>NC_066605.1:0-307500 GCF_905475345.1 Vespula vulgaris
CCAGACGCAACCCAGACGCAACCCAGACGCAACCCAGACGCAACCCAGACGCAACCCAGACGCAACCCAGACGCAACCCAGACGCAACCCAGACGCAACCCAGACGCGACCCAGACGCAACCCAGACGCAACCCAGACGCAACCCAGACGCAACCCAGACGCAACCCAGACGCAACCCAGACGCAACCCAGACGCAACCCAGACGCAACCCAGACGCAACCCAGACGCAACCCAGACGCAACCCAGACGCAACCCAGACGCAACCCAGACGCAACCCAGACGCAACCCAGACGCAACCCAGACGCAACCCAGACGCAACCCAGACGCAACCCAGACGCAACCCAGACGCAACCCAGACGCAACCCAGACGCAACCCAGACGCAACCCAGACGCAACCCAGACGCAACCCAGACGCAACCCAGACGCAACCCAGACGCAACCCAGACGCAACCCAGACGCAACCCAGACGCAACCCAGACGCAACCCAGACGCAACCCAGACGCAACCCAGACGCAACCCAGACGCAACCCAGACGCAACCCAGACGCAACCCAGACGCAACCCAGACGCAACCCAGACGCAACCCAGACGCAACCCAGACGCAACCCAGACGCAACCCAGACGCAACCCAGACGCAACCCAGACGCAACCCAGACGCAACCCAGACGCAACCCAGACGCAACCCAGACGCAACCCAGACGCAACCCAGACGCAACCCAGACGCAACCCAGACGCAACCCAGACGCAACCCAGACGCAACCCAGACGCAACCCAGACGCAACCCAGACGCAACCCAGACGCAACCCAGACGCAACCCAGACGCAACCCAGACGCAACCCAGACGCAACCCAGACGCAACCCAGACGCAACCCAGACGCAACCCAGACGCAACCCAGACGCAACCCAGACGCAACCCAGACGCAACCCAGACGCAACCCAGACGCAACCCAGACGCAACCCAGACGCAACCCAGACGCAACCCAGACGCAACCCAGACGCAACCCAGACGCAACCCAGACGCAACCCAGACGCAACCCAGACGCAACCCAGACGCAACCCAGACGCAACCCAGACGCAACCCAGACGCAACCCAGACGCAACCCAGACGCAACCCAGACGCAACCCAGACGCAACCCAGACGCAACCCAGACGCAACCCAGACGCAACCCAGACGCAACCCAGACGCAACCCAGACGCAACCCAGACGCAACCCAGACGCAACCCAGACGCAACCCAGACGCAACCCAGACGCAACCCAGACGCAACCCAGACGCAACCCAGACGCAACCCAGACGCAACCCAGACGCAACCCAGACGCAACCCAGACGCAACCCAGACGCAACCCAGACGCAACCCAGACGCAACCCAGACGCAACCCAGACGCAACCCAGACGCAACCCAGACGCAACCCAGACGCAACCCAGACGCAACCCAGACGCAACCCAGACGCAACCCAGACGCAACCCAGACGCAACCCAGACGCAACCCAGACGCAACCCAGACGCAACCCAGACGCAACCCAGACGCAACCCAGACGCAACCCAGACGCAACCCAGACGCAACCCAGACGCAACCCAGACGCAACCCAGACGCAACCCAGACGCAACCCAGACGCAACCCAGACGCAACCCAGACGCAACCCAGACGCAACCCAGACGCAACCCAGACGCAACCCAGACGCAACCCAGACGCAACCCAGACGCAACCCAGACGCAACCCAGACGCAACCCAGACGCAACCCAGACGCAACCCAGACGCAACCCAGACGCAACCCAGACGCAACCCAGACGCAACCCAGACGCAACCCAGACGCAACCCAGACGCAACCCAGACGCAACCCAGACGCAACCCAGACGCAACCCAGACGCAACCCAGACGCAACCCAGACGCAACCCAGACGCAACCCAGACGCAACCCAGACGCAACCCAGACGCAACCCAGACGCAACCCAGACGCAACCCAGACGCAACCCAGACGCAACCCAGACGCAACCCAGACGCAACCCAGACGCAACCCAGACGCAACCCAGACGCAACCCAGACGCAACCCAGACGCAACCCAGACGCAACCCAGACGCAACCCAGACGCAACCCAGACGCAACCCAGACGCAACCCAGACGCAACCCAGACGCAACCCAGACGCAACCCAGACGCAACCCAGACGCAACCCAGACGCAACCCAGACGCAACCCAGACGCAACCCAGACGCAACCCAGACGCAACCCAGACGCAACCCAGACGCAACCCAGACGCAACCCAGACGCAACCCAGACGCAACCCAGACGCAACCCAGACGCAACCCAGACGCAACCCAGACGCAACCCAGACGCAACCCAGACGCAACCCAGACGCAACCCAGACGCAACCCAGACGCAACCCAGACGCAACCCAGACGCAACCCAGACGCAACCCAGACGCAACCCAGACGCAACCCAGACGCAACCCAGACGCAACCCAGACGCAACCCAGACGCAACCCAGACGCAACCCAGACGCAACCCAGACGCAACCCAGACGCAACCCAGACGCAACCCAGACGCAACCCAGACGCAACCCAGACGCAACCCAGACGCAACCCAGACGCAACCCAGACGCAACCCAGACGCAACCCAGACGCAACCCAGACGCAACCCAGACGCAACCCAGACGCAACCCAGACGCAACCCAGACGCAACCCAGACGCAACCCAGACGCAACCCAGACGCAACCCAGACGCAACCCAGACGCAACCCAGACGCAACCCAGACGCAACCCAGACGCAACCCAGACGCAACCCAGACGCAACCCAGACGCAACCCAGACGCAACCCAGACGCAACCCAGACGCAACCCAGACGCAACCCAGACGCAACCCAGACGCAACCCAGACGCAACCCAGACGCAACCCAGACGCAACCCAGACGCAACCCAGACGCAACCCAGACGCAACCCAGACGCAACCCAGACGCAACCCAGACGCAACCCAGACGCAACCCAGACGCAACCCAGACGCAACCCAGACGCAACCCAGACGCAACCCAGACGCAACCCAGACGCAACCCAGACGCAACCCAGACGCAACCCAGACGCAACCCAGACGCAACCCAGACGCAACCCAGACGCAACCCAGACGCAACCCAGACGCAACCCAGACGCAACCCAGACGCAACCCAGACGCAACCCAGACGCAACCCAGACGCAACCCAGACGCAACCCAGACGCAACCCAGACGCAACCCAGACGCAACCCAGACGCAACCCAGACGCAACCCAGACGCAACCCAGACGCAACCCAGACGCAACCCAGACGCAACCCAGACGCAACCCAGACGCAACCCAGACGCAACCCAGACGCAACCCAGACGCAACCCAGACGCAACCCAGACGCAACCCAGACGCAACCCAGACGCAACCCAGACGCAACCCAGACGCAACCCAGACGCAACCCAGACGCAACCCAGACGCAACCCAGACGCAACCCAGACGCAACCCAGACGCAACCCAGACGCAACCCAGACGCAACCCAGACGCAACCCAGACGCAACCCAGACGCAACCCAGACGCAACCCAGACGCAACCCAGACGCAACCCAGACGCAACCCAGACGCAACCCAGACGCAACCCAGACGCAACCCAGACGCAACCCAGACGCAACCCAGACGCAACCCAGACGCAACCCAGACGCAACCCAGACGCAACCCAGACGCAACCCAGACGCAACCCAGACGCAACCCAGACGCAACCCAGACGCAACCCAGACGCAACCCAGACGCAACCCAGACGCAACCCAGACGCAACCCAGACGCAACCCAGACGCAACCCAGACGCAACCCAGACGCAACCCAGACGCAACCCAGACGCAACCCAGACGCAACCCAGACGCAACCCAGACGCAACCCAGACGCAACCCAGACGCAACCCAGACGCAACCCAGACGCAACCCAGACGCAACCCAGACGCAACCCAGACGCAACCCAGACGCAACCCAGACGCAACCCAGACGCAACCCAGACGCAACCCAGACGCAACCCAGACGCAACCCAGACGCAACCCAGACGCAACCCAGACGCAACCCAGACGCAACCCAGACGCAACCCAGACGCAACCCAGACGCAACCCAGACGCAACCCAGACGCAACCCAGACGCAACCCAGACGCAACCCAGACGCAACCCAGACGCAACCCAGACGCAACCCAGACGCAACCCAGACGCAACCCAGACGCAACCTCGGACACAACCTTCAGACACAACCTTCAGACACAACCTCGGACACAACCTCGGACACAACCTCGGACACAACCTCGGACACAACCTTCAGACACAACTTTCAGACACAACCTTTAGACACAACCTTTAGACACAACCTCGGACACAACCTTCAGACACAACCTTCAGACGCAACCTCGGACACAACCTTCAGACACAACCTCGGACACAACCTTCAGACACAACCTTCAGACACAACCTTCGGACGCAACCTTCGGACGCAACCTTCAGACGCAACCTTCGGACGCAACCTTCAAACGCAACCTCGGACACAACCTTCGGACGCAACCTTCGGACACAACCTTCTGACGCAACCTCAGACCCAACCTTCAGACACTACCTTCAGACACAACCTGCAGACACAACCTCAGACCCAACCTTCGGACGCAACCTTCGGACACAACCTTCAGACCCAACCTCAGACCCAACCTTCAGACACTACCTTCAGACACAACCTGCAGACACAACCTCAGACCCAACCTTCAAACACAACCTTCAGACACAACCTCAGACACAACCTCAGACACAACCTTCAGACAATACTTTTTCTACAACTTTTACAGAATTTTCTCACAAGTTTTACGCACCTTTTACGTAAGTCTCACACAACTTTTACACACATTTTGCACATCTCACACAACTTTTGCACAACTCTCATACAGTTCTTATACGTCTCTTTTACAATCTTTCCACAGCTTATGCCGCATAATTTAACATGAAACAGAAGGAAGTCTGATAGAATACTGAACGCAAATCAGACGTACTGCAGGCGGAATGTCATGGAAGCTCAGTCGTGTCTCTTATTCAATAAAGACGCAAGCTTGATGTAACCGTTTTCTTTTTAGACGATTATTCAGAGGCGTCGTATAAATGATCAATCACAAACATTCAAATTCTGATGTCTACTTATAGTTTCTCCTCTGTTTAATATTATATAATAAAATCACACAAATATCATGCAATAAAATTAAACAAATAGTATATATTAAAATGAGACAAATATTATACAATAAAATCAGGCAAATAGTATACAATAAAATGAAACAAATATTAGACACTAAAATCAGTCTGAGAGTGATTACACGGAAATTACGGAGGCCTGCTACCTGTTTTAGAAAATGGCCGGTAGAGGCACTCTACGCTCTCATTCGTACGTACACACTTACGTTCACACCCATATGGCGGTGCCCCTGGGATTATGCAAATATGTTGTCATTTATCGATTCTACGTAATATTTAGAAAAATAAGCTGGGCATTACAGATAAACAGGAAAAACCAATCGATTACCTAAGAGAGAGGAACATAAGAAAAATAATTACTTCATATCACTGGATGGTTTTTATGCGATTACTGTGGAATTACGTCGAACCACTGTAAACCACCATAATACGTACTAGAATTTTTGCAAAATTTGTAAGGGTTACATAGAAACGAGCTTTATGGAAATGCTGGTGGTTACGCCGATTTTTCGATAATAACGCAAACGCCCCACGGACTATGCTAATTGCTGTTTATTAAATAACTACGTTAATATCTAGGATTAGTAAGTTGGTGGATGAAGATACCGTGGAAATTACACGGACATTTAGGAATTATGCAAAATCGACAAGCATTTTGACAAGCATTAGGTAAAAACAAATTTATTCGCTTATGCGGACACTATGACGTTACGCCTGACGCTCGGAGGCCACCTAAATACGTTCTAGGATTGACGACAAATCTATGAGGATATACAGAAATGCTGCACTTTATGAAGACGCTGGTCGTTACTTGATTCGTAGGAAATAACGAATATGCCCCTGGGATTATGCAACGATGTTGTCGTTTAAGTAACCTCTCTAGAATCTAGGGAAATAAGATGGGTACTACGGATAACCTAGAAATTACGTCGGTATATTAGTAATTATTGAAGACAGATATTACATAAAAATAAAAAATAAAGCACAAATACTTACTTCAAATCGCCAGTCGGATAAGCCAAAATCTGTAAGGGTTACCCAGAAACGATGAGCTTTATAAAGATGCTGGTAGTTCGTATAGTCTACGTAAATAATGCAACCGCCTCAGGGACTATTCAAAAATGCTATCGACTAAATAACCTCGTTAATATCTAGAATAAGCTGATCGTTACAGATATCCTGGAAAAAAATGAGATTACGGAGAAAGCTCGGAGGCCAAAAATGTCGTTTAAGTAACCTCGCTAGTATCTAAGAAAATAACCTGGGTATTGCTGATAAACCTAGGAACTACGTCGGTACGTTAGGAACTATTGAAAAACCGAGGGATTACCTAAAAAGAAAACGGACAAATACTTCTAATCACCGGATGGTAAAGCGAAAACAGTGGGGTTAAGTCCCACGCTGTAGATTGCGTACTTAGATTTTTGTAAAATTTGTAGGTTACGCAGAAATGCCGGACTTTATGAAAATGCTAGTAGTTACGCAAATTCGTCGGATATAACGAGTGCCCCGCGGATTATGCAAAAAAAAATGCAGTCGATTAAATAACCTCGGTAATATCTTCGATTAATAAGCCGACAGTTGTAAATACACGGGAACTACACGGTCATCTACGAGTTATCGAAAACCGACAGGAATTTACACAAGTATTACGTACAAAGGCAAGTACTTACGCGAAATCACAGGGTGGTAACGCGGAAACAATCGGATTACGCCGCATTCTCGGAGGCCACCTAAATACGCCCTATTACCGACGCCAAATCTACAAGGATTACACAGAAACGCTGCATTTCCTGAAAACCCTAGTATTTACGCAGATTCGTCGAAAATAACGCGAGTGCCCCACAGATTATGCAAAAAAAAATTCAGTCGATCATATAACCTCGGTAATATCTTCGATTAATAAGCCGACAGTTGTAAATACACGGGTACACGGTCATCCACGAGTTATCGAAAACCGACAGGAATTTACACAAGTGTTACGTAGAAAGGCAAGTACTTACGCGAAATCACAGGATGGTAATGCGGAAACAATCGGATTACGCCGCATTCTCGGAGGCCACCTAAATACGCCCTATTACCGACGCCAAATCTACAAGGATTACACAGAAACGCTGCATTTCCTGAAAACCCTAGTATTTACGCAGATTCGTCGGAAATAACGCGAGTGCCCCACAGATTATGCCAAAAAAAAAAAAATGCAGTCGATCATATAACCTCGGTAATATCTTCGATTAATAAGCCGACAGTTGTAAATACACGGGAACTACACGGTCATCCACGAGTTATCGAAAACCGACAGGAATTTACACAAGTATTACGTATAAATGCAAGTACTTACGCGAAATCACAGGGTGGTAACGCGGAAACAATCGGATTACGCCGCATTCTCGGAGGCTACCTAAATACGCCCTATTACCGACGCCAAATCTACAAGGATTACACAGAAACGCTGCATTTCCTGAAAACCCTAGTATTTACGCAGATTCGTCGGAAATAACGCGAGTGCCCCACAGATTATGCAAAAAAAAATTCAGTCGATCATATAACCTCGGTAATATCTTCGATTAATAAGCCGACAGTTGTAAATACACGGTAACTACACGGTCATCCACGAGTTATCGAAAACCGACAGGAATTTACACAAGTATTACGTATAAATGCAAGTACTTACGCGAAATCACAGGGTGGTAACGCGGAAACAATCGGATTACGCCGCACTCTCGGAGGCTACCTAAATACGCCCTATTACCGACGCCAAATCTACAAGGATTACACAGAAACGCTGCATTTCCTGAAAACCCTAGTATTTACGCAGATTCTTCGGAAATAACGCGAGTGCCCCACAGATTACGCAAAATAAATACAGTCGATCATATAACCTCGGTAATATCTTCGATTAATAAGCTGATTGTTGCAGATACACATGAAAGTACACGGTCATCTACGAGTAAAATCCTAGTATTTACGCAGATTCGTCGGATCTAACGAGTGCCCTACGAATTATAAAAAAGAAAAAAAGAAAAAATGCTGTCGTTTCAATAACCTAGCTAGTATCTACGAAAATAAGCTGCTTAGAGTATTCTACGAATAACGCAGCTGTTAAGAATGTCAAAAAGAAAAACCTCCGACAACCATTATGAAAAAAGAAAAAAGAAGTACTTTCGACAAATCTCGGGATCGTTATGTAAAAATACGTTACGCTACGTTACACTAGGGCTTTCAAATCGTGCAAAGGTTTCGCAAAATCGCTTGGCGTTGTAAAGAAGTTGGACATTGCAACGATTCATCGGAAGTACCCCTGGGACTATGCAAATATTCTGTCGGGTAAGTAACCCATCCAGTATCATGGAAAATAAGCTAGGGCTCTAAATACCCTCCAAATTACTATATACGCGAAGAATTACGCGACGAATAGAGATCACGTTAAAAAAAAAAAAATACGGTCGATAACTAAGTGATAATGTGGAAACGTTAGAGTTAAGTAGACACGCTAAAATGAAGCTAAATACACGCCACGGTTTACACAGAGACGTTAGGCTATATAAAAACGCGGATTCTTCGGATAAAACGAAAATATCCCGAACTATGAAAAAAAAAATGCCGCAGTTTAAATAACTTCGCTGGTACCTAGGAAAATGAGCTGCGGGTTGCAGATACTATGCAATTTACGCAACACGCGTAGAATTACGGAACGAACATAAAGGCATTTAAGTGAGAAAAATACTTACTGCAAATCGTTGGGTCGCGTCTGGATTACACCGAAGTTAGACCACAGAAGTTCGGCTGAATACACGCAAAGGTTTACACAAAATTTGTAAGGATTATATAGATACGGTGGGCTTCATACAAAAAAAAAAGAAACTACTGATTACGCGCATTCGTTCAAAACGCAATGCCCTTAACATTATGCAAAAAAAAAAATACCATCGCTTCAGTAATCTCGATAGTATGTAGGTAAATGAATAACTCCGAGGTTGCAGATAACCTGAAAAAGACAAAACTCTGGGTGTCCACGTCGGACGTTGCGAAAAATCGATAGGACTTACGTGTAAAAAAACCATACCTTGCCAAATGGATACTTACGCCAAACCACGTAGTGGGCGAAATCGCTGCGTTGCGTCTGGCAGAGCCAGAGAATTTACCTAAATAAGGGTTAGGGGTTTACGCAATATTTCTAAGGGTTACGCCAATCTGTTCGGAATTACGCAACACGCTTAATTACGCACGAATGGATTCACGGTAGTTGAAACGCTCTACCATGCCCTAAAATTTCCGGTACACGCGTTGGACCGCGTTGAACCGCGCTAAACCTAGATCATTTTTATTTTTTGTCGTTTTACAATCATTTAAGCAATGTACGCTACATATGTACGCTCGGTAGTATCAAACTAATATTTACAGAATACAACCCCGCCGCTCAAGCTTTATACCGCTCGTAGTACGTAGAAAATAATTTTAATCGAACGTTTCGCAGAACAGAAATCTGCTTACATACTGCCTTCCTTTTTTTCGACGCTTTCTTATTACAATGATAAAAATAATATTTTTTCTTTTTTAGTATATGAGCATTTCAATTATTCGCGAAGCTGGGGTCACGCGATATCCTAAGAATTGTCTAAAAAGATGTTTGTTGTTACGGATAAATACTGGACGACGGTTTTCGATACGCCCAACGGTGGTCTAAAATTCTCTTAATGCATCAAATTTATGTATGCTTTCTATCACTTTACAATTATTTAAACAATTTTACAATATACGTTTGTTCGGTATAAAATTATAATTAAACGATAATTCTCTCAACGCATCAGAATTTATGTATACTTTCTATTAGTTTAACTAATTATTTGAACATTCTATACTATACGTTTACTCGAGTTAAAATTATATTTAAATATTTTTCTCAACGCACCATTGTTTATATACGCTTCTTATCACTATACAATTATTTAAACGGTTTACAATATACGTTTGTTCGATATAAAATTATACTTAAATAATAGTTTTCTTAACGCACCCAAGTTTATGTATGCTTTCTATCACTTTACAATTATTTAAAGAATCTATAATATACGATTGGTCGATATAAAATAAGATTTAAACAATAATACAACCGCTTAAACGTTGCACCGCACGTAATATCTTGTGAAGTATAAAACAATTTTATGTTAACATTCCGGAAAGAAAAAATCAACTGATGTACTACCTTCCAATTGAAGTTTCATTTTTTCAACGCTCTATAAACTCCAACAATATTATAACAATGATTCTAACAAATTTGTTTCTATCTTGTAATTTTTCGTAAAACATCGCAATTATGCGCAAGACTAAAGCAGGGGAATCGTTTGAAATGCTGGTGGTTACGCAAAACGCCTGAGAATTGAACAGAATACGACGTTAGGGATTGCGCAGGTACGCTGAGGGTGTCGCAGAAACGCTCAGGGTATCATGCAAGATCGCTTAGGGTATCCAAGGTACGCTCAAGGTAGTGTCGCAGAAACGCTCGGGGTGTCGCAGAAACGCTCGGGGTGTCGCAGAAACGCTCGGGGTGTCGCAGAAACGCTCGGGGTGTCGCAGAAACGCTCGGGGTGTCGCAGAAACCCTCAGGGTGTCGCAGAAACGCTCAGGGTATCGCAGAAACGCTCAGGGTATCGCAGAAACGCTTAGGGTATCGCAGAAACGCTCAGGGTATCGCAGAAACGCTCAGGGTGTCGCAGAAACGCTCAGGGTGTCGCAGAAACGCTTAGGGTATCGCAGGATCGCTTAGGGTGTCACGCAGAAACGCTTAGGGGTGCGCAATATCGCCGAGAATTACGTAGAACGTTGGAGCTTAAGCAGATTTAAAGAAGCAATACGCACGAAGGAGAGGCGAGTCTTCTTTCGGTTCGGTAAAATGAAGGAAGCGTTGTTTTCCTGCTGATTTTAATCCAATGGAAGATTCTTCAAGATTCCATCCTTCGTTATTGCTTCCATCGCATCTTCCTGGCTCCTTTCCTTTCCTTTCTCATCTTCATATTCATGATAGATCCTAGAGGAAGGAGGCTTTCCTATTTTAGGAAAATAATAAAAATGCAGTATTGAAACCTATAATAAAGTACATGGCGATAAAAAATACTAAAATATCATTAAACAATGCTAACCATGAGTCGCAATTTTACAAAGACCATTTCCAACTAGAGCGTTGAATTGTTCTTTTATCCGTATCCAAACAGTAGAACGAAATTACAACATAGGCTTCCTAAAAGAAAAAAAAAAAAAAAAAAAAAAATTAACAAAGTTAATAAAAATAGTGTTATAATAAAAATATCAAAATGTTAAGTATTCCTCATCAGACAAGAGAATAAAGAACCATCTTGCTCTAACGAGCGTGATACTTAGGAACTACTATCCGGGAATCCACGACCCAATTAACACATATATTTCGATTTAAACAGTGTTCGTTCTGTCGTATACTATCGACGAAAAGCCTATCGTTTCTATTTCGCAGCGATATTTCAAGAGAGACCATATGATTCGTTGAAATAGTGTTATTTAAGACGCGTTCGCTTAAATAGATTTTTTCATCGATTAAAGGAATGAAGTTACGATAACGTTATCCAACTTGAATAAACTTTGAATTATCAGCTACTCTATGTATATTAAATGAAAAATGTAATCGGAAGAAAAATATACTCGGATGTAAAAGTATCGTTAACAGAACACTGTTTAATCGAAGAATGAATGTGTAAACAGATGTCAATTCTGTTCGACTGTAACTAAATTCACCATGCTTATTTCAAGGAACACGGGCCACGATGCATTGTTAACAATAACGGACGAAATCGCAATGCCTATAACCTGAAAAAATAAATGTAGAATTAGCTAAACGTTATCGTAAAGGGTAACGTGAAAATAAATAATAATATATGTCAACTATTGCTTATCAGTTGTCGTCCTGTGTCCAATACCATTGCTTATCATAGATAAGTAAAACTCATGACGAAAATTTTGAACTTTATACTTCTTTCTTTCTATCATCGAAAATAATGATTCCTTAGCTGGTTGTTAGATCAAGGAACGCTTCCTTCCACGATTTAAGTAGCGTTCGTAATGTCAAGATGTCAATTCTGTTCGAATGTAACTAAATTCATCTTGCTTATTTTTAAGAAAACTAGCCACGATGTAATGTCAACAATAACGAAAGAAATCACGTCTACATCCTGAAAAAGTAGATATAGAATTAAGTAAACGTTCTCGAAAATATTATAGTGACAATAAATAACTATTTTTTTCAACTAACGCTTACCAGTCGTTGTTGTGTGTCGAACACCATTTATTATTGTAAATAAGTAAAATTGATGACGAAAATCTGGACGTCCTACCTCTTCCATTCTATAATTGAAAGTAACGATGACTTAGATGGTTATGTTACGTTAAGGAACGTAGTAAAATATGTTATATTTCGTAATTGAGCGTGATCGATGTTAATAAATTTACCAGCGAAAATTGTTTTCGATATTCTAGCGGTATATAACATAGGAGTGTACGTTAAATAAAATATTCTAATTACCTGCAATCAACGAGGATTCTGAGGCAGTAAGGGGGCTGTGGACCGCCGCGCTTGCGCATTACGTCACCTTTGCAATGGCTTCCCCACGTGCTTGTAACATTTCGATCCATTTGTACGAAAATATCGGAATATTAAAAATATGATATAAATTTTTCAATTTAATATCTCTCAAAATAAAGCTCCTAAGCGTGAAAACTATATTTTTAAGGAAAATGTACATAAGCCTGCATGCAATTACATATTTCTCCTAGATCATTTCTATATAATATCTTGTAGAATTTCTTCTAAGATCATATCTAAGTAGAACGCAGATCTGCACTATTAATGGTCGAAAAAAAGAAAAAAAAAAAGAATGAAATCAAGAAGATCGGTTTTCTGAGAAACCCACAATAAAATAAACTGTAGAATACAAAACGAAATACAGTTGCAGTAAAAGCATGAATAATTCAAAAATATCTTACGGCTAAAGAACTGTCAACCGCATTACAGCAATCAGGAAACGATCCGTCGAATGATACATCCACTCCGTGATTTAAGCAGTATTCGTTCTGTCATGTACTATCAACGAAAAGTCTACAATTTTTATTTCGCAGTGATATTCCAAGACGGACGTCGACTCGTTAAAATAATGTAGATTAAGCGCGTTCGCGTACATAGATTTTCCCATCGATCGTCCTCGACGTGAGATCAATTAACGACATCTGAAGCAGGTCTAAAAAATAAGGAGGAGAGTAGAATGTCCTCGGTTATTTTATAATGCTGGACGAAGGCAGAGCAACCAGCGTAAATGCACAGAAAATGGTACGAGACAAATCTCGACCATAAACAAGTGCTCGATAAAAAGTGGGTTGCGTCTAGAAAGATTCAACTGCGCGGTGACGACCGTGCACAACTCCTCCCTATCCTGATGATGTCGATTATTAATCACATGACGACGATGAAGGTTGAAAGAATCCATATAAAATCCACTAATGTAAAATTAAAGAAATAATGTTACATCAACGTTAATCAATTTGAATGAATTCCGAATTATCAACTATTCCACGTATATAAAACGCACTTCCCAAAAAATGTACAATCGAACAAAAAATATACTCTGACGGCAAATTACTAAAAGAAGTTTCGCTTAAAGAACACTGCTTAATCGAAGAATGAATGTATAAACTTAAACGGAAGACGTCTACTCTGTTGAACTCTAGCCAAATCAATCTTGCTTCTTTCTAGGAACATGGGCCACACTGTGTTGTTAACGCTGACGAACAAATTTACAGAATCTACGCCCTGAAAAGGTAAATATAGAATTAACTAAACGTTCCCAAAAAGATTACAGTGACAATAGCAATATTTTTTAACTATTGCGCATCACTCGTCGTCCTGTATCGAATATCACTTCTTATTGTACGTAAGTAAAATTGATAATCCGAACATCGTACCTCTTCCATCCTATAATCGAGAGAACGATGGCTTAGATGATTATGTTAGGTTAAGGAACGCAGTAGAATAAGTTATATTTCGCAATTGAACGTGATCGATGTTAATAAATTCACTTGTGGAAATCGCGTTTTCGACATTCGATCGGTACATAAAATTAGAGCGTACGTTAGATAAAATATTCTAATTACCTGCAAGAAAAAAGCTTGGTCATAACACGTGCCAATCATTATTCAAAATGGTGGATTCTGAGGCAGCAAGGAGGCTGTGGACCGCTGCGCTTGCGCATTACGTCACCTTTGCAATGGCTTCCCCACGTGCTTGTAACATTTCGATCTATTTGTACGAAAATATCGGAACATTAAAAATATGATATACGAATTTAAAAACTATCTAAATTGATATCCGACTACTCCATACTATGAAAATTAATCGTTTCAATTTAATATCTCTCAAAATAAAGCTCCTAAGCGTGAAAACTATATTTTTAAGGAAAATGTACATAAGCCTGCATGCAATTACATATTTCTCCTAGATCATTTCTATACAATATCTTGTAGAATTTCTTCTAAGATCATATCTAAGTAGAGTGCAGGTGTGCACTATTAATGGTTGAAAAAAAGAAAAAAAAATGAAATTAAGAGATCCGTTTTCTGAGAAACCCACAATAAAATAAACTGCAGAATACAAAACGAAATACAGCTGCAGTAAAAGTATGAATAATTCAAAAATATCTTACGGCTAAAGAACTGTCAACCGCATTACAGCAATCAGGAAACGATCCGTCGAATGATACATCCACTCCGTGATTTAAGCAGTATTCGTTCTGTCATGTACTATCAACGAAAAGTCTACAATTTTTATTTCGCAGTGATATTCCAAGACGGACGTCGACTCGTTAAAATAATGTAGATTAAGCGCGTTCGCGTACATAGATTTTCCCATCGATCGTCCTCGACGTGAGATCAATTAACGACATCTGAAGCAGGTCTAAAAAATAAGGAGGAGAGTAGAATGTCCTCGGTTATTTTATAATGCTGGACGAAGGCAGAGCAACCAGCGTAAATGCACAGAAAATGGTACGAGACAAATCTCGACCATAAACAAGTGCTCGATAAAAAGTGGGTTGCGTCTAGAAAGATTCAACTGCGCGGTGACGACCGTGCACAACTCCTCCCTATCCTGATGATGTCGATTATTAATCACATGACGACGATGAAGGTTGAAAGAATCCATGTAAAATCCACTAATGTAAAATTAAAGAAATGTTACATCAACGTTAATCAATTTGAATGAATTCCGAATTATCAACTATTCCACGTATATAAAACGCACTTCCCAAAAAATGTACAATCGAACAAAAAATATACTCTGACGGCAAATTACTAAAAGAAGTTTCGCTGAAAGAACACTGCTTAATCGAAGAATGAATGTATAAACTTAAATGGAGGACGTCTACTCTGTTGAACTCTAGCCGAATCCATCTTGCTTCTTTCTAGGAACACAGGGCACACTGTATCGTTAACGCTCACGAACAAATTCACAGAATTTACGTCCTGAAAAGGTAAATATAGAATTAACTAAACTTTCCCGAAAAGATTAGTGACAATAGCAATATTTCTTAACTACTACGCACCACTCGTCGTCCTGTTTCGAATATCACTTCTTATTGTACGTAAGTAAAATTGATAATCCGGACATCGTACCTCTTCCATTCTATAATCGAAAGAACGATGGCTTAGATGATTATGTTAGGTTAAGGAACGCAGTAGAATAAGTTATATTTCGCAATTGAGCGTGATCGTTATTAATAAATTCACTCGCGGAAATCGCATTTTTGGTATTCGTCGCTATATAAAATCTGAGTGAACGTTAGATAAAATATTCTAATTAACTAATAATTCTAATTAACGAGAGGACGAAGCTCGAGTGCAACGCTTGGCACGAGACAATTTAGAATGGCGGATTAAGCGGCAGGAAGGAAGCTATGGACCGTCGCGCGTACGCGTTACGTCATCATTCCAATGGCTTCCCCGCGTTTGTTGTTTCGATCTATTTGTATGAGAATATCGAAACGTTAAAAATATGATATACGAAATTAAAAACTATCTAAACGGATATCTTGTTACACCAAACTGTAAAAATTATTCGTTTCAATTTGACGCCTGTATAACTAAACGTTCATGTAGAGACTATTGCGACGATAAAAAATAATCTTTTTCAACTAACGCTTACCAGTCGTCGTTGTGTGTCGTACACCATTTATTATTGTAAATAAGTAAAATTGATGAGGAAAATGCGAACGTCGTAGCTCTTCCGTTGTACGATCGTAAATAACGATTGCTTATATGGTTATGTTAGGTTAAGGAACGCGGTACAATTTACGATTCGCAGTTGAGCGCGACCGATGTTAACAAATTTTATCGGAAAAATCGCGTTTTCGGCATTCGATCGGTATATAAAATAATGGTGCACGTTAAATAAAATATTTTGATTACCTGCAATTAACGAGAGGACGAAGCTTGGTTGGGACACGTGCCACGAACTGATTCAGAATGGCGGATTAAGCGGCAACAAGGAAGCTGTATCGTCGAGCATGCGCGTTACGTCAGCTTTGCAATGGCTTCCCCGCGTGCTTGTTGTTTCGATCTATTTGTATAGAAATATCAAAACGTTAAAAATATGATATACGAAGTTAAAAACTATCGAAACGGATATCTTGCTACATAAAATTATGAAAATTAATCGTTACGATTTGATAAAATGTTCGAGTAAGGATTACAGCGATAATAAATAAGAACCTTTTTCGACTAATGCTTACCACTCGTCGTCGTGTGTCCAACACCATTTCTCATTGTAAATAAGTAAAATTGAAGACGAAAATCCAGACGTCGTACTCTCCCATTCTATAATCAAAAGTAACGATGGCTTGTATGGTTGTTAGGTTAAGGAATGCGGTAGAATAAGTTATATTTCGTAGTCGAGCGTGATCGATGTTAATAAATTTACCCGCGGATATCGCTTTTTCGACGTTCGATCGGTATGTAAAATAATGGTACACGTCAAATAAACTATTCTAATTAACTGCAATTAACGAACGGACGAAGCTCTGTTGCGACGCGTGCCACGAAACGATTTGGAATGGCGGATTAGGCGGCAGGAAGGAAGCTATGGACCGTCGCGCGTACGCGTTACGTCATCTTTTCAATGGCTTCCCCACGTGCTTGTTGTTTCGATCTATTTGAATGAAAATATCGCAACGTTAAAAATATGATATACGAAGTTAAAAATTATCTAAACGGATATCTTGTTACGCCAAACTGTAAAAATTATTCGTTTCAATTTGACGCCTGTATAACTAAACGTTCATGTAGCGACTATTGCGACGATAAATAATAATCTTTTTCAACTAACGCTTACCAGTCTTCGTTATATGTCGAACACCATTTATTATTGTAAATAAGTAAAATTGATGACGAAAATCCAGACGTCGTACCTTTCGCATTCTATAATCGAAAATAACGATGGCTTGTATGGTTGTTAGGTTAAGGAACGCAGTAGAACATATTTCGTAGTTGAGCGTGATCGATGTTAATAAATTTACCCGCGGATATCGCTTTTTCGACGTTCGATCGGTATATAAAATAATGGTACACGTCAAATAAACTATTCTAATTAACTGCAATTAACGAACGAACGAAGCTCGGTTGCGACGCGTGCCACGAAACGATTTGGAATGGCGGATTAGGCGGCAGGAAGGAAGCTATGGACCGTCGCGCGTACGCCTTACGTCATCTTTTCAATGGCTTCCCCACGTGCTTGTTGTTTCGATCTATTTGAATGAAAATATCGCAACATTAAAAATATGATATACGAAGTTAAAAACTATCTAAACGGATATCTTGCTGCATCAAACTCTGAAAATTAATCATTTCGATTTGATATCTGTAGAAATAAAGTTCGTAAACGTGAAAATATATTTGTAAGGAAAATGTTCGTGCGCCCGCGTACGATTATTTTTCATATAAATGTATATTATTTTCGATGTTAGTACGAGGAAAGTATTGATTTTGAAGTTTCTGCTTTTAGAAAGAGAAAGAGTAACCATCCGATTCGTTGAAAGGTCCGTTTTTGTTGACGGTCCATCGCTCGTTGTTTTATGTTGGTTTACGCCAACGATAAATACATGTATAATTTTTTAACGATTTTGACGAACGAGATCGCTTTAAAGATATTCGAGTGAGAATACGATTCTTCCGAACTTTCGAATACGCGCTTCGTTTTGTTTGAAAAAATCGTGTCAAAAAATGATGTTTTCTCGACGATAATTCAGGCATAAAAGTAAAGAATAAGGTTAATTTTAAAATTAGATAGTTTAAATCGTCGTTATAGCAAAGTCTCGTTGCGCGCACGTAAGTTTGTCTGTTTTTGAATACATACAAAGAGGCTCTTCGTAGAAAAAGAAAGATAACATTAGTATATAGATAATAGCTTAAAGATTCCTTTACCTATTGTTTCCGGCAAACAACGAAAGAAAAATCGGTCGAGCGTGATAAATTGTCGTTACTACGTGTGTATATATACGTCGTACGTGTATACAATTCGGAGAATTGGGGAAGTCTTGTAGTGAAAAGTATTTGTAAATAAACAAGGGACGATCGGAGAGATCAACCGTGGCACGATTTTTCCACATTCGTCGTCCTTACTAAGGCGTTGTTAGTACGCAGTATTCGTTCCTCTAAGCATCTCTCTGGACGTGTTTTATCTGGACGAGGAACGAGTCTAACAACGCTTGCATCGTGTAAGTATCATATTTCTTAACTATTTCTCGTAACTTAATTTACATTGATAATCCAGTTAACACTGGATATAGTTTCACTCGGAACGATAAAGATTATGCTAGTAATGAAATTCAAGTTGCAAGACATTCGTAACTTGGTATACTGTTGCATATGCGCATACATCACATGTGCAATTCAAAGAGAGATATGGAAACACGATATTATAATTGTTAAATTTCTTATCGATTTTTAATGTATAGATTATAAGTAAAAATGAAAAAGCTTTTATAATGAGGATTAATTTAAAAAAATACTAAATGTGCTCTGTGTAATATATTTAAATTTCATAAAAAAATGAATAGTTTATTCACTTAATTGTAATTGTGTATTCGGTAAAAAGTAAAGAATAAAATATATTTAGTTTTATCATGATCATTTATCGTGCACATAAATTTCCAACTATGTCCAGTTGACAATAGAAGAATTCGTAGTCCTAGGATGCAATTTATACGATTATATAAAACTTAACATCTTCGATTTTCAGTAAATATTTATCATTGAATGAAATAAAAGTCTTATGCCTCGATATTTCTTATTCCGATGATGTTCATCGCTAACTACACGTCAACAATAAATGTTGAAAGAATCCATATTAAATCCATTACTGTAAAATTAAAGAAATGAAGTTACAAGAATGCTATGAAAGTAAAATGAATTCAGAATCTTCAGTTATTGGATATATGTACAACACATTCAATAAAAAATGTATAATCAAAAGAAAAGGACGAAAGAAAGTTTCCATAAAAAAATATTGCTTAATCGAAGAATGAATGTATAAACTTAAACAGAAGACGTTAATTCTGTTAGACTCTAGCCAAATCCATCCTGCGTATTTCTAAGTACATACGCCACGCTATACCGTTAACGATAACGAACAAAGTCACAATGCATACGTTCTGAAAATATAAACATAAAATTAATTACACATTCTTGTAAAGAATACAGTGATAATAAATAACATTTGTCAACTATTGCTTACCAATTGTTGTCGAGTGTTGAATACCATTTCTTATTATGGATAAGTAAAATTGATGATGACGAAAATTCCGAACGTCGTACTTCATTCTATCATGGATAAATAACAATTGCTTATATGGTTATGTCAGGTTAAAGAACGCAGTAGAATAGGTTACATTTCGCAGTTCAGCATGATCTATGTTAATATATTCAATTGCGACAATCGCGTTTTCGGCAATCGTTTGGTATCTGAAATAAGAGTGTATGTTAAATAAAATATTCTAATTACCTGCAATTAATGAGAATGAAATAATTCAAAATAGCTGAATCAGCAGCAGCAAGGAAACTAAGTTGACTGTCGCATATGCATATTGTATCATCTGTGCAATGGTTCCCCACGTGCTTGTAAAGTTTCGATCTATTTACATGAAAATATCGTAACATTGAATATATGACATACGAACGGATGTCTTATCTAAACGGATGTCTTACTAGTCCATACTAGGTAAATTAATCATTTTAATTTAATGCCTGTAGAAACAAAGCTCGTTAAGTTTAAAACAAAATTTGTAAGAGAAGTATTCACGGGCGTACGTATTATTTATTTCTCATACAAATATTTTCTATTCTCGAACTATAAAAGTATTAATTTTGAAGTTTTCATGTTTAGAAAAAGAGTTCAGTCATTCAAAAATACATTTTTTTGACATGATTTAACCATCTTCACGCTGTAATAACGTCATTATCGTTCCAGTTTGTACCAGGTAGACACGAATCCTTGCTAATTACGGATAATTAATAGATTTTTTCTAATTACGCTTTTAAACGATGTCTTGATCAATAATTTTGTTTATAATCGTAATGGATCAATATTTTATATTATATGAATATTTTCATGACAGTCATATGCGCACGCACGCACACACATGCACGTACACACATGCATGTACGCTCGTACATACGCACACGCACGCGTGCGCATACACACACACGCAGCTATGGATATTCCATACGCGTTACATACATACACTTTTCATCTTATCCTGTTTAACATGATCTCATACTCTTTAGATTTCTAAGAATTGTACGAGGTAGAATAGTAAACACTACCACGCCAGTTATAGACGTACCTTCTCTTTGTTACGTACAGGTATATTCATTTCTTTTCTTTACATAGAACGAGATTTAACAGGAAGAGATAAATAACATTCAACGTGGTATTAGCAGTCGAGTGTATTTCTAGGAAATTCTCTGGTCAAAACAAAAACAGTGAAATGTTTTGATTTCCCTCAAGGATAGGAAAGAGGTCTTCATTCGTATACAGCATTTCGGCGAGTACAAATCTACGATAGCATTGGTTAATATTGATTTAATTACGCATTTTATTACCGAACATTTTTATTCTAATTTTACCAAGATTAATATTATAAGAAGTTTACTAGTACATAGAATAATATAAAAATCTATATACTTTCTAGGTTATTCACCATTGCATTTATTCTTCTCGTCATTGTTTTATTTTAGAAAATGTATTAGATTTTTGTTAACAATTGGGTCTTGGTATTCAGCTACCTCCGAATGATAAGAACTTGAATCGATAATATTTGGAATATATCAAAATATGTATGGGAAATATCTATGAATAATATATCAAAATAGTAATGCGATGCAAGTACTACATATACAAGCGAATATAACACAACATATCAATCGGTCGCAACTATTAATGCGAAATTATTGATCGGATTTTATTTTTACGAATATCTTTTAAATGCGATGATATACAGATTTGCGAAGGCGGCCTCTTAAAAATCGCACGTTTATTTATGGATTGGAAAAGGGTGTACGTTAGAAAAAATCTACTGATTATCTTTAATTTCTATTTACAGAAAATGTACATTTTTATTTATAGAAGTTTCGTTTGTCATTCGGAATACGTATTGACTTTTATTGATTTTATACCAATAGTTCTGTAAAAATTGATGATCATATGTTGTCTGATGCCACATTATCAGTTCAGTTTTTCAATTCACGCACACCGATACAAGCGCACATATACTTACATACGCATATGTAATTTATATAAGTATACGCAATGTAATTTGTACTTGATACAACCATACGCACTGATAAGATGAATCGAGAGAAGAGACAGGGTTTCCTAACACGCTTTTGGTTTATTTTTTTTCCGTATTCGTCTGTGAAGTCACAAGCGATACATTTCGAGCGATATTGAATGAATAGTTTTAACCTGAGCACTGTTAAAACACAAGATTAGTTATGTGATTAAGATTAGTTATACAACTAAGAGATTACATAAAGAGTCTTTAATTAATAATTATCACTGGATATCGATTCGAAGAAGCGGGATCTACATGTGTGAGGAAAATATATACATATGATAGTTGGACTGTTTCAAAGAGAACGTTTTTGTTTAACTATCTTTATAGAGAGCGCGTTTTATTTTTCCAAAAATTTGGAAAAAATCGATACGCTATTCGCATCTAATCGTCAATTTTTCGACAGGATATATTTACGTCGTTCGGAGCGAGAGAGTTAATCCGTAGCTCAACGATTGCACCACTTTTAATTACGACTATTGGTCTTATTTTTTCTCCTTCTCTCTCTCTCCCCCCTCCCTCTCCCTTCCTCTCTCTTTCTCTCTCCCCCCCCTCCCTCCCTTCCTCCCTGCCATTAGTTTATTTTTATAGCTTGCGATTATTTATCATAAATTTGTTTTGTAAGCATTAATGAAGGTGGTTTAATCGATAGACGATGTTCTTTGAGAAATGCAATTATTCTCGATTTTCGCAGGCAAAACAAGTCCGATGCAGAAAATATCTTGATTTATTCGTTTCCTTTGTCGAAACGTAATCGATAGTATCATAGAATAGCAACGGAGAAACCGCTGTTACAATTACATATATATAAGAGTACTTTGTGAATACCTATAAAGTACATATAAGAATAGACCGTGATGTCCAATTATTGAAATGATTATTTCTAAATAAAAAAAGTCAATATTTAAAAATTATTGAAATTATTTCAAATAAGAAAATGATCTAAGTTAGTAATATAATGATGATACAATAGTCGCAAATCTTTATCGAATATCTTGTCGAAAGTATGATAGATCAAAAGAGAAAGTCAAAATGTCAAATCGGCTATCTCGTATATGCCTAATTCATTCTTATTTCGAAACATCAAGATATTATGCATATAAGAGCAAGGTTAGCCTAAAAAAGTTTTCTTCTTCATTCGCAAAGAATTATCCATTTCGAAGAATGTAAAGATTCGAGGGAAAAACAAATTCTTTTCACGAATGATCGTAGATTTAAGATAATTCCATGAATGTCGCGCAACAAGGGTAACTACAAAAATCAATTAAAGGATAGTAAATATAGATAGTAAATATAGATATATATATACATTGTACACACATATACATATATATGCAGACAAATTTTAACAGAGGAACGACACACATTTTTTATATAAAAAACATGTAAGAAATTCATGAAAAATGAAGCGGCAATTAAATGAACTTATAGTTATTGCGAGTGATTCGAGAGGAGAATCCGCAGCTTACGTAGAGTGACACCCTTGTCGTTCTTTTCGTAGGGGTTGCTATCGGTTCTCCTCCTGCAACGACGTCGGCGCGAACCAGCTCCTCCATAAGCGCAGGGGGTTACCGCGTTATCATCCCTCTCTCGGAGCTTCTTCTCCATTGTATTTCTCTCTCCCTCTCTCCCCCCCTCTCTCTCTTTTTCTTTTTCATATCCTTTACGTCGTCTATCTCCATCATTTTCTTTCCCTCTCTTCTCTTCTCTCTCTCCCTCTCTCACTCACTCACTCCCTCCCTCCCTCCCTCCCTCTCCCTCTCTCTCTCTCTCTCTCTCTCTCTCTCTCTCTCTCTCTCTCTCTCTCTCTCTCTCTCTCTCTCGGCGCAAAACGCCGGAAAACGTAACGTGTTTTATCGATTTCGTCGTACGTGGGTCGGCCATGTTCGCGTTTGCCATCGGTCAGGCGCACTCGCGTCCTACCTACCTCCTCTGTAGAAGAGCCGTGCCACGGATAGATTTTCCACCGTTCTACCATCGTCGTGGATGTCGCAAGGGCGTTCGACGACAAAGACGAAGACGAGGTGGATGAGAACGATGCGTCTCTAAACGCGAAATAACATTTGTGCGAGTTATCAATCTTCTCCAATACCATCGTTTATAGTTTTTTCCTTCTTTCTCTGTCCGTCTATTTCTCTATCCATCTATCTCGGTCTGTCTACGTCGAGAGAGAATACAACGACGAAGTATCCACTACTACGATCTTTTCTTTTAACGTCATTTGTTCTTCTATCGGACGGCGGCACAACGACGGGGTGGATCCTTGGGCTGGTGGAGATAACGCACTAAATAAAAAATCACGTTTGATAAGGAATATTAAATTACGTGAGTACATTTATTTTTACATCTATCTTTTCTCTCTTTTTATTTATTTAAGCCTTAAGTCTTTTAAACGAATCTTTTATTAATGTATTTTTCTGTATATCGGTTTATTTGTATAAGCGGCTATTGAAATGGTGACACGCCACGCTCCCTAGAATCGATTTCTCTCTTTCCCTACCTCTTCCTCTCCAACTCTCCCTGATTTTTCGACCCAAATTCGAGATCCGATCTCTATTCATTTTACACGAACAAAGTTTGATCAACCATGATCTCTCTCTCCCTCTCTCTTTCTCTCTCTCACTCCCTTTCCTTACTTTCCATCTATTTACCTGAAGTATCAATATTCATTTCATTCGTAATTTTCGTTAGGATCGTGTGTTTCGTGTACGAGCACAGTTGGCAACATTAGGCAGTTTCGAGAGTCTACCTCGGAATGATTTAGAAGCCCGATACGAGGCTCTCCTTTTTTAGAAGATGAGACAAACTTCTCTCCGATCTTTCTCTATTTTTCTCCATTTGTCTTCAAGTCGCGTAGTCTCAAATTTCTGAGGCTTCCATGGATCATTACCCCTTTGTCGTTCGATTCTTTCGTGCAATATATCCAACCGACTTTATATTAACCGATTTAAAGAGGGCAAAGCAATAAGATATTTTTTCTACGATATAGTTACGCGATCTAGACGTGATTTCATATCCAACACGTGATTTTATCGAAGAGAGATCATCTTTTCTGAATGCTTCTTTGTAAGAAGACGGAGGGGGTGGTTTATTCATTCATGTTGGAAGGGCGTTGGATGCCTCCTGCGTGACGATCGTGACGAGGACGTCCTTGAGAAAAGGATGTGGGACAGTCGATAGTGTTAACGAATGACCGTTATCGTAAAAGGGGGGAACGCCGAGAGTTGGCGAAAGTATCAACGAAAAGAAAGACCGAGTGTTGTTGGAATTGAATCAAATCTTTTTTTTTTTCCTTTTTTTTTTACCAATCATCGTAATCTTTCGCTTCGAAAAGCAACGCCATTTAAATGGCAGTTTTTAATCTCGCATATTTAATACGATGCACGCGATATGTTTTGACTGCTCTAATGATCAATGTTTTTCTTATCATTCAAATGTTAATCACTTTCATTTTGTAGGGATCAGTTAAATTCGCCTCGCGAGCTCGACGTTCGAGGAGCCTTTGAAAACGCGTGTAGACGGAAGTGTCGTTGGTAATATTATTGGACCGGCAGAGTCTATAACTATCCGCTTGGTATCGATTTACCTTCCAAGCATACTCATGGATGGGTACATACGTAGACACAATACTAACGTAAGCGTACATAATACCGGGATGGACTCTGGTTAGTTCGCGCGAATCCAATCCCAATATCATTGTACGTTCGGCCAACGATCGTTACGTTCTTATTTTAAACTAGATCAAACGGTACATTTGGATAAAAAAAGAATTTATCGAAATAAAAATTGAAAATGTTCTTTTCGCATATATAAGATTTTTTAAATACTTATACATCGGCTTATGAACGCTCCGGGAAGTGAAGCTCAGAGAAATATTATATTTTATATATAAATTCGATCCTTAACATTTTATGGTTATTATCGGTCGCAGAAAAGAAGCACGAACCTGTAGATATAGGATAACCTTTGGCAGCGGTCGTAGCGTCAGCGGTCAGAGCGTTATGAACAAGTTCACCGGGCGGTGAAATAATCCTATTGAAAGACGTCCGTATCGATTTTACATATATTACGTGCCACACAAGTAAGATGCTGTGCTGCTGCCTTTGGGATTTGAAAAAAAAAGAAAGAAAGAAAAAAAAAGAATATGTCAACGTTCACTTTGATTTAATCTTGTCTAAATGTAAAAGAGCTATTACTTAAATGTGACGGATAATGTCCTGCTCGATGGGAAGGGGACGGTGGTACTCGGGGAGAGAAGATTCGAAAAGAGAAAAAATAGTTCGACCGACTCTACCTATCCTAACGAAATGGGAAAGCTTATCAACGTCATGCTTGTCACTCATATCGTCGCGACGAGTGTTCCCCGTCGTGTTGTCGAATCATTACGCTCTCGCCACTCTCCTTCGCCACCTCTCAGCTTTTTAACCAAAGTGCTTTAACCATGCATGTATGTACACATACCTATGTACACGTGTAGATATATATCGGCAACTATTCTAAAGATACGGATTTATCTCATGAAAGAGACAACGTAGGACGATAATTCATCGAAAAAAAAGCTATGCTGCAGGGAGTCAGCTATAAGATGATTTTATAGCGGACATCTATACTAGTGGGTACTTGGAAAAGAAATAGAAATCAATAATTTCGAAGGCCCTCGCCAGACTCAAAGACTCCAGACGGAAGAATGGTTACTCTCCAACTTCTCTTTCTCTTTTTTCTCTTCTCCCTTGTCGTTCCAACTGCTTTTGTGGAAGAAGTGTATAGAATAGGAAAAAAAAAAAAAAAATAAAATAAAATGAACAGAAAGGTACTTGAAGTAGAACTCACGATATTACCGAGACATTGTACGAACGACGAGCGAAAAGTAAGAAAAAAATATTGACTCCTCTCGATAAGTTTTGGCACCGTACCTAAATAATGATTTTCCTTTTTCTCTTTTTCGCAATAGATACTTCCTGCTTTTTCTCTATTCTACGATCCTTCTACTTCCTTTCTTTGTACCTTTCTCCAGTTTGCTCAACGTTTCCTCATGGATGGTGTACACCGACTCCCACGCATTGATCGATAACGTATTGTGTCGTGCGTGCTGGACTCTGAATTTCTCTTTCGCATCATCGTTCCTCCTTCTACGTACTGTCATTCGATCTTTTACTCTTTCATCCACTATCATTTGACATTTTTGTTTGGAACTTTCCATCGAAATATATGATGTTTTTACTCGATATAATCGCTCGATTTGTAAGAGAAAAGTCAGCGCGACTTTGGCCTCGAAATGCATTTTAACCACGATAAAAGAAAAAATTTATTTATCAGGACTCGCTGCGCGAGCGATACGCATACGAGTTTTGAATGCAGTGCCTTCCGCGGAAGCGGACAACAGATTAGGGAGAAGAACGAACGCGTACGAGCACGAGATTATTTCGAGTCGAGATACTATTTCCAGTTAAGAAGCAATGAAAGCTACTTGCTCATATTGTCGTTTTCTCTTTATTGATCTTTTCCAAACTTTCCGGACTGACGTAGACGTAGCTCGTATGATGTACGTGATAAAAAATATACATAGAACTATCTAATGGATAGTTTTGAATCGTCTAGAAAATGCCACCTGTTAAAAGAGAAGCACCATCAGAACCGGCGCCTGCAGCAGCTACCTCAGAAAATGTGGAAACGCAAGAGGAAACGTCGAACCTTCCGCAATTGACGTTGAAGGCGATGACGAGTACCGAGGAAGCGGTAAGAAGCGGTGAGTTTTCAAAATCCTCTATCTATTCGATTCCATTATTCTTGCCCTAACATTATTTAGACAATCTTTTATTTTTTCTTTTCTTTCACCCAGAGACAGAATCGGAAGTCACGACGGAAAGTACGATGAAAAATTTAAAGGATCAACTCGGAACGTTATCGAAAGATTTGGCCGAAGAAATGGGAATACCAACGTGGGGCTTGGTCGCGATTTTAATAGGTATGGACAAATTTGGAGTTAAATGGTTTGCATTAAAATGTTGCCAGACTCTGATAGGACGAAACCTTTCTTGATGAAATTATTTCGGAAAACTGTTCGTATTTGCTCGTAATCGCGTAAACTTTTTCACGTAAAAATGTAGAGGAAAGAGCCTAGCTTTGCGTAGGCTCTTATACATATTATACGTAGACATTTATTGCACTCGTATATAATCGGTGATCGAATTATTTATTTATCATGTCGGACGCAGCCGTCGGCGTAGTCGTTCTTGGAATTTGTTTCTGCTGTATAAGAAGATGCTGTCGCAAGAGACGTTCCAAGGACGGCAAAAAGGGCCTAAAAGGAGCGGTAGATCTAAAATCAGTCCAGTTACTTGGAAGTACGTATAAGGATAAGGTACGTAGTCGGTGTGCCGTGGTTATCTGTAGATATTAGAAATACATTCTACCCTCGTGGAATCCACTTCGATGTCCTTAGGTACAGCCGGATATGGAAGAACTCACGGATAATGCGGAAGAGCCCGACGAGGCTGAAAGCAAGCAGAGCGAAGTCAAACTCGGAAAGCTTCAATACAAGGTAGAAAAAAGAAAGAAAAATAAATAAATAACAACGATACTCGATACCATCGTATCGTGTATATACGTTTTTTTAGAAAACTAGCATTACGTCTCGTTAAAATTGCTCAATATTTCTATTAAATTCCTCATATCTTAGTTGCGCCGACTCGATCGACCTCAAAGTATTGAATTTTCAGCTCGAGTATGACTTCAATTCAAACAGTTTGGCAGTGACGGTGATACAGGCCGAAGAATTGCCAGCTTTAGATATGGGCGGCACTTCGGATCCTTACGTAAAGGTATACTTGTTGCCCGATAAGAAAAAGAAATTCGAAACGAAGGTCCACAGAAAGACGCTGAGCCCAGTCTTCGAGGAGACGTTCGTTTTTAAGGTCCGTTTGATTTTCATTTGATTCTTTCATTTGGCATCGATCGATCATTGACCATTTGTCATTTCTCTGTCTATTTTTATCGTTACAGAATGTACCGTACGCGGAGGCCATGAACAAGACTCTGGTATTCGCGATTTTTGACTTTGATAGATTCTCGAAGCACGATCAAATCGGTGAAGTGAAGGTACCGTTGTGTCAGGTCGATCTCGCACAGACCATCGAGGAATGGCGAGAATTGCAGAGCGTCGAAGGAGAGGGTGGACAGGTGGGCTCGGCTTTCCTTTCTCAAGGAAAAATAATTAATTATACTTTACATTTGTCGCACAGGACCTAAGAAAGAAAGCTGCCATTTTCATTTTTTTTGTTTTTTCAATCGTTTCAAGAAAAAAAATTTTTCAAATTGTCTATTGCAGGATAACAAATTGGGTGATATCTGTTTCTCCCTGAGATATGTACCAACGGCTGGTAAACTCACGGTGGTCATCCTCGAAGCTAAGAATTTAAAGAAAATGGACGTTGGTGGCCTCTCGGATCCTTATGTCAAGATTGCGCTCATGCAAAATGGCAAGAGGCTCAAGAAGAAAAAAACATCCATAAAGAAGTGCACTCTTAATCCCTATTACAACGAATCGTTCACTTTTGAAGTTCCCTTCGAGCAGATCCAAGTAAGGAATATAACATTTGACGATTCAGTTCTGCATTTCTTGCAATATCATATAATTTTAATATGTAGAGAAAGGGAGAACGAAAGAAATTGAAAGAGAGAGAGAGAGAGAGAGAGAGAGAGAGAGAGAGAGAGAGAGAAATCATATAACTTGTATTTTACAGAAAGTGCAATTGGTCGTAACAGTAGTGGACTATGATCGCATTGGTACTTCGGAACCGATCGGCAAGGTCGTATTGGGATACAACGCGAGTGGAACGGAATTGAGACATTGGTCGGATATGTTGGCATCTCCGAGGCGTCCAATTGCCCAATGGCATACCCTCAAGGATCCCGAGGATGGAGATAAGAAGGATTAAATTGATTAAAAGAATATCCAATCGAGGTAACGTCCCTCCTCTGCTACACCTAACCAAAAACATACCAAAACTTTCTATAAGATGGGCTCAAGAGATATAGACGGCGCCTACACGCATACCACATCCACATTATAATTTCTTTCGAAACGAGATCCGAGAAAGCGTTCGAGAGAAGCGAGAACTCTGAGTGTCGAGAGAATTCGTTGGCAATAACTGATCGTTTCTTTGCAGGAATATATCGCACGAGAGAGACAGAATAAAAGGAAACAAAAATGTGTGAGAGTGTGAGAGAGAGAGAGAGAGAGAGAGAGAGAGAAAATTATGCAGAAGAAAATAACATGATTAAAAGAAAGAGAGAGAAAGATAGGAAGTAAGAAAAAAATACTTAGCAGATATTAAACGATCTATGATTAAACTAAATAACAATAAATACCACCAAGGATTTAGAATTAACAATATGTTCTCATGGAGTGTAGTGTCTTGTATATATACATGCATACATACATACATATATCTACTATTACTTCTCTCCGTAGTTGTAACACATTTGAATAATAATTTCCCGAATGAACACGCGTTCTCTATTCAACTACGAGAAGCATTTTGAAAAAGGAAAGGAAAAGCACACGCAACATGTATGTGTATATATGTGTGATGTGTGTGTATGCTACATATATATATATCCGCACACACATACATTCATTCATACATACATACATATACAGACGTATATATTTATCCAGTTATCCCGAATAGAATTCTTTATAAAGCTAAAATAAGAAAGATAATAAGAAAAAGACTATTCTAAGGCTCTCACGGTCCCTTTGACGTTCCAGCGCAGATTTAATAAGACTCTTTGTAAAGTAATCGATATTGTTCGTGTTAAATACGTTGAACTGAATGAGAAGCACATAAAACAACTGACATTATATACACGCATATGTACGTACAACACGCGTGTCACGAAAGGCGTGCACGTTGGGTAACCAATGTGTGAACATTTCTCGGGAGAATATAAGTAAATCGTAAAATGTAATAAAAAGAACAAAAAGAAAAAAAAGAGACATAGCGAGCTTCGTGCGTAATTAAGTAAAGTAATTAAGTAAGTAATCACAAAATAGTTGTCTTTTTGTGTACAAAATAACGAGAGAGAGAGAGAGAGAGAGAGAGAGAGAGAAAGAGCGAACGTGCAGAAGTGCGAACGTGCGAACGAGCGAACGAGCGAACGAGCGAAAGAGAGAGAGAGAAAGAGATGAATAAACAAAATATAGAAAAGTAATATTTAAAAGGATGACAACGAAGCTTCCGTCGATCTTTCGACGCTTTTAATTCGCCACGTACCATCGACGCCTATGACATGTGGAGAGACAAAAAAGAAAGAATACGTAAAAAGGGTAAGAGAGAAAGCATCGAGCGACGGCTTCCGGTTGTGGCAAAGATTCTCGAAGAAAGATGTTAAACACAATGATTCAGAAAAAAAAACGAAAGAAAGAAAAGAGAAAAAAGACGGCTATATCCGTCACAGAGAAGACGCGTTATCAAAGCAGACCAGAAGTGAAAGAGCTATGGAAGAAAAGGAAAACATAAATTTAGAGAGACCTGGAGATGACATTTTTTGCTAGGTTGTCAAGATCGAAAGCATGCAAGGGTTGTTTCATGTGAAGCACTCGTGAAAAGTTTTCCCTCATTGAAGAAATGTCTGCTTTGATGAATGTCTTCCAAACTTCGTAAAGATGATGCGACGAAGCACATATATATGTGTGTATATATATATACACATATATACATACACACGTATACATATATGCATATGTATATATACACATCGTACATAGCATAGTATACGTATAAGTAGCAACGCGCTCGCTCGTTCGCTCGCACTACGCATACTCATATGTGATAACACTTACGATTTTCTTTCTTTCTGTATGTCGCGTATGAAACGAGTGAGAAATAATTACAGAAAAAGAAAAGAGCGTAAGTCGTTTCTATGTTGTATACACGTGCAACGCGAAGGTGAGCGCGCATACGTATACGTACATACGAGTGTATATCACGTAACACATACACAAACACACAGAGATACAAATACCATAAGTTATATCCGCAGATATTGTTATTATTGTTTTACAAAAAACAAGAAACTATGAACAGGCCTATCCTATTGTATGTACGTGCTTGTCACACACATTTCGCCCAATAAATTATCTCGATCGAACGCGGACTTGAAAACAATAAAGAAGACAAAATGGCGAAGATAATAAAAAAATAATTGATTTAAAAAAATTTAAAAAGGAATCAGTGACATGAAGAAAAAACGGATAATAAAGAGAAGAAACGGAAAGAGAAGGGGAGAGAGAGAGAGAGAGAGAGAGAGAGAGAGAAATACAACCTACATTCTACGCATTAAACAATATTTTTAAATATTTTATGAATTACAAGGGTAGAACCGTATCGCCGTGATATCCGTCTTAAATGATTGTAATAGAATTTTATGGAAGAGGAGGAAAGTTGAAGGATTGAAAAGACAGTGAAGCAAATAAAATAGAAAAAAGACAAGAATTTGTCTGACGTATGTTATCGGAATGTTGCAACTCCTCGACCATCCACCAAGAAAATTAAGACAAAACCGTCGTTTGGTTCTATCGTTTTCCATTCAGGACCAATTATCTCGCTAACGCGTTTCAGATAAAGTACTCATTACTATTATTATGCAGCATTGTACTTAAATGAAAAGCAAAAAAAAAGAATCTTTAAAGCGAGTTCGTAAGTTTAACTGTTAAAAAGCGTCGCGGTTAGGACGATGACATCGATGAAACGACGACGAGAAAAAAAATATTAAATCGAGCTCCTCGTCGATTAATTCTCGTTAATTAGCATCCTTCTATCTTTTTCTTTCTCTTTCATACGAGCGAGAATAAGACGACGTTACGCTAAGGCATTATAACAATACAAGCAGTAGACATTTTGTTAAGACGTGGAGAAATTACACGTACTCGTTGCATGTTTAGAAGCTAGATTTTGGTAATATTCGAAATTATGGTGGGTACAGTGTGCGGTATACATAGGTCGGAAGTTGTGGCTCACACGGCGACAGTTTATTATTATCTTCATTATAGCCTTTTCTCCTCGTTTCGAAAATCTCTGTCTCGACGAAATTTCACAATTGCGGTTTTTCCGCGTGCGTGCTTTTTAGTAATACGTGACGTAACGTCTTTCTTGCGACAGAAATATTTAATGAAGGATAGGGAAAGAGGGAGGGAGGGAGGGAGGGAGAAAGTGAGAGAGAGAGAGAGAGAGAGAAAAGCGATTTTAAATAAAAGCGTACGCACCGGTTACCCCTATAATTTACGATGGTGGCGTGGACACATTAGCTATGCAATAAACGGCCGCCTTTCATTCCTTTCGAAATGATTTCCGCGCATTCGTATTGCGTATTTGCCATGTTATCGCAACCGATGATGATGCTGGTAATGGTTCATCAATGTCATCGACCACGTCTTTTCGCGACGTTACTTCAAATATTTAATTGGAGATTAGGGTGATGAGAATAAAAAATGAAAAAAGGAGGACGCGTTACAGGTGAAGTTTGTTGGTTTTGTGGTTAGTTTTCGCAAGGGAGGAAAATTGTCCATTTTTTACAGTAGATCCTGTGCGTTCTTTACATATAAGATAGGAGGATGCTTGTTTCTTGTTGTATAATATCTAAATTAAACGAATGGTGAAAAAGTGAAAAATCTATAAAAGCAACAAAAAAAAAGCAACTTTCCTGCGTTTTAAGGGGCCGATGCTTGATTTCGTCCGCAGGATCTACTTCTCTTTTTCAACGTAGACGCTCGCAGACTTCTTCAGATCTCCATTTAAGAAATTAAACAATTAATGAAAAAGAAAGTTAGAGAGAAAGAAAAAAGAAAGAGTACGTCTTGAAAAGTGGGAGAAAGAAAAGGAAATAGTGATCCTGGCGGCAAGCATCTTTTTGAAGCGTCCCATCTGAAAAGAGAAATAATATATAAATATAGATATATATCCCAGATGCATATATATCTTCTTCGAAGTAACGTGGACTTTTAGAAGAGATAGAAAATGAGAAAGAAAGCAAGACAGCGAGAAAGAAGCAGTTGAAACTCGTATACTTTATTGTCTCGTGCAAATGAAATCTTTAAAAGAAAAGAAAGGAAGAGAAAGGAAGAGAAGAGAAGAGAAGAGAAGAGAAAGAAATCCATAAATGAAGTCATCGATTGAAACGAGGATTGTATCGGGAACTTGTAATCATTCCATTGCATATTATACATATTAAGGTTTAGTGCGACAATGTACTGTAAATCCATAGAAGTTATTATGTCCTTAATTATTATGTAATAAATATTGTTGTTAACATAAAATTATACGAGCATGTTCTCTGGTAACCAGGAACGATGTGAAACAAGGTAAGTTGGTTTTATATGAGAAATGCAATAAAACATTGTATAAAGCGCACATCACGCACAGATACGTAAATATATTTGCTTGATCGTATTTCTTGAAAAATGTGAAAGACGTTAAATTCGAGCAATCGATAGATCGAACTTACGCAATATCATTCGAAAGGTATCTTCATCGAATTGATTAATATTACAACGAAGCCGCACGACGCGACGTTAAAGTAATCAATGAATAATTCATTAAGACGATTTCATAGATCGACTTAAGAAAAAGAAATTACATCGTATTTATCATATCGTATCGTATCTCTGAAAAAAAAAAAAAATATTGAAATTAAAAAAGTGAGAACAGTCTCGCGTGGTTATTTTTCTTTTTATTTTAGCCAACAGAGAGAAAACTTAACGGAGCCATGATTGGATCAAAAGAAAAGTATCGGATGTGAAACGCGATAGAAAGATGTTACGTCTTTATTATCGTACAACTAATTGACGAACGTGAGAAACTGAAGAGAGAGGAGAAACATAGAAGGAGCGTCGTTCATCGGGCCGATGAACGCTTAGGCGATTAATGATATTAATTAATTAATCGATAAGTAGGTACACAGATTCGCTATTCTATAATTATATTGATAAGCTGCTTAAGCAAGCTTAATACTGGCGGTAGGACGATTGCTTCCGACTTGTCTGTCGCTGCTTTTTTGCGGGAAGTCCTCGGGCGTACGGTCTGTGTGCGTTTGTTGACAGATAGAAGATGCCTCGTGCTCTTTTCGAATGCAATCGATGAAACAAAAGAAAGACGATTAGATAAGAAATAATGTAGTAAAAGGACGTTCCAATAGCGGATTTATTTATCAAGAATTTCTAAACGATCTTCTGATAATCACGTCGTTTAAATGGACCATCTTGAGAAACGTTTGTTTTCTTTTTTTCTTTCAAGTATACTTTTCCAAAATCCCAACGATTTCTTTACATTTTTAACGATAATAAGATTTTTAAACAGCAATAGGATTAAGTTTCTTTTTTCTATTTTCTGTTTTTTTTTTCCTCTCCGAAACAGAGATCGTCCGACAACATGACCGAGGTAACATTAAAAAGAGGCGTAAAAGCTCAGATTAATTGTGAAAACTAACGTATGTGGCGTGTCCTCTCCCATGAGAATGTACTTCTCCAACGGCGGATTGCACCAGCCGATCAGGTAAGAGAAAAGATTGCCGCAGGGTGCTGCCCAAAATCCTTTCTTCGTTACGATCGACTCGATGTAATACGGGGTCACTTTGGTGTGGTCGCAGGAGAGCGTTTCTAAGAGGTGAAACTTTTATTCGGCTCGTAATACCGATAGGTATAGTATGACGAATAATGAGGAATAATAATATATATCGCGAGACAGACGGACTCTTTCTATTCTTTAAAATTATCTTTCTAAAAGATCCAATTATTTTTCTAATAAATGAAACGATTCGAATGACGGAAAGAATGGCTGGCGATCGTACTCACGGAGCAGAGAAGAGGTCGCGCATCCTGGTTGGCTCGATCCGCCGTTAACGTAGAAATCCGCGTGTCCGTTCGGTCCCCATTGGCCTAAAATCCCTGCGCCGGTGTGTATAACGTCGACGAAATGGGCGTCCGTCTCGTCTAAATCCATCGAACGATTCCCGTTCATGTAGAAAAATATCGTCGGATCGAGGCCTATCCCACAAAAGACATAGACGGTTAGACGATTCTCGATTTCTCGAAACGAGATACTTTTCGACTTTGTCATTCGATTTTATTCCTTTTCAATAGACTTTTCTTTCCGTTGAGTTCGAAACGTGTTCTTTTAAACAAGTTTTCGTTTGGTAGAAACACTTTCCCAAATAAATGAACGGCCAAGTCCAATAACGAGATTAATATTGTATAAAGGGGACGCGAATGAACCAAGTGAAAGTAAATGCCGATGCGAATTTATACACGAAGAGATAGGAAAGCTCGAGTGAATCTCTCTTTCTGCCTTCTTCGAAAGCGTGCCGGACAACGATCGAAAGTGAAACGAATATATTCGAGGTGCAAATTTATCGCGTGGGAGAAAGGTTGGTTAGAAATGACATGCGAAATAACTACGGTGCGAGTAAAAGACTATAAGAAACAAAAAGAAAATGTATGCAATATTGGTGTATAGGAATAAATACTACATAGAGAAAAATAATGACGAAGAAGAATGGATAAGAATATTGGAAAATTTACCCGTTATTCTGCCGAGCTTATCATCGGGCAAATAATTGGCGATCAGTCCGGCGATGTGAGCGCCGACGCTGTATCCAAGGACATGAATATTCTCCGGCCTTGTGCCTCGAGGATGATCCCTCAGGTACCTCACCAATTGCGCGATACATCGCGAACAGAAATCTGGTCCCCATTGTATTTGAGAGAGACAGGGTTCGCGTACCAGCGTGCCGTAATCAACAATGATGATATTATAGTCGCCTCGAGTGAAGTACGCTAAAACGTACGAGGAGTTTTATAACGAAGATCCCTTGTAATCTTAGTCAATCATAATAAATCGATTGGCGTTGACTTGCATTTATAGAGGTGATATCAATTTTTTTCTTTCTTTTATTTATTTATTTATCTTTTTTCTTTTTTTTTTTTACCACGTCTAAGATCCGTACTAGGGGCCAGGTTTCTACCGCCACCAAAACCGTGAATAATGATTTTGGTTGTATGGGATTTATTGAATCTGGAATAGTAAAGCGACTCGAAGCTTCGGACGTCCAAGAGTAAAGGATCCTTTTGCGTCTCCCTGAAAGTTTTCAGACTTAAGTTAACCCGATTAAGTTCTCGATTACGATTTATTTCATTAATCATCATTCGATTAAAAATACAATCAGAGATTATATCTACGTTGAATTTATATCGCGAATATGCGTACATTTTCTCATGCGTTTCACCATAGTCAAGGTGACTGTGACGTAAGCAGGGTCAATGGTAAGCATTCGTATTAGTGTAGTGAACGTTGTTGTTCGTACAGAGCATAGCGTTCGTGTTTACACGAACGTAGATATCGGAGAAAGGTGAGCTACGAAAGGAGGACACTTTCGTTACGAGAGATGAGAAACGGTCGTGATCTTGAAAACGAGAGTCTCTTTATCCGCGATAGCAACGCTTCCTCGCGAGGCTTTTCAATACGAATACGAGAAGCTCCTTAATAATTTTACGTCAATTGTCCAATACGATCGCCTTCGCAATTTTTTTCATAAACTTAGTAATAAGCGAATAACAAATTAGTGAATAACAAAACTTAGTAATAGCGAATAACAAAGGATCGCGAGAGGGAAGGAAGACGATATGCATGTTTATAAAGAATATAACAAGTTTACCTGGTGTACAAATAAAATTCGATTTGAGGATGTGGACACTCGAAGGGCGGCTTAGCGCAGGACGTGCTGTTGAAGAGATCCTTCAGGGTTTTGTTATCTGCGCCTACGTGGTCTGCGAACAAAATGGATAACGCGATAGGATGGAAGTGATAAAGGATTAATTAACGGACGTATCAACGGAGTTATAAGTCTGAAAACTTAATCAAGTAACGGAATACTTAATATCCGATGAATCGCGCAACCATTATTATTATATCTCTCGTTTTTATCGGATCGTTGAAAAAAAGAAAAGAAAACAAAAAAAAACGAGGCAAGTGGGTGAAGGTCGAGCAATCGTAGCCGAGCACGATCGACCTTTCGGATTTTTTCACGATTTTTTTTCCAAGATGTTACCAATCGATATTCTTGCAAGAAAGAAGAAGAAAAAAAGAAAGAGAAAAAAGAAAGAAAAAAGAAAAAAAAATTACAGCATGTATTCGAAAGAAGTTCACCTTTATCTCTCTCGTTATAACAGTTGTAATAAATTTGTTTAATATCAACGTGCGTTTTTGTAGATGTTCAAGTTTGTAGCGTTTCGTAGAAATGCAAAGCCACGTGTAACGTCGCTATTACCGCGAATCAAAATATCCATTCGTTATCTCACATATGAGAAACGGGCAATTAGAGGAAGACGTGTAACGGATTATCGATTCGAAACTTTGTCTTCGCTTTCACGCTTTTCAAATACGTACGTACGTACGTTCGACTTAAGACGAATGGTAATCGTTCGGCTCGTGAAAACGCTTCTGGCGCCGATCCAAGATAGAGAGATATAGGTATTCAACCGAATCGATTAAATTCGGAAATGAATTTTGATTTTACTCACGTTGACGGACGAAGATCGAGGAGAAGAGGACGAGAAGAAAAAGGTATCTCTCGAGACTGACCGCCATCTCCCGCGCTCCTTTGGTTCGTGATATAACATTCAGGCACGTAGGTGATTGAAAAAGAAAAACAACGTTGAATTTGTTTTACCAAAGAAAAAAGGTGCACAGTGTCAACGAAGTTGGCGGCTTCTTCGTTCGCAGAAGGAGAAAGGAATAAGGAAGACGGAAGAGGGGAGAAACGTTCGAAATTAATGGAACGTTCTCTGCGAGACGAAACGCGCAATGAGCAAAGCGTAAGAAAGATGCGTGCCGGGCCTCCGAGTGGCCGAGAGCGCTGCTATGAGCGCAGCGCGGCTGCGCCTACGGACGAAAGAACTCGAATGTGCTCGCGTGCCGGCGAACACGTGGAGGACCCACTTTCCCCTACCATTCTTTTACCTTTTTTTCCCTCCTCAACGATTCTCGCCAGAGATCCACCACGTTGCTCCGGTTTTATGCAAATAGTCGTGGTTTTATCTCGACCAATTGGAAAATAATACTAATACTCCCATTTTATATTTTGAAGTATATTTGAAGTATTAAACAAGAATTAGAGATTAAGCAGAACGATCGAAAGGGATTTTTGCTTTTAGACTTGTCCACGATAAATTCATTTTTTCTTTTGCCTTCTTTCACTTTGCGATAGAATGACAGCTACGTATGTGGCACGTGTGTATAATGGCCCGAGGAAAATGTATTTCTAGTCAGTCTTCTTTCTCCGATTGAAAGCTCTCTCATTTTTCTTTGGGTCGTTACTTAATACGTAAATAATGGAATATACGGCCGCATTGACGTCGTCATATCTTTCCTCACACTATCGAATAAAATATTACATAACTGTGATATATCATTGATCTTATTATCCGAATAATTGTGAAAAATTAAAATATATCTTTTGTGACTCATATTGTTCGTTATCCCAATGAAAAGTTTCTAGCGCTGATCGTTTTGTGACAAGTGCAACAAATACGTGTCAAGGAATGTTTCTTCCACGTTTCGAATGGCAGCTGAAAAGGAAAGAGGAACAGGAAGAGGAAGCTACGTCGAAAACGAGCGATCTCCTTAAACGTCACACGAGAAATTCAAACGCGAAAATGATCTTTACTATTATCGAGCTCGGTAATTGCTCGAACGTTCCGACGATCTTTTCTTTTTTCTTTCTAATTAAAACGTTGGATCGTTAAACCGTATGTACGTAAGTACGTACATACATACGAAGGGCTAATTATGCTCCCTCGTGTGCGTAAAACCGCGTATCACGTACTTGTGTATTGTAAGTACATCCGTCGACGATTTTGCATGACGTGCTGTTGCAACGATTTTCCAAAATGAACAAAAATTAAAGGTATTAGCTCGTAGAAAGTGAGAGTCGATTATCGATCGGTTATTTAAAAAAAAAAAAAAAAAAAAAAAGAAAAAAGAAAATTAATAAATTGTATCAACGATCATAATACCATTTAACAAGCTCAAGGCTTAATGAGTCTTGAAAAGATCGGCTTGCACTTTATTGTCAATAGCCGTCAATAGCAGTGTTTCACGGTTTAATTACACAATACACTCACATTACAATATACATACATATCTTACATAATTGTCGAGATAGTAATTATCAACAAACCAGATGATACCGGCGTGTAACAAGAATTTGATCGCTTCTAAATTTTGCAGCTATGGTTACAGAATTCGACTTTTTAACGTTTTTATGCATTTTCTTTTGTCTTTTTGGCATTTTCTTTTCTTTTGGAGATATAACAGGTATATCGATCGAACGTACGTTACTTCCTCGACTTTTATATTTTTTCCTTTGTATACGTCACTTGAATTACACACACACACACTTGAAAAGTTTATACATATACGAGAAAAAGAGAGAGGGAGAGAGAAAGAGAAAGAGAGAGAGAGAGAGAGAGAGGGAGTGAGAGAAAGGGTGGGAGGGGGAGAGAGAGGGATGAAGGGAAAAAGTAAAAACATCGAAGAAATAATAAATTTCAATTGCGGGATATAATCGATCTTTTTTCCATTGAGAAGGAAGAATAATAACAAGTTTCTATCTAATTGCAAATCGAACACTACTGTATCTACGGATTTTCTTCTACGGCATACAAGAATAACCATCTTTCAACATTAGGAATGGAAAAACGCGTAAAATGTGAGATCGGAGATGTTTTCGCCACAGCACGTAAGAGCAAAAGATTTATTTTGACCCACACCGCGTCTTTCTACTTTATAAACGCGAAACGTATTAATAGAGAATAATTTATGCATATTTATTGTTCGCGAAAGAGTAAACCATCTCTCGGATGACGTGCATATATCCTTGGAATATTAGGATGAATCCTACGATCGATCTACATATAGATACGCAATCAAATATTCTCTTCAGATTTAATTTATCAATTTAAGTAAATAATTAGTATACGCCGCATCAGGAAGTTTTCTTCGCGTGTTAAATTTAATAAAAATTTTTTATCAATTTGACGATGAATTCTCAATCAAAAATGAAAATTCCTTATTCCGTTATTATTACCGAGTTCGCCTCATCGTTGTAATTTTATCCAAACATCTGATAGAAGCTACAAACTGACAAGCTGATATATTGTCATCGAGCGGGTTGGAACGTTCGTACCGAACGATTCGCACAGGAAACGGTCTAGCTACTATTCCTCGGTGCAGGAAGCAGACGAAATGACAAAACGGTTCGCGTGACGCAAAACGCTCTCTCTCTTTTCTGACGAGGCTCGTCGCTTGTAACGCGGAGGCTTATAATTTTAAACTTTCACGAAAAAACAGAAATACAAATACGATATAACAATAAGAGATTGTGAATGTCTATCTTTATCTATGCGTGTCGTATGCGTGTGCGTGTGCGTGTGCGTGTGTGTGTGCGTGCGTGTATGTATGCTTTCATTTATTTATATATTTCTTTTTTCGAGATTTAATATACATATAACTAACGGCGAGCCATCGAAAGCTTAAAATTGTAATAATTTCATCACGCCTATCTCGTCAGTGCAATCGTCGATACAGTCGATTGGTGTGAAATTTCAATTAACGCCAAACGACTTTAAGAAAACTTTTCGTTCAAACAAAACGATCGGAAGAGAACGAGAAAAAGAGTGGTGTATGGCCAGCAAGACTCGACGATGCTTTTCAAAAACCATCGATTGAATTGAAAACATGTAATCTACCAAAAAAGAAAATATCTACCGATTGCGATAAGACGATCGCATGACGAAAGAGAATTGATTCTTTTTTATTTATCACCTTATTGTCATTATAACGTATTACTTTATCTGTTAACTTTGTCCGTTATTGTCTATTATGATAATAATGATAACAACAATAACAACAACAATAATAATAATATTGATAATAATAACAACAATAACAACAACAATAATAATAATAATAAAACGAATAATAATAATAATAATAACGATAACAATAATAATAATAGTAATAATAATAAAAATAATATTAATCCATTATGAATTCTCGAACGATCATGCATACCTAACTACATCCTTACATATGTATATATCACATACGAAAGAAAAATTCAACTATAAATAGATAAACGCTTATGATTGCTTGTCTGACAATGCCATACGATGTCATTGTTATATATTAATTTTTGTTTATTATTAATTTTATTATTATTATTATTATTATTTTGTTGTTGTTGTTGTTGTTGTTGTTGTTGTTATTATTATTATTACTACTACTATTATTATTATTATTATTATTTTCATTATCATTATCATTATTACTTTTATTAGTATCGTTAATATTATTGGTTTCTTGGGGAGAAGTGTCTTGGCAAACTTTACCATTTTTCTGTTCAATATCTTTTATCTTTTCGATCGATGACCTTTCCCCATTTTTCTTTTTTATCATTTTCGCTAATGATTTCAAAGTAACATATAGCATTACATGTGTATACAAGTATTATGTCATGTATATGTAGGTACTTAGGTATATGTAAAGCTAACTATTATAAAGCGTTCTCTACCGAGTGTACCGATTAAAATAGAACACAAAAATGAAGATTAATGAGTTAACATCGATGTATACGTATATTATCCATACCTATCTTTATAGTGAAACATAATGGAACATATTGTGTAGCGTATTGTCTCTGAAAATATTGTCCTCTCGAATACACATTTATCTAATATATTCTAAATGCTTTTCTATTCGTCGAGCGAACGACATAATATATTCGCAAGGCGATCGTTCGCAGCACATCTGCGTCGGTACACTCTATATTGTTTATACATACATATGTATATTGTCTCGTTAAATTATTATCATTTTTCGAGCTATATTTGTATTACGTATGTACGTATATGTATACATATGTGTATATATGTATATATATGTATATATATGTATATATATATATAAATGTATCAGTATTATTGTTCGAACAGCATTAGAACTTATCCTAGATATTTCGTGTAATAATTCTTACAATCAACGTCACGTTACAGTACAATCTCATTATATCTTCGTTTCCAATTTCCCATATTCCATCAACGATGAAACCGCGTGTTATCTTTAGGCCGGTCACTACTCCAATGTATAATGGTGAATATTACATATAGTACACTCTTAACGAAATAATATTAATTTTATTTTTTCTTTCCACATTAGGACGAGCCACGATTACGATTTATTTACAATTATAAAATAACCTTGTTGACATCGAGTATTTGCGAATAAAATCGTAAATTGGTACGTATGAAAATGGTTCGCATTGATAGTTAGTATTCGATATAAGACGACTTCTTTCAACTCGAATTTTACTCGAAAAATACAAATGCAGCATTTTATTGTGGAATATTATTGAACATTATTGAATATTATTGTCAGAGAGAAGACGACGTAATCGTGGCTCCAATTATTATCAGCACAGTCTCTATTGTCGAAAAGGTTTTTAGATCGAAGCGATATATATATATATATATATATATATATATATATATGCATATATACCTGTATAGGTGTATATACTTAACGCGCGAACGATATACACATGTATAATAATTTGTTCTAATAATCAAAAGGCGCGAAATAGGCGAGTTAAACGTGTAACGTTGAATATAAATATTTCATTAAAATCGATTTAACGACTCGATATAATAGATTGATAATGACGCAAGAAACGAACGACTTTTAATAATAACGATTCGAGTAGTCATAACCGCCTTCGCACTTTTTTCTTCTCGTAGAAAGAGAATAAATTGCCCAAAGGACCCATAACGAGCGCTAATCTCTCGATTGTGGCCCTTACTACTCTCTCGATGCCGGTATTGTCATAAGTAGAAATAACGAATATCGCACAACAAATCCTAATCTACTCTCCAAGTGTTGCTCCGTTCGTCAACACGTATAAACGATTACAAGTGAATTCGTCATTATTGTCGACACATTGCGAATCTTATAAGAAAATCAATTAATACACCAACAATTTCTCAATCGTAATTCTAAATTTCTGTTTTTTTTTTATATTTTGTTTTTTTTTGTGTTTTTTTTTTCCGTTTCTTTTTTATTTTTTTTTTGTGCTTTTTTTTTTTGAGAGACAGAGATTCTCCTCGATATAAATGTCTACCCACGTGTACCTTGTTTTATTTGTAATCTTTAATTAAACGCACGCTCAAATCAAACCTTTCAAAATCATCCTAATCTACGATGGATATAGACGTAACATTTGCAAGTAGATACGCGCTGAAAAAGAGTCATAATCAAAGTGTAGAAATCAGACGACATTTATCTTATTAAATGCTTACACATAGCTATATAACCGGGTATGCAACGTTTCTCGTAAAGCTCTTGTCAACTTTAATTAACGTTCCTAACACGATTATTATCTTTGCTCGCCCATACGTATTGCCCCCGATTTAATATAATTATTATAGTCGTTACTCACGATAATTATTACGCAACGATGCGTATTCTTCTATAAACTCGTTCGCGTACATTTCCTCTCTCGTTTCTTTAAATACGAATTACGAACAGTAATAATAATAACAATAATTATAACAATGGGTGTATATACCTATTATGTGTTTGTGTATTTGTGTATATGCGTACGTAACACGAATTTTTCATTTCATTAGATTTACACGTATATCAATATCTATATATGTATCTGTCATCTTAAAAAGGTCTCGCATAAATTGACTAATTCTTTGGATGTTCGGGCAACGAAAAAGATGCTGCTCGATAATTGGTTTCGCACACCTCCCTTTTTTTCTTAATACAGACACACATCTGAATCAATACGATTCACTCCGCGAAACTATGCAAATAGGTGAGATCCATTCATTTTCCCACATAATCTCATAATTTCTCTCAACTTGTGGTCAAAAACGATCATGACATGCCTACGTATACGTGCATACGTTGTATACGTAAGTACACTGCAGTAAATTCAGAACGTGACATAAATGACATCATTTTAAGGGAGGAAAAAAGAGAGAAAGTATCGTCGGTACCGATAGAATGACTACGTCAATTTTGTTAAGTGAAGATTGAAAGTAGGATCTTTTTTATCTGAGGAATTAACGCGATAAACTTACGTCAGAGATTCAATACAGGTACTTAGTAAACACCCTGCATATATACACGTATTATAGTTACGATCTCGTGTATATGTGTATAAGTAGAAGAGGAGCATTTATATATCCATATACCTATAATATCAATAGATAATAGAAATACATCTAAACCATGTATAATGTAATATATTTTTTCTTAATTTCACGATTAAAACTTTCAATTTACTTTCATCGATTTCATTTTGTTTTCTTTCTTTGCATCTTCTTCGTCTTTTTTTCTCTGTTTTAATTAATAATACTTTCATCGTGTTTCATTTTACGACGCTAATACTTTCAATAATATTATCACTTCCTTGTGAATACTTTCATTCGATTTTCGCAAATCACGCGTTGAGCTTTCTCGCGTGTTTTTCGATTCGGGAAAATTCTCCTAATATCCGTATCGACGAAATAAATCTTTCTCTAGTTTATTGCTATATTTCTACGGTCACGAGACGACTTTGATTCGTCGGCTTTTAGAGAAATTGATGGATAGATAGATAGATAGAAAGAGAGAGAGAGAGAGGGAGGGGGAGAGACAGAGAACTGAATAAACTAGATAAATAACGTGGCCAAAGATATCAGCCGCATTCGTAGGAAATTCCGACTTTCTTCCTTTCGTTTTTTCTTGAAGATTTGCCGAATTAAATGCCTCTGGGCATTTTTTTCGCGTAATCACTAGCGCATACCTATGGGTACGTTCTCTATTCGATTATTGTCGTAAAACGATTCTTATTGTCGGCAAAAAGATTCTTATTGTCTTCGCTTTGATTTCAAAGCGTTTGCCTATACATAGGTAGACGAGTACTCATACCCGTCCTCTAGATTTTCGATAACTAACGAAGAGAGATCGTTTCTCCTTTTCTCAATATTCTTTACCATTAACGGCTTCTTATCTCGCGATGGTTCGAGATTAAACTCTTCCAAGTAAAATCTTTCCAAGCTAACAAAAGTTTCTGATATTGTCACGGTTATTTTCATTAATTATCTCTTGTTGCGTCCGCAATAGCGAACGACTTTCTGGAAAAAGTTTCCTTCTTAGATCGGAGAATTCGAATTGATTCGCACGCACCGAATCTCCACTTTTCCATCGTTGATAGAGCATCGTTCTCTCGATCGTTTAGGCATCGCGATGTTTATTGAAAACGAATACGCGTCTGTGCCGACGGCTGAACGCAAGTTGAAGAAATTCAAGTGGGGATTAACAAACGAATAAAGTAAACTTTCGAAAGTGGAAGGAATACTTTCCTCGCTCAACTCCGTCCTCCCATTTCTTTTTCTCTACTCGTAGTCAGCTTCGAGAATCAGCGCGAAGAAATCAACTTCAATTCCATTGATTCTGCGTAAGGTCGTGCGTATAATCGTCTCTGGCCGGTGGCTGAACCAAAATCGCGTTTAGATCCGTCGCGAACGGATTCGTCGAGTGGAAAGGATTGTTACTGTTTGTCTCCGTCGATCCGTAATTTATAACGGGTGTCTTCTCTTGTGGTTGACCGTACGTATGATCGGCGGTCGTCGTCGGTTGAGCATAATTGTTCCAATCATCGGCGGTGGTGCCATCGCCGAGGGACGGCTGTTTCTGAAATATACATGATATCGTAAAGAGAGCATTCGGAAACATTTACGATACGTAAACGTCAATGGCGTTAAAACTCACAATAAATTCTGACTGCATCGTCGCCGGGGGCGGAGGTACAGGTGGTTTCGTCTGACTAAATTCGTCCATGGGATTCCAGTTCTTCTGTTCCTCGACCGTGGAATCGGCCCAGGGTTGCAACTCTCCGGAACAAAATATTCCATAAAATACGACACCGAAAAAATGAACGCAAGCGGCAATGATGAATACGTTTCTCCACTCTTCGGAGGCCTAAAAGGTTGTTTCTAAATTAGATTCTAGATCTCTTTCTTTTCGTCTCCGCCCGTGTAAATGTTGCATTTTGTGAAATTGCCTCGATAAGGAACTTCTTCAGATTCGATCGATCGAGCGAGCTTACTCACCTTATTTTTCGTGATGTAGTCGACAAAAAACGGTACCAGAAGGCCGGCTACCGTACCTATACCGTTTGACATGCCCATCAGGATGCTCGCGTATTTCGGTGCGATGTCCAAATGATTAACGTTGAAGCCGGAAATGGCGAAGCCACTGCAGGCGACACCAAAAATGAGAGCAAAATTCGCCGTCGTAGCGTCCCTGTGCATGGTCGCGTTCGCGACTAACAAGAAGGAGATTGCCTCCATGCCGAAGCCACCGCAATTAAAGAGCTTTCTAACGTTCGTCGTCGACATGATGCCGCGTCTACGAAGATAATCAGCCAACAAACCTCCGCACGGGACGATGATCGTCATCATCAAGTGGGGGAGCGAACCGACCATGCCAGTCTGATGAAAAAAGAAACAAATATCTTCGATCAGCCGAACGGATATCTTTGTTTTCGAGTAACGAAAAAAAAAAGTTGAACAAATTCAAATGCTACGACGACGACGACGACGACGACGACGACGACGACGAAAAGATGAAACAAGCTTTACACAATTCGGCTTGTTCCAATTACAACATACGTTTACTCTTTTTTAGGTACTAATTGAAGGAATAAATGGACATCGTGCTACGTATAACTACATATAACTTCGAAAATAGAGAAAAGCGTTAATAATAACTCGTAGGTACTTCGACGAGAGGAATATCGAAGGCCTCGTGCAGGAAGCGAGCTTGGAAAAGAACCAAGAGGTAAAAGTTCCAGGATCTGCAAAAGTTGGCGACGATGATCGCGTAGACAGGCATCGACGTTAAAAATTTCTTCCATGGTGTTGTGGCGAACGTAGGTATCGGTGCTGGAACTTGTCCTTGACCCAACGAATCCTCGATATATCGTAGCTCCTTCGCGGAAATCGAAGGATGCTTCGATGGTTTCTCAAAAGCCAGCCAAAGCCACAAACAGAACCAAATTAAACCGGCGATACCTAAAATGTGAAAATTATTAAAATATTTCGCGTATGCTACGTCGATAGGATTCTTCGTCAACGTTCGAACTTTATTATCGAAAAATTTACCGTAAAAGTAAAAGGACGCCGTCCAACCGAATCCGTCGCTCAAGAGACCGGAAAGCGGCATTCCTATCACCATCGCGGCATAGGATCCGCAAAATGCCAAGGTAGCTAATCGTGATCTTTCCAGCGGGGGCGCCCAAAATTTCCAGATCCCGTGACAGGCTGGATATGTAACGCCCTGAAGAAAATGAAAAAAAACTTGATGCGTCCGTCAAGTATCTAAATACGTCCGTATATGTAGGACATGAACTCGGAAGGATATCGTACCTCGACAAAACCTTTCAAGACTTGAACGAACATCTCGACTACCGGATGGACCGTGAGAGCAATAGGCACGAGAAGATTCAGGAACGAAGACATCGCTATAGCCATACCAAATATTTTATTTGCGGGATAACGGGAGGCCAGAAATCCACCCGGGATTTGAGTTATAAGATAACCCCAAAAGAAGGACGAATCCATGGCACTTTCCGTAGCGACCGTCCAGTTGAACTTCATCGGCTCGCCTTTCTCGGTCGAGTTCATCATCGCAAGTTTTGCCATTCCCATGTTACACCTCATACCAAACGAGATAACGAATCCTACAATCCGATCGTTTCCCTCTGTGATCTCTGCCGGCGATACTTTTCGACGGAGAAAACACTATTTCTCCCATTCGGAGTGAGAGGTACTAGAAGAGGTAAGAGAAAACTCACCTCCACAAGCCATTACGGCGATGGTATATCTCTTGGACAAACAGGGACATTCCGGTTTGCAATAAGTATCGATATGTCGTAACGGTGGTCTTTCTGGTTCCGGAAGCGAATCGTAAGACGCTTGTCTACTGTATCCACGCTCGTCCTCGAATCCTCTGTTGTCTTTGCTTGCCTCTGGAGGCATTTCAAACTCCTCGTAGCCGGCATTACTCCTTCTGAATCTGTATTCGTTATGTTAGAAAGAAACGTTAACGACGACGTCGAACGCAACGGCGTTTCATACAAAATCCACAAACAGAAAATGATTAAATTTTTCGATAAACGTTAGAAGATGCTGATGCATTACCCGGAAAGTTTCTCCGATGCTTTAGACTTCAAGGTATTGAAGGCCACAAGACTCGCCGCCGCGAATTCAGACATTTTCCAATTATTGGGCTTGCTTCGGGACTTTTTGTCGTTGCGTTGTTATTCGGCAGTCCCTTGAGTAGGCCAAGTCACATGATTTTTCATTTACGATACGAAATCCCCTGAAAGGATTAGCAACAACTCGTTACGCATGGACTAAAAATTCTCTTCTTTTTCTCATCGTCCAAGATTTTTTAATCTACTTTGCCTAGGTACGTGCATCTATCGAATAGAGAGGAATAAGAAGAACTGGAACAGGAAGAACTAGATGGTCGACAGTTTTATAATTACTTGGGGAAAACAGATCGGGACGAGGACTTTGGAGGATTATATCCTGTTTAATACCTTCTTTTACTCTATCGAGCTACGTGCTTACATACGTATATACATAGGTACATTTATATATATACATATATACATATATATACATACATATCTTCCTATAGATAGATATATAAGGGTGGAAAAGTACGGGAGTGTAGGGGTGTTTATTTGGAGTGGCAGTCTCTCCATCCCTAATCCCTGAACTCTCCGGGGAATCTCTATCTCGAAGGGAGCAGGATCGTGAAGAGAGAGAGAGAGAGAGAGAGAGAGAGATAAAACTCAGCCTTGTCTTACGCTCGTATTTTTCACTTCAACTCTCAAAGTTTCGTCCGCCCTATTTTCATTCTATCGCCATGCTTTGAACAATTTCTACTTTCGTCTTATTCGTAGAATATCAATTTGGAGATATTATACGATTCCTCCAAAGCGTACGTACATAACGTGCGAGAGAAATAAAGTATCGATTTCCACGTGAGAAATTACGTAATGGCTTCCTCGCGCGCGTATCAAATCGATGTATACGTTTTGTAAATCGAGACTACGTCGTTCTGCTTTTGATAAGAGCTGCAAAAAGAAGAATTTGGAAGAGAGAGGAAAAGTCGCGTGACGCGATGATCGAGGAACGATCTTTGAAATGGAAGTGTAAAGATTAGAAGGGTGCGCCAAGATGAGGAGATAAAGAAAGTTATAAAGGACATCGAACGCGAAGAAATGACAGTCGGATATTAAAACGGCACGTGACGAACAAAAGGCACAAAATGCACAGCACGTGTTAACGAATTAGGGTGGAACGACGTCGATGGGAAACGCTGACTCAACTCTTAAATGGACACTGAGCATCCTCCATGTCGATAACTACTCCCCAAAATCTTTTCTTCTCGCTTAGATCGGTTTTATCGATCTCTCTCGAAAGGACGAACGAACGAACATAGTCTTTTTTACTTTCATCTTTCCCAGTTAATTAACATAGTTATCATCTTGTTCTTCTTTCAACGAATTTTCGCAACCCCGATATATAGAATTTTTAACTCCAGAGAGAGAGAGAGAGAAAGTACTATCGAAATACAAAATTCTTCGAAATCTTTAGAAACCTCCACTAATGATTATTCTTGACTGAAGAAAAAAGAGAAAAACGAATAAACGTACCGATCGATAGTCTTTCCAGGGGACGACTTTGTCTGATCCTAAAAACTTTCGGAAAATTCACTGAAGAAAATCACGTCACCAGAAACGTATCACCACTCATATGTAACTTGCAATGCACAAAGACGTAATTCAAGAAGAAGCAAGATTCCTGATCCCTGACGGACGAAACGTGTTCGACTCCACAAGATAATGGAAAATAAAAAGCAAGCATATCGTGAAAAGTTAAAATGAAGATTGGAAAGGGGCGTAAAAATTTAATTCGAGAGAAAAATAAAAGAGAAAGACTCACCAATAATGCAATCCGGATATGATTACGAGCAGGACGATGCGGGGTACGCGACGGAGAACGTCGTCTGACGCTTAGGTCGCCGCCGCCGCCGCCGTCGTCGTCGTCGTCGTCGTCGTCGTCGTCGTCGTCGTCGTCGTCGTTGTCGTCGTCGTCGTCGTCGCCGTCGTCGTAGTCGTCGTCGTCGTCGTCGTCGTCGTCGTCGTCGTCGTCGTCGTCGTCGTCGTCGCCGTCGTCGTCGTCGTCGTGGTCGTGGTCGTCGTGGTCGTCGTAGTCGTCCTCGGCGTCCTCGAGGAGTCGACTTGGAAAGACGTTGTCGGCGCATCACGACGAGGTTGATCGCTCCCATTGGCCGACGAGCTCGACGCATCGATATCACTGGCCAATAGAGTTTATCCAACGACCCCACTCGTGGCCACCCCAGGCGGAGCTTCTTCCACCCCACCTGCCCTTCGACCACCCACACTGCCATGGGAAAACCGTTTGCAACAACAAAACGGCACGCGCAAACAACCATAGTAATGGTATTAAGGACGTTCAACGATCGTACCTTGGATCGAACTCCGATCGAACGATTCACCTCTCTTCCTTCGTTCCTTAATCGATATAGTAACGAGTTTGATCAATTTCAATCGAGGCTCGCGATTTCTTCGACGTTTCAACGAACCGTCGATATTTAATCCTCAACGCGGGTGATTAGCATTTTGCAAGATATTTCTTCAAATATAACTTTTTAAGCGATAAGCTCGAGACGATAGCTTTCCTAGAAAATATACCTTATCAAACATGCGACGTTATTATAGGTATTTCTTTCTTTTGCTTCTTAAACTTATTACTTTACGTTGAAATATCGCTTGCTTCGAAAAGTGATTCAAGAGGTTCCGCAAAAGGATATCATTAACTACGAGTTGAGACGAGATCGTCTTATTCCGACGAAGTAGCAAGCTCGTTGTCGTCGAGAAAAATGACAAATCCTCGGCAATTAATTTCGACGTCTCTTATGTAAATATCGTAGGTTTCTAAAAGGAAGTCGATGTATTTTAATGAAAATATACACGTAGCTCGTTTCTTAGCTCGCATCTTCTCTTCGGGGTTTCGACGACTCGCAAAAGCGAATACTCCTCTCTTTGATCGATCTTAATTATCTCGTTGTTAATATTAAAAGAATTAATATCGGCGAAGGAGGAAGGACATTTGAAGTCAACGCTCGACGATATAATACGATATAAGGTCGAACGATAGAACGAGGCTCGAGAGGAAAAAAGCGATATATCTTTGGTGAGCGAGGAAACGAAGACGAGTCTTGTCCGTCGGTGCGCCGGCTCGAATCCATCGCTAGACGTTAGGAGGCGACTCGCATTGTTACAAACAGAGGGTAAAGCGGCCGCGGCGTGGGCACCCTCTCCACGGTTGCCAGGAAATATCGATCTGCTCCAGAGGCTGCCTGCTATTCTCCGAATGGTAGCTCCGTCATTCTTTATCCTCGCATCGGCAGTCCTATGACCCGAATACGACTCGAATTTCACTATCGTCTCGTCCTCCTCGCGGCTAATATCCGCCTATTCCTTACTGGCGTGTCTTACCGCTGATCGTTAATCCGTCCTCGGTAGGTACGTACTATCAATCGGTCGTTTTTAAATATATAAGATAGGACAAGGATTTGATTGGGAAAACGAGACTCCAAGTCCCGAGCAAGCGCGAGATATAAACGCTACGACTAGATTCTCCTCTAACGTACGCTATTTGCTCTCGTTAAGAAATTTCCTTCCGCTTATTTCTTATTTTAACGAATAAGAGCTCGAGCATCGACCTCGAATAAGAATTTATTGTTTGGTCATAACGCCACCGACATCCTCCCCTTTCCCATTACCCAACAAAGAATACTTAATGTTCTTGCAGAGCGCCACGTATTGTTCCAGCTTGGATCGAAAATCTAAACCAAGATCGCTGATAGATTTCTCGTAATCGTTCATGAATCGTTCGTTCGAAAGAACATCTTTTCTATCTTCGCACGATAATCGTTGAAAAATGTGTTCGAACCGTTTCCCGTTGGTCGAAGTTCCGTCGACGGTCTTTCGATCGTTTAGTATCTGCTTCGATCTTTTCGCACTCTCTCCGTCCGTGAAATTTCTTTTCGAAACCAGATCGCAATTACGAGAACGAGATGTGGATCCGTCGACGAGTTTAATACTTTCCTCGTTCGATCGTCGAGCGCCAGTCGGTAGAAAGCTATCCCGGCGAGTCGACGATCCCTCTCCGATTTTCGATAGGGAATAGGTGGTCGCTCGACGACCTATCGGGGATCGATCGTCGAGGGACGATCGTAAATCGTAAATCGTAATACGATCGAAATGCTTTTCCGGAGTTTTCCGCGAATCTCTCGCTTCCGTTCCTTTCCGATCTCTTCCATCTTCTCTCCCTCGATGAGGTTTCTTGCTCGACGGTCCTCCGGAGGAGCGCCTATCGTCGGCAGTCTCCTCGACGTTCCCCTCGGCCCTTTGTATCAATCTTCGTAAATTCGCACGGAGCATATTCCTCAGTCGACCAATGGACCTCCTTCCACCGTAGAAGGAGCTCAGACAGAAATTCTTCGAAACCAAGTTCGAGCCTCGAAAGCCAATGTAATTTTCTATTCTCGACGTCCACGACTCGTCGCTCGAAAGCTTCCTTCGCTTTCGATCGTAGGAACATTTCCAAGTGTCGCAGGTACAAACGTAGGGCAAACGACTTTTGTATTTTCCCGCGAGGAATCGTTTCTCGTAATCGGCTTCTACAAACGGACGCCTCGACTCCTTCTTCCTCCCCGGCGTTTTCACGCTCGATGACTCTTTATCGCGAAATCTCCCTTCTCTCAGCTTTTCCTTCGATCGCGTTCTCCTCTCCCTTCGCTCGCCGACGGCGGCGACGGTAACGGTCGAACTTGCGTTCGCGTACCTCGACGACGTTCGCGCTCTCGACGTTTGAATCGACGACGATACAAAGTCCCTGTTATCCCCCCTATGACTTTCTCTCAACACCGGACAGAGGAGGCGATCTTGATCCTTTGGGATATCCTTATGGAACGAAGCACCGATCGTGGATGCATTTTGCGCTCGTTCGATCTCTTCCCCCGACGCGCTTCGAAGCTTTTCCTCGTTTTTCGAGGAAACGACGCTCGATGCAGCAGCACTTTTTCGTCCCACGTGAGAAGTAGAAGAAACTTTCGAACCGCAGCAACACCTCGAGTCGCAATCGATCGTCGCTTCTCCCTTGGAAAAGATTTTTCTCGTCGTTGAACGATCCGTGCTCGTCGAAGAACAGTCACAACTGCTAACGATTTCTTCGTTCTCGTCTCTCGTATCGACCGGACGAACGATTTCTTCGGTTTCCAAACCGCATAGCCTTCGAGTACAAACGTCTTCGATGATCTTCGAATCCTCGCTCGTTTTCTCTTCCCTCGGTAACTCCGTCAAATTCAATGTGTCATCCTTGTTCTTGCGGATATCCGACGGAGAAGAGTTCATCTCCTTCAAAATATTCGCGTTCTCGTCGATCCACGGATGGGACAGGACGATCGGAGTTTCGCAAGAAGGAAGACAGGAGCACTCGGTGGTTCGATCGAATAGAATTTCTTCGTTTGAAAGACACGTAGGGTCAACATCGAGTCGTTCGCCTGTCGTTGAACGCGTCAACGAGAAATCCTCGCTGATATTCCCTATTAACGATTCACGTCTCGTACGTACGGAGAGATCCTTCTTTTCCTCTTCTTCTTCTCCTTCTCCTCCCTCTGCCTCTTCGTTTCCCTTTGCTTCGATCGATAAATCATTCATTTCGTCGTTATAATCGTTAGTTTTCAAAAAAACCGTACCTTCGTCGATCGGGCCAGCCTCGCCGCCTTTGCCAGCAACGCCTACGTCACGCCCGTGCACGCTCTGACGGATCGGTACTCGGACTCGATTGGAAAAGAACAGAGAGGCCCTCGCCTCGTCACTTTTTCTACCTGTCAATTTGAAGTTGATGTAACCTGTACGAATGTCCAAAATCAAATGTAGCTCCACGATAGTAGTTTGGCTGAATGTTTTTCGAACGACGTCGTTGAGGCATGAGCATAGATTCAAGATTCCCATTTCGAATTTTCTTTTAGTCGCGATCAGGCACGATTCGCGGAGGAGGCTTGGATCGACCTTGAAAATCTCCCGCGTCACATCGTCGGCTTTAAAGGGCAAAGATAAACGACGTTGTCTTCTTATCCTTGGCTTTAAAGAGATCAAGCAACGGCAACGACGACGACGACGACGACGAGGACGAGGACGTCGACGACGACGACAATCCCAGGTTGAATTCGGCGTAAATGAACTTTGACATTTGTTCCCTTTCTCATCGTCTCGAGGAGACACGTTCGAGGCATTCGATCTTCCGGCATTATCGTTTCCATCGTAGCGTACTGCATCGGGCAAGTCGGAAGAATTTTTCAATCGACGAGAATACTCCTCGTTCGATTCAAAGATGCCCCGCGATTCCACACGTTCGGTACGATCGATTTTTTCGTTGCTAGGAGAATCGTAAGTAGCTGCTCTTTTGCAAGCGCTTCCGTTCAACGGATGGATGGATGCTGCGGATGCTTTCACACTTCCTAAAATAACTTCTGCTCTGTGATCGCGAGAGAAATCTTCTCGACTCTTTCCCGTGCCTTTTTTTCTCATTTTCTCCCTTCTTCTTCTTTTCTCCAATAACCTGCCAATGAAGGAAGAACTCCGTTGAGATCGGTAAGCGTATTTTCGGAGAGAATTTTAATCACAGACGATAATGTCATCCGAACGAGACAGCATTGCCTCTTTCCTAATTTGCCTTTTTATGCTTCTTGAAACGACACGTTAGGAAACGATTATTCATTATCATTAAGCGTTTCGTCTACTCACACGCGATCTTTCTCGCAGTCTTCTCTCGACAGATTGAAATTACTAAGGACGTTCGAATCGAAACCCAAGGCGTCCAATTCTCGGCATATCTTGATCAATCTGTTGTTCAAAACGATCGAATTGACGAAGCAGCCAAGCAGTCCGTCGTTGAGCAAACATTTGGTCGTGTACTTGATGATCTCCTCCATCGCGTCGATCTCCCAGTACCTGCCACGAATCATTCCCAAAGGTACGAGCACGTCCAAACGTTTCTTCGCCCATGAACATCGCTTCGCCAAATCGGAGCCCCATGAATTCATCGAATTCCTTTGATCCACGTTCGATGCTACGATCTGAGAGCCGAAACGGGATGTTTAGTGTACGTCTATAATGTACAGGACGAACGGTCCGAACCATCTTTATTCATTTGGAAATTTTAACAATTATCGTAACACGTACTCGTAAAGATCGAATAGATCTTTTTCGGGCTTCCCAGGGATCCTCAATCCTTTTTATCAAGGACAAAAAAAAAAGAGAAAGCCATTTATGGGAAAAGTGATTTTCTAACTTTTTTAACGACGAAAGAGATAAAGACGATAAAGACGTTCCGTCGGACGTCAATAATTAGATAATTGCGAGGAAAGGTTATCTTTCGCTCCTCCTTGCAGCCTAAATATCTTTCTACCGCCAAAATTACTTCTCTGTCGTTGGAGAGGTGGTATGTACGTACGATTGATCTTTCGCCATGATTCGATCCGATCGAGGAACATGCGGTGCTCCGGAACTTGCACCGTAACCGTTATGAGATTAAAACGTCCGATTAAACGTAATCGATACTCGTTGTCGGATATCGATTAAAAGTAGATTGGCACGATCCGATAAACTACTTTATTATTTTACTATTCGTCAAAAAAATTTAAGTACCCGTACACCCTTTGATATCAAAGGGAATACACGCATAATACCGAGTATAATAAACTAGTTTCGGTCGAACCACCTGACTTCGTTAACTCGGTGACTTGCAGCGACAGCAAAATTCAGGGTCCACCGAATATGCTAATGTGTTTTACGTTAAGTGCCTCAACGCATTGGTGCGAGACCCTTGACGCGGCGAGATTCCGATAGGGGAGAGACATAGAGACGGAGAGAAGGGGAGAAAGGAACGAAGAAGGGACGACGAAAGCGAGGAATAAATAAACGAAAAGAGAATTTCAAACGGTTCGAAATACGAGAGAAAGCCAGTGAAAGGATCCAGTTTGGACCGAACTAACTAACAGGACTAACGACGAACGTTCTACGTTCCGTCGAAGAATTTTTGCGATTTTACAATAGGATTAAAATCTCAAGAAAATTAAAAAGTGATATAAACTTTTCGGAGAAGAAAGGAGAAAGGTCGCAACATTTGAAAGAAATACCAAAGTACGTGTATATTAGATAATCGCACGATCTAATTCGTGAGAAAACGTGACAAAGCGAGGACGGAATAAATACCCAGTTGAAGAAAGGAAGGAAGAATGAACGAGAGAGATGGGAATCTATTTCCGAAATTTTTCGGAGAGACGGGTGTACTCCATTCGCATAGCCGCTCCGTGGGGATCAATACTCGTGACGCCGAGACAAAGCGTAACAACCCCTCAACGCAGACGTCATTAAACAATGTATTTATACTGGTTGCTATTTAGTACATATTCTATTTCTCTCGATTTTCCGCTCATCCGATCTCTTTCTCATTCGCGTAGATAGCAGAGAAAAAGGAAAGGAATAATTCAAGAAAAAAAGAAAAAAGAGAGAAGACGAGCCAATCGAAAGAATTCTACGGCAATTTTACAGACGCGATCTCTGGCCTTTCGCCATGCGAGAAATCGGACGAGCTATGTCTAACGATGATTTTCCACGTTTGACCTCTCCTCTGCTGACCCGTATTTTACACGCTAACGATGGATCGAGGAATTTACAGGGAGCTATAAACCTCTCGGGCGAGATTGAAATCTCTCTCTCTCTCTCTCTCTCTCTCTCTCTCTCTCTCTCTCTCTTTTAACTTTGCTCCCATATCGAGAGCTACACACACCACACAAACGCATATCCTTGGAATCTTGCAAAATGATTTCATACGACGAGAGAGAGAGAGAGAGAGAGAGGGAGAGATCCATCGATTTCCATCGGTATACCAAACTAGGAATTAAATTTGAAGAATTGCATTTGAAAGTTCGTAAACGCGGGACAACGACTAATAGACGTTTATACACCGACCGTAATGAGAAGGGTCCTTTGATATCTTCCCCTTTTATCTCTGGCAAAAATGATCCCTTCGACTCTCCATTTATATTTGATAAAAGCACGGAACTCCCTCGAAATTTCAGCCGTGATTATCGAAGTAATTATCATATTATTTCGATCGAACATGAACGATAATGTACGATAACTACGAAAGAAATTAAAAAGAAATTCTTTGGGCTTTTCTATGATGCAAGTGGAATAAGTTGCCACTAACGTAGATTCGACTGCTCTAAAGACATCTTTGAATGCGATAAGAGAAGAATTATTTTGCGAGTAATTGCAAATGACTATCCAAGTACGAACAAATATGAAATTTGATATGTTATAGACATATGTATTCATCCCGCTCACAATCTTCGCTCGTAATTCGGTTTCACGAATGTGGGTTGCCAGAAACGTAGTGGAGCAGCGAGTGGGAGGTTCGAAGGTTCCCTTTTTGCTCCCGTAAAATCGAAAGGATCAATACTTTGATACTAGCTGAGACCACCAACGGCGCTCTCTTCTCGAGGATTCCGAGAGTGCGATTGACGCGAATACCGGCAGCCATCGGAGAAAAAATCTCGTCAAGGACCCGTTCGTTTGTTCCGTTCGTCTACTTGGATCAACCACCTATCGTATCCCGGTAATTAAGAAAACGTTATTCTCTCGTTTCAGACCAGTCTGAAAACTAATTTTTCTTCGCTTCTCGATGACCTTTTTCCTAGATTCTGTGCATGCGCGCGCGTGTGTCAATCAAAAAATTGGCATGTTTCATTGTCGTACCAATAATCATTTTCTCCTCTTAATTACAGCTATAATTCACTCCTCTCGCTATGCCGTACTGTATTCTACTTCTCTTGATAGCCGTTGCTACCCAGGCATCGTTATATTTACCACCTACGATTCAGGTAAAATTAATCGAGCGCTCTTGATTGTCACTAACGAACAAATCGATTTCAATTAGTCAATCTATCGATTTTTAGGAAGAACATTTCCTGGAGAAAAGACATCATCAAAATACCATCGATACGTTGAATGATTTTATCGACGCTGTCAATTCCTACGCCAAATATTTTGGCAATTCTCGATTGTCCGATGACTTTGACAAGGCCAAGGAAATACCGGTAGATTTACCGGCTGATTACGAAACCGTCGATACGTTCAATCCCAATCCAAGTATTCGCGATCAAGAATACCTGCAACATAGTACTTTGTGGAGCCATCAGCATGCGAATGATTATTACAGGGGTAATGACAGACATAGGATACAGGCTGCTAGTTTAAAAAGTGGAAAAGATGAGAAAACTGAAAATGCATTACCTGCTTATTGCACACCACCGAATCCTTGCCCGATAGGATATACCAGTGAGTTATATTTTCTCGTATCTTCCACGTATTTTCCGATTAAAGTAGCGCACCCGTCGTATCAATCTTTTTTTTTTTTTTTCTTCTTTATCTCAAGCGTTCTTCTTATACAAGCAAACAATTAGCTGCCTTGTAAAACCTTATATAATATATATATAATATCATAGAAAAAACCGTACTTGATTTCAATCAGGTGAAAACAACTGTCTTGTCGATTTTGAGAACACGGCGGCGTTTAGTCGTCATTATCAAAGCATACAGGATTGCATGTGCGATACCGAGCACATGGCAGATTGTTCGTCTAATTCTATTAGCAATAGTGGACTTCCTGGTATGCGTATTTCAAATTCCGATTTTGATCAGATCGTCGAATTTCAGGTAAGTCGACGAACGTTTGAATCTGAACTTTTTAGCTTATTCATACGATTTTCTTTTTAGGAAGAGAATCCGTTCTTCCAAGGAGAAAAATTACCGATAGCTGCGAAAAAAGGTACAAATGTGGTTTACTAAAAAGGCAAAGATATAGAAATGTTATCTATCGAGTATTTACGATCAAGTCACATTGAATACTATGCACTATGCTCGATGGAAAAATATTATATGTGTGTTAAATAAAAGGATTGTAATACATGCTTATGTCATGGATATATACACATACATACATGTGTGTATGTATGTGTATATAAATATGTACATATATATATATGTATATATGTATATATATATACATATATATATATATATATATAGAGAGAGAGAGAGAGAGAAAGTTACATACACATAAAAATTTGTTCTACATAAATTATTCAAGATTTTTTGAATATATTATACATTAAAATGATCGTCGTCGCAGTAAAAAATGCTATTATTAAAAGGAACCATTTAGTTTATGGATGTAAACAAATGTAATATATATATATATTACATACAGACACACACGCGCGCACACGAAGCAGGCAGACAGACGGACACAGACACAGACACACGCACAAATTATACGTATCTTAACGTGACATTTATCGTTCAATTTTACCCGAAATTCCATGAAAAAAATGAATTTGATATAATTACGTACAAGATATCTCACATTCCGTTTCATTGCATTCTTTGAAAATGCTACCGATAAGATATTCAATAATTAATCATTATTTATCATATATATGATGTATGAAAGGCATCGGGTCGCGAGGGATTGCACCTTATTAAGTACATCTCTATATTTGAAATGTAATATCTCTAGCAAAGTTAACAATTGATAAATTACGAGAAATATTATCTTATAAAGATACAACGCGAGCGTACAAAATGACGATACCGTCTTACTGCTTTCTAAAACTTTTCAATATCGGATAAATGTTATTTAATGCGTCCTGTAATTCGGACCGTTTCTTTGCACCTGCAACATAAGGTAATCTTAATATTTACATCTACAGACAACTTAACGGGAGGATAATCCCTTGAATCGCATACACACGCTAACTATTATTATATCGATTTAACATTGTTCGATCTTACCAGTTAATACAATCTTTCCATTTACAAATATGAGTAATACCACTCTTGGTAAAACCATCCTATATATTAAACCTGAATAGAGCTCTGGTTCGTAACTAGAAAACTGACCGTGCATTTGATTTAAATTTTCCAATTTAATAGGAAATTTAAGATCGCACGTGGCAACTATATTTTGTACTTTAAAATTATAAAATTTGGCCTGCAACGAACGAGCCGTTATAGTAAGAATATAAGTAAAAGATCAATCTTTTAAAAGATATCAAGCGACGTCTTACTGGGAAACCCAATTTTTGTATAATCCTAGCAAACTTTCTTGCTGCCAAACAAGAATCCGCTTCGCTTCTAGCACCGGTACAGACTAATTTTCCAGAACGAAAAATTAAAGCCGTCGTCGTGGGATTGCGTATTCTCATTATTAAACCGGTGAATCTTGCTGGATTGTATTCCGAATTCCTAGTTCTTGTATTAATGTACATCAGTCTTAATTCCGTACCTAAGTTAACGGTAGAGACGACGTTTCTGAAAAATAATGATAAAGAGGAGTAATCGTTTAATAAAATTGGACGTTAAAGATATAGCGAGGGTAAATGGACGAAGATGGATAAAGATAAATTTATTCTATGCCTCAGAGATCTAGGACGGTTTTCTTACTGTACGCAAGCCTCTGGAATTTCTTTTGTACCGTTGGCCGTATTGGGTACCACTGGATTCATGGTAGTAGATGGATTAACATTTTGAGATGTACTGGGCCGTGGCACGTTAGTCTGTAATCAAGCATGTAATCAATCTGATTTCTCAAAAAAATTGATTCGCATTTAATAACCTACCGATAACGGCGGAGCCATACATATATCCTCGGTGATATTTCTCACAGGAGCGTTCAATAATTGTTTCAACTCTTCGTTATCGTCTTGCTCGAGAGTTGCCATTCCTCCTTCTTTCTTTCGAACTAAGTTTGTAAATTTGTTGAAAAAAAACAGAGTTGTCCAAACACGTGGCTGCACCGGTTGACAACCGTTGTGCCTGAAGTTGGCCCAAAATGATCCAAGCAAGATGGAAAGAGTCGAAACCATCTTGAAACGCATGCGTGATACTTTATCGATTGGCCCAATTCAAATAAAGGCGGCAACTTCGGATAGATGCGTATATCGGTTAACGTTAGCAGGTGTTATCGTCATAATTCAAAATATTATATTACCGTTGCAAGCCAAATCGAATTCCATAGGCAATAAATAGTTCGATATTTGTGCGTAACTCTCCCCTTAATGCTATTGGCTGTTAACAAGCCTATCGTTTAGCCAGGTTTTGATGTCAATTCGTTGCCGTTGACAACGCGACGTAGCGTTAAGGTTACGGAGTAAGTGGTTGCGGAGTCGGAACGAAGGGACGACAGGAAAACACCGTTTTCTTCTTTTTTCGAGTGGACGAGTGTAACGCCACGAGAGTGAACTTTTAACTCGATACTTTGAAGTAAGTACTTTCGTCGATCTATCTCTCTCCCTCTCTCTCTCTCCCTAAAGAAGAAAGGAAGATGAGTTCGATCTTTGGTGGGGGGAGTAGCGACAATAACGTTAACGTTGTCATCTTCGATACGTCAAAGAATGAAAGAAAATTGAACGAGGAGTTCAAAGTGTTGCAGAGAAAGTTAAAACCAAAATGGAAATTGGTCGAGTAAGTAACCTTCCTCGATCGTTTTGCGCGAACGCTGTACCGTTTGATCTTCCATGGAATTTCTTTCAGAAACAACGATACCATCACCGAAGAGTCACTGACGAGTGGAAGGGTCTTTGTACTCCCGGGACCAAGAAATAAGTTCACCGAAATCGAAATGAACACTATCCGTAATTTTGTCAACAACGGCGGCAACGTTCTGGTGATGTTAGGCGAAGGTGGCGAAAACAAATCGAACACGAATATTAATTTCTTGATCGAGGAATACGGGGTGATGGTGAACAATGGTAGAGTTATATATCGATCGACTTTTCTTTTCGATAGTACATGCAAATGCTTTGGAATGTTTCAGACAGCGTCGTACGTATGGGCTATAATCAAACGTTGCACCCGAAGGAATGTCTCGTCTCTCAAGGCTTGTCCAACAAATCGACGTTTTTGAAGAATCACAACGAATACTCGTAAGAACATCCGATGAGATAAACAAACGGTCGCCGTCATTAATGTTATATTCCTTGATCGATCAGAGACATCAATTTCCTATATCCATACGGCGCAACATTGAACGTTGTGCAACCATCGGTGGTCGCGTTGTCAAGCGGCTCGATTGCTATTCCAATGAACAGACCTATCTGTGCTTACTATTCGGGTAAAAGCGGATCTGGTAAACTGGTTGTTTTGGGCTCGGCCAGGATGTTTACGGATCCGTATATCGAGAGGGAGAAGAATAGTGCCTTGCAAGAAATGATTTTCGATTTCTTCGATTCGAACGATACGGCCGAGAAAGATTTTCAATCGGACGACGTCGATGTAAGTCTACAAAAAAAAAAAAGAAAGAGGGAAAAAGAAAAAAAAATCAAAGATTCACGATCTATGACCTTACGATTTACGACTCTTCGTCTTTGGGGTATTTTTTTAGTTTTGGGAGTACAACTTTGTACCCGATATAACGCAACAAGCGGACAATCCAAAAGTTTGTACGCAGGATCTCGACAACATCGAGGTTCCGCGAGAATATACGAAATTGTTTAAACATCACTTTTATTCGATAAACTTGAATATGGTACCGGCTGCTATAAAGGCATACGAAACTTTGGGAGTAAAGCACGAATCGTTGAGCTTGATACCACCTCATTTTGAGGCACCTCTACCGCCGACCCAAGCATCGGTAAAAATTTTACGGAGAGATCGATTCGATTTCGGAACTCGTTGGAAAATAATCATTCTCGTTGTTAATATATAATCGTTCTCAGGTGTTTCCACCGAGCTTTCAGGAATTACCACCACCAGCGTTAGAGTTATTTGACCTGGACGAAGCATTTAGTTCCGACTTATTAAAGTTATCCCAATTGACGAATAAATATATGTCGACTAAGAATTTAGCGAGCGACACCGAATTAGATCATTATATTAGAGAATTTGGCAGTATATTAAGGATCAGCAGTTCCGACACTCATACGGCCAGCGAAGTATTGAATCGTGTTTTTCAAAAGATATCCAGCTATAAGACCATGCAAGAGAGAAACGAATACGAAACCAAAATTTTCTAAGATTTCTTGTATATAATTATCTTTTTTATTGTAAATGTTACAAAGTGAAAAATAAAAATTTGTATGACGTTGAGAAAAAATATCACAATATATATAATTTTGAAGAAAGGAAAAGAAAAGGTGTGTTCCAGCGCCATCTCGCGTAGCGGCGGTGAACTTTCGTGTGATGCGAAAAAATGTTTGACAAAAGATGGCAGCAACGTTTCCATTACAAACATTGGATCTGTTGTGCATTTTCTCTGATAAAAAACACTGTTGTCTGTTTTAGATCGTTAGGTGAAAATTTTCAAAGATTAAAATGCTTTGTTTAATGTAAAAATTAATGATTTGTTCAAACGTGTATATAGTGAAGACAGAATGTCGGTATTCTTCGTGAATACGTAAGTATATGTATACACGCGCACACGCGCGCGTGCACGCACACGCACACATTAGTCCACACACGTACGTATATGCATATATGTATATATGTATATACGGACGTGTATATAAAGATGGTGTTTTAATATGTTGAGGTTATATCTAAAATTATGCCTTTTTCCCAATAAATATTGCACCTTATCGCGCGTATCTGTGCGACATGTGAATTCCTATAATAAAGAATTTATAACAATTTAATCGTACAACTCTACTCGTTGTTAAATATATTCTATATTTGTCATGATAGTAACCAGGACAGCGAAGTTGAAGGGGACTCGAACGGGGATTTACAAATTGCATCACCTGGCAGTTCGGAAGCCCAACAAAACTTAATTCAATTTTGGCCAAAGGTTACGGAAGAAATAAAAAAAATTAGGACCGTAAGGAAAACTTGTTTTGATTTGATCGTTAAATACGCTTAAATAAGATAAGGAATAAGTAAGTTTTTTGACGTAATCTTATTGATTCATAGATAGATCAAAAAACTCAATCTCTACCACTAGCTAGGATAAAAAAGATCATGAAGTTGGATGGCGATGTTAAAATGATAAGCGCGGAGGCTCCAATGTTATTTTCTAAAGCGGCAGAAATCTTTATTCACGAGCTTACTCTCAGAGCATGGGTTCACACCGAAGATAATAAAAGGCGTACACTTCAGAGGAACGACATAGCGATGGCAATAACGAAATACGATCAGTTTGATTTTCTTATCGATATTGTTCCTAGAGACGAATTGAAGCAAAGCAAAGCACAAACAGAAAGCACAGTGCGCACGTCCATGAACTCGGATCAAGTTCATTATTACTTTCAGTTAGCGCAGCAACAAGCTTCGGCGAATCAAAACGTACAAAATAATGGCACGGCCACGCAACCTATACAAATTGTACAACCTTCGACGGGACAAATACAAACGATTAACATTGGTAGTCCTGTGGAACAGGTAATCTCTTTCGCGTTTATTGTCTTTGTATTAAATGCCGTAAGAAAAAATCTTTGTTAATGATAACAAGTTCTTATCGCTGAATGATTTCTTATTTCTTTTTCTTTTTTCTTTTTTTTTCTTTTTTTTTTTTTTTTTTATCAAGGAAACATCTAACGCGAGTACAACTCAAACCGTCACTGTGCAAAGTCCGCAGCAATCGTCGGGCCAACAAATAATTCAGTTACAACAGGCGCAACAAACTCCATCTTCTCAGACTGGAGGAATTCAAATTGTACAACAAATTGTAACTCCCACTGGGGAAATACAACAGATACCTGTAACTATACTATAGAAACAGATACGCGATCATTATACAGCAAATTTTTAATGAAATATTATTAAATTATTCGTTATTTTCTTCTATTCATATTCGTGTATTCTACAGATCCAGTTGACTCCTCAGCAACTACAAATGATACGCATGCAGGTTCAAGGAGGTAGCAATCAGCCTATCATAATCCAGACCGCTCCCATTCAAACTCAACCACAACTCATACAAGTCGCGCAGGGTGCACAGGCGCCAGTTTTCTTACAGACCAGTGCCGCCGATAACGAGTAACAATAACATATAGTTTTAACTAATATTTAACTCTTTGCGCTGAAACCCCGAGATATTTCTGGTACGAGTGAACAGGTAAGCTGTATTTAACAAGTGAACTCTATTTCTGAACGCAACTTACTCGTTACTGTTGTGCTACATGCAAGTTCTCTTACAATTCGCTTCATAAGCTGTGCATATGAAGTATGTATAAAGAAAGAGAGAGAGAGAGAGAGAGAGAGAGAGAGAGAGAGAGAGAGAGAGAGAGAGAGAGAGAGAAATCTTTGGGAGATGCTTAATCGATAGGAGGGGCAAAGTTTCCGGGCAATAATCGATCGAAAGTACGTCACTCGCTGTACGAGCAAAAATCATTACGACCAACAGGGTAGCCAGAGGAAAAAGTATTAATGACAGCAAAGAGTTAATTATTACTCAAAGTATCAGGTTAAATGGTTAATATAAGATTGTATGATAACGAATAAAATCTTTTGTAAATTATTCCTAATATTCTAGAGAGATCCTTTTACCGTATATCCTGGCTTAATAAAAGAAAAACGTATGTATGTCAGACGACGTGGCCAAATCATCGACGTGGGAAGCATCTAAAAAGGGCGGATTATCAAGATTCAAAAGGCCTATCTATAAAACGGTTTACGCGCGGATTCGAATCATTCGTAATCGCCTATTGAATATTTCTCCAAGGACGATCGAATATCGCGAGCACGTTATAAGACGCCTCTCGAAGGGTTGTCACTGAAGTGAAATGAGGTGAATTGAAGCGAGGTAAGGCGAAGAATAAAGATAAGCAGCGAACGCAAGATGTAATCTGATTCGTGCGTCGCGTTTCTTGGCCGCTGGCTGCTTCGCATGGTTGAGCTTAGGACTGGCTGGTGCAACTTGTATTATGTTTCACGTTACTGTGGTTCTTGTCTGGTAAATCTCGAGACTCCTTGCTGCCTTCGACGATCTCGAAATATCGCGCAGCGATAAAATAATAACATATGAAAGCTTATAAATCCGGTTAACTTGCATACGTACATGTATACGTACGTAGTACATACGTCCGCCTTAACGTACGTTGGTCGGAAAACGCATAGATCGGAAAAAGAGATCGATCTCGCGAGAAGTGGATATACGCGCGTATGTACGTACGATACGTCAATGCGATATCGAGGAGAGAAGGAAAATTCAAAGATGATGGCAAGGACGACAGTTTTTAATGGGAAAAATTCGGAAAGGACGAACGAGATAACGGAGAAGATCGATGATGGCTTGCTCGAACGTGGTTTACTACTGTAGTCGTTGACCCTCTGGGTTAACGGAAAAGAGAAGAAAGGAAAAAAGAGAAGCTTCTATTAGTACGGAACAAAGATGTACTCCATTTAGTGACGTTTCTCGAGCATAGTCCTCGGGGTCGTCAAGGATACCAACGAAATGCGCACGCAACATTGCGGTCTCTCTCTCTCTCTCTCTCTCTCTCTGTCTCTCTCGGCCTTTCTCTCTTTCTCCCTGAGAAAAGAGACAGAGAGAGGGTGAGAGAACGAAAGATGGAGAGGGGAAGTGGGAAGGCGAAGAGGGCCGAGGAGGATCTTGGAGGCGTCTGGAATACGCGCCTTAGCTCTTACATTAGAGCACCAAGAGATATATATCCCAACCAGGCCACAATCCTACGCCACTGCCTGGATACTCGGATTTCACGACATGTTTACAAAGATCCTAGAGATAAGTTGAGAATGGCCGCCGCGCAGCCCCATGCCTTCTCCAGCATGGGTGTAAGGTGACAGCTGCCTGCGCCTGCGTTATGCTTGCACACAGGGTGTCCGAAAATTAGCCGCCCCGGGGGCCCTCGTAAATCACGAGTTCGCGCCACGCGATTGACCCGTTCCAGTAACGCCTCGTAACTTTCGCCGAATTGAAATTTCCTCCGTGATCCATCCTCTTCCTTTCTCTTACTTCCTACCTCTATCTTTCTCTAGCTTCGCAGATGACATTCGAATTTCGTTTTAATATTCGGATATATGTATATTACCGCGATCGTTTCGTCCTTCCTTACGTTTCACTCGATTCGAATCGAGACACCGAGATTTTCTACGAAACCAAGGGAAGAGTTAAAAAACTGGTTTGGCGATTAACAGACCGATAACCGACGCAATCGTTTTAATCCGTTCCCTCGACGGGGGAACGCGTAAAAAGCGTTGATAAATTTCTACGATAGCCATCGATGGATTTCGGCGATTATTCTTTTGTCTATTACCTTGCTCTTAATAGATAAAAAGAAAAAAAATAAATTATGTTAAAATATCACAAGCGTCCAACGTCGCGTTTCTTTCTCTCGTACGTGTACACCAAAATGGAGGACGGTGGTCGCGGTTGAAGCTAAATGCGCGAATGCCATAAAAAAGATACGTGTACGTTTCTTAACAAGCCGAGACACCCCGTATAACGTGGCGAACGCGCGCGTTCCCGTGTTCGTCTACTCTCGTCGACGTTCTCCAAAGTGTTCTCATGTGAGAGTATGTCCCCCAATCCGCTCTCCCACACAAGGAAACAAGAAAGGGAGAGAGAGAGAGAGAGAGATGTCGTTTACTTAGTACCCTACGAGCCCACCTTCGTACCACAGCTCTGTGCATCTGTACGTACATGCGATCTTTCTTGCGTGTACGTACGTGCGTGCGTTGGATACTTTTGCAAGTAAAATGTATACAATGTTATCGAAATTATAATCTTTTTTGTTTTGCTTCGATACGATATCGTTGATTGCTGATAATGCGAATAATAATTTTACGTTATAATTCTAATTCTCATATTACATCCTCTATTACACAACGTTCTAAATGTTGTGCGCAGAATCGTTAATTACGTTTCTTCCACGTACCAACGAGAACTTGACCGATAGTTTGTGCATTATCCTAAGTTCACGTATCGCGGCTGTCCGCGCGCTCGAGCGACTCTCACGAGCATCGAACTTTGTTGAACAGTTAAATTCATTCACGTACGATAGCTCTATGAAAACTGTTCGAATCGTGAGCTTTTTTCTATCAATTTCGAGTAACTCGGACGGATCAACTACGAGTTTACGTCCGATCTGCAACGTTCGGAGGACTCCTGGGACAGGCGTGAAACGTGAACAGGCATCCATAGGAAGACGTGCCCAGAATTCCCCTTTTCTTTTCGTTTCTTCCTTTTTAGAAGGATGCTCGTCCAACTTCCATCAGAGCTCACAAATTCAACGGCACCCGACGTCTCGTTGTTACAAGAGGACGTATTACTTTGATTATTACGATCATTGCAATTGTTATTAGACTAAGAACTTTGGGGACACGCTTGAAAATTTCTTATCGTAGTTCTACCTAGGTCATTTTCGAGGACTCGTATCATTGTAGAGTCATACGAAACCTTATCTCTCGATATGTTCGGCGTGTACGCGCGCACGCATACGAACAAATTTGCACGTGCGTTCCTACGAGTTAAACGTGCAACAACGGCGCGGGCACCGGTCGATAATACGAAAATTTCTGACGCGCCTTTGGAGGAAAGAGAGAAAGAGAAAGAGAGCGAGCACGTGCTGCCCTTTTGCAGCACGACAAATAGGAATTATCCGAGGGATGGGAAAGCGAGCCGCGTTGGGGGTTGCTTCGTTGCGAATATTCGACAAAGGGGATTAGTACGTTCGCATAATGAGGGATAAGTGCGAGGAGGGTAGTCGGAAGAATCATTCGCCGACTGTAATCTCTTTCTCTCGAACCTTTTCCTTCGTTTTACTCGAAGGATACCTACCGCTAGATCGTACCCGGGAAACTTTCCTTGCGTCGGGATTGCATCTCCGATGAAAGACGAACATTTGAGGCTATATCGAGAGGAGAGTTTTGCAATTTTCTTATCATAATGTTACGTTGCACATATCTGATACGTACAATATTTCCTCGTTATTCATAAAGCGTCGTGCCAAACAAGGGCACGTCGTAACTCATAATATAGTAGAAACTTGCGTAAGAAGAAAGTTAGATGCTGAACTATATGCATTGCAAATTAGGAGTATGTTAGCTCACGTTGTCCTTGGGAACTTTATGTAAAGTTTTCAGGGAAATTTGAGAATCCATCTAACGGAGAACGCAACAACCCACGACGATGGGGACGATGTAAGTGATGGAAGCGCTGAAACAAACTTCCTACCCCTATTTCGCTTCCTCTTCATTAGCATAATCGAAAGACGCAGGTACAAGTTTCTTATCTTGTCTCTCTCAGACTTTTTTCTCCTTTCGAGGAAGCTTCATTTTTAAATAGCTTCACATCTCGTACGAACGATAACGGAGTTTTTCCACAAAAACGTCCAATTCCGTGATTCAAATTACTTCATTTCAAATTGGAAAATTTTAATCGTCGTTTTGGTCGCGTCCAATTATTAGAATATTTCACATTGTTATAAAAAAGGGAAAAAAGCGGTACGCGTACCGCATTATTTTGTTAACGAGATAGCTAAAATAAATTATATTGTTATCGCTCGATATTTCGTTATCGGATAGCATTGCGAAAGGGAAGAAAGCCGAGAGTTTATTTTGACGTTAGGACAAACGGAAGAAGCTAACGCATCTCGACTCGAAGGCTCGCTTATCGTACACCGTGATCGATAATAAACGAGAAAAGAGAAGACAGTCTTCTTTCTCTCTTTCCCTCCGCAGTTCCGAGAAATCGAACGTTATGACGCACCGACGCGGACGGCGGACCTCCCGTCAAGAGGAACGTGTCCTTTTACGAACTTTGACCTCTCTTCTATAGACGTGGAAGAAAAATAACACGTAATGGTGTCCAGACGGAGCTCCAAATTTCTCGGTGCACTTTCGACAATAACAATGCTTTCCGTTGTTTTTTCCTGAAAGTATCTACATACGTACCGTTCGTACGTCGCATTGAGAAAAAAATATGAAGGAACTACCAAACCTGACATAATAACTATGACTATAATAATTGATCGAAGAAACAAACGTATCTTGAAACGTCTGCTTGAAAGGTCAGTTGCGTTATGTGATTTTCACTTGGATTTCGATAGATCGCGAGTAAGTCCGGATCTTACCACGCGAGGAGGTTGTCGCGAAAATTTTTTGCTCATGAAAATCCTCGTTTAAAGATGAATCAGGAATGTGCGCAGATAAGAATTGTAGGGAATCGAGGAGAGACCGTTTGTCCTATCGAGTACCACGTTCAGATAAAACAATAACGAGTGTTTTTCTCGGCTGAAGGCCAAGAGCGCGACCGTCTTCCGTTTCGTTTAGATGCCCTCTTGTTTCGCTCCAAGCCTTCTCTTCCACACACTCTTTCTCTCTTAATGCGATGACAGTGTACGGTGTAAGCCTACGATCGAATTTGATTTTCTTATATTTTTTAAACGGATGCGTACTCTCGAATGTTCTTCGACAATGGCCTATAGAACGAATATAGAATGATTCGACGATTGAATTATTATTCTTACTCATCGAAACGGTACGATATGCATAGGTACGCTTTAATCGAATACTAATTGTAAGATGCCGATTGGTTTCTAGCGGAAGTGGAATGAAGTAGAATGAAAAATAAGTAGATAAAGAAGGAGAAAAATATTTGTAATCGATCTATCACACGAGAAGGAAATAAGAGAAATCGTGATAAGAAAGGAACGAGGATGACAAATAGGAGGAAAAAATAAAAGACCACCCTGAGAAGGGACGCGTCGTCGCTAATTCAGCAACTATCGAAATTTACATTCCACCGGCCTTATCAAGATCGTCCCCGAATCGTTTCCCTTAATTACTCCTTCCTTTCCCTTCTTCCTTTCGCTCTTCCAGACACTTTTACCATTCCTCTCCAGTTCACCTAAAAAAACCTGTCCTTAAAAGCCGAAAATGCGACGATCTAACCGATTCTCGCCAACGAACGGAAACGTCTATGAGCGTCGCGTTAGAAAATTTCGCCAAGATTCCTTTTTTCTTTTTGATTTTTTACTAAAACGCAAATTAAAAGTTCCCTTAAGACACGCCATTTTAAAGAGTGAAACTCGAAACGAATAAAAAATTTGTCTATACCACGTATCACTCTTTGCTTCCTAGTTTTGATTCGATTCGGGATACTTTCTTTTCTCCAGATCGACGACGCGTGCGAAAAGACAAACGGACGACGGATAAAAGCGCTTTTCCATTTTCTCCCTCCCTCTCCCTCCCTCTCTTCCCCTTGGGATCCCTTCCCCTTGGTGTGTATTGCGTTCACGTTCTCGAAGAAATTTCAAGCGATAAAAGTAAATACGATCTAATCGATTCTGTAACAAAGAAACTCCAAATATCGTAGTATTAATCAACATGTTTTAACCATTACTGACAACAAATTTATTTTAATTTCTTTAACCCTTTGATAATAATCTATAAAAATTGCATATCCGAGTAGACAGATAAACACAGTCGGATGAATAGAAGAAAAAATTGGCCGAAAGGTTGTGATTTTGAGCTAATATTTATCACTTTTGAAAAAATTGCACGCACGGGCGCGCACCAACATATTCGAATTCTTTGGAGGATGAAGAGAGAAGGACCGAATACATGGCAAGGAATCAACGTAGACAGAGTGAGGAAGATAAAGAGATGGGGTAGTAGGAGAGGGGGTAGTAGGGAGATGGAGGGAGTCGGACGACCACGTGACCACCGGGCGGGGGTGGCCAGGCGACATTTCGCATGCTCAGAACACGCCAGGCTGCGGCGTATCGCACATTGAGGGACGCAAACAGAGGGAAAAAGAGAAAAAAGGAGATTAAAAAGAGAAGAAAAAGAGGGAGAACAAAAGGGAAAAGATAAAGAGAGTGAGTTCGCCGATTGCACACCTCGTGAAAAGTTGTGCTCAACGTCGTTCGGAAAATTCGTTACAAAATCGCTACAAAATAATATCTCGTACGAGAGGGAGAGAGAGGCAGAGAGAGAGACAGACAGACAGACAGACAGAGGCAGAGAGAGAGAGAGAGAGAGAGAGAGAAAGAGAGAGAACAAAGTGCGAAATAAATTGTCGAGGAAGAAAGAAGGTGGTTACGTTCGTGTCGCGCGTGTCATATTCGTTTGTTTCGTTTGAAAAGGAAGAAAGAAATCAAAGAGCAGAAAGAGGAGAGTGAAAGGGTTGTTTGGAAAGATTCCTTTTTCATTCGAGAATTGTGCATCGTTCTTTCTCTTTGTAATTGATTCTTTCTCCGATTTTTTTCTTCGATCGACGACTGAGAAGAACAAAGAAGAACACAACAAGTTTTATTCATTGAGGAGCGTGCTTGCAACATCGTTCTGGACGCGAGTCCTTCGTTGGCGAGATGCTACTATGGATGTGGAAAGTGCGAGAAAAGTGAGATAACGAGAGACAAAGAGAGAAACAAAGGAGATCTCTCTCGCAGGAAAGAGGAAGGGAGAGAGAGAGAGAGAGAAAGAAAGATTTAGACAGAGGAAGAAGGTATACCGTGAAAGTACGTAATTGCGCTTCTGCCAGGTAGGATACTTATTTGTTATTTCAATTTTTAAGTATTTTATCGGCAATTTTAAAAAGATTCTTAGATGTTTCTTTCTTTTTTCTTTCTTTTGTTCTTCTCTCACCATGTCAAAATCACATGGCCCGTCAACTTCGAAAAATATCCTTTATGGAGGCAGCCTCTTGTTTCTTGAAGAAAAAAAACTCAAAATATAAATATATAAGATTAAAAAAAAAAAGAAAATAGCAAGCCGAATATGTTTTCCTCGAGATTTCGTATTTCATAGAATTTAGGAAATACGAGAAAAACTAGAATACACAGACTGGTAATATTTTGTAAGAAATTGTTATTGGGTTTTTCGCCTTACACTGTTATTTATATTGACAATTAGTAACAACACTCGGAAGGCACGTAGACGAGCATGTATAAATGTTAACGCGTACAAGCTAACAGCTGTTGAAAACCGTCATTATCAATTGAGCATGCGTAACATATGCATCTAATTCGGCTCGTTACCAGTAATGTATTTTAATTGGCCGTACGCGCTCGCAGCATCAAGGAACGCGAGCGTTTACTAAAAGTTCTTCCGCGCTAAGGATAATCTCCTAATCCCGTTTAGTAGAAAGCCGCGTTGCTTTGCGAAAGAATGAAGGATTGATTTTTGATAAACGAAGTTTTGGGATAATTGTTGTTCGGATGTATGCGAATTAGCGAATCAAGTTGAAAGAGAGACGTAGCATTTCGAGAATATTTAATCGATTAAATAATTCATTGGTACTAAAAATCAATTGGAGATGTTTCTTTTGTCAAATAAATGGTATAATTGTAAACTGCTTCTTTTTTTTTTTCATTATCAATATCCTTAGAGTGTAACAAGGAGTTACGACTTCGTCAATTTATTTAATTATTTATATTTGTTTTTTCAAATAAATAAATTTTCATGGTATTGTTGGGTCGAGCGATAAGAAAAGAAAAAAGGAAGACAACGATATCGCGGAAAGAGAAAAGTGTTTTTGGAAAATCGACGAACACGCTTTGGTAGGCACGTCGAGTCGAATCCATCGAAAAGCAAGCATCTTAAAAGCGGTTGGTCTCTCGAATTTCTTCTCTCTATCCCTTACACATTGGTAAGGTCTGCCAAAGGACCCGTACCAAAGCCCCTGGGTCCTTTCGGACAAGAACCTTTTGTCTTGCCCGGCTGCAACTATCCCTCTCTCTCTCTCTTTCTCTCCTTATTTTTCTTTCCCTTCTTTCGAGCGCGTAAACGGAGAAGGAGCTAGAAGGATCGAACGTGTGTCACGGCCAAGAAGGAAGCTGCGAGTCGCACGCGTTTTCGTCTTTTCCCTTTGAAAGAGAAAGGATCTTAACGAGGACTGACGAAGAGATTAGGTATAATACGTACACGTGTGTGAGCTTCATAGAAGCAGTTTGTATGCTTGAAATAAAAAATTAGATAAGTATATATCCTAATTACAATAGAACTGTCAAAGTGTGATAACGATATACGTACATGCTCTCGCGTCTTCGGTTATTATAGTATGTGCGAACTAAGCAGTTTCTTCCAACGACGGATACATTGCTGGTAACGTCTGTCTGTCTGTCTGTCTGTCTGTCTGTCTGTCTGTCTGTCTGTCTGTCCGTCCGTCCGTCCGTCCGGCCGGCCGGTCGTCCGTCCGTTGTCTCTCCGTGTCCGTGTGTTCATGTGCGTACGCACACCGGTAGATAGTCCGTTTAGATAAGCGGAATTCCGTTCATCTCGTTTCTCTTGCTTATCGTTCTAGCGAAACTTGCAACGCGACTCGCAAATCTTTCGGCCGAATCAGCGACTATTATTCTTTTTTCTTTTCTCTTCTTTTTCATTTCTTCTTGCTTTTGCGAAACTCTCCTTCGTCGTTCCTTCTCGATCGTAAAAAGATTACAAGCGATTAGAGAAAAAGTATGAAACATTAATACGCACGCGCACGCGCACACGCCTAACTCGAGTAGTGAAATTGAAAAGGAATTTCTGAGCGTACCAATAAAGAATATGTAATAACGTCTATGCTCGAAAACGTATCAGAACGAAGTAGTAGTTTCGGTCGCCTCTACCCTCGTTACCTCCGCTCTGAAGATTCTCGACTTAACGAGAGAAAAGCTGACTCCGTTCTTTCTCCTTCGTTTTATTTCTTTTCTTAAAGCAAAGTCGTGGAGCTCTCGCGCTTGATAGAGTTACGAGTTGCGTTCCGAGACTCGTCCGTGGTGTGAAAGGGCCCTTACGCAAGAGTCTCTTTCAGCCACAGCGATGGAGCTAGCGATGGAGCTAACGACGGAGCCGGCGGCGAAGGTCGGAGGTGGTCGGAGGTAGTCGGACTTGGAGGTAGACTCACGCACAAGGGCGGAGCACGCCGAGAAAAAGAGAAAGAGAGAAAGATAGTGACTTGGCAACATAAAGAATACGTAATGCAAAACGACGCGAAAAGAGATTTCATTGGCCGACTCCAAAGGTGTTCCTCGTGCACGCCTACCGATCCACCGTTCTCTCCACCTCCTCTTCTTCGACACGCAATTGGCAGGGCTTAATGACGTTCTTCGTACTAAGGCCGAGACCCTTTAAACGTCCTTCCTATGTCCTCCCCATCGGAACCATCGGCAACTTCGAAATCGAGTAGCCAAAGACTTTGACCACTACTGCCGTACTTGCTCCTGACGGAATTCGAAGATAAAATCGTCCGACTATTGGGACTGATCTACCAGTTTTATTGTTAACCCTTGAAAGTTTAATACGTAAAGAAATCATGTTAATGCCATCGTGGGTGAAATTTCATCCCACAGTATTATCTTTCATTTTACATAGCAATAGGAAAAATGTGAATGCGATTAAAAGTTTTTATTTTATTATTTAATATCGGATGAAAGTATGGAGATTAATTATTGGGCTGAAATTTCACCCACGATAGCTTTTAAGGGTTAACGAAGTAATTCATTTATTTATCAGATTTTTCATCCTACATGGAGATCCACATATTGCATAACAAATTACATAAAAAAATATTCACGGAATTATCGTACGAACGTCCCGCAGAACCACGCCGCGTCTCCATTATAGAAGCCATTTCTCTTTCCTTTGTGCGATCATAGATCGAATACTTTTGAAAGAACGATCTTCGAAAGTAAAATTTTCAATCGGCTCGTGTGCGTTCGTGTTTTAGGTAGAGTGATATGTTAACCGAAGACAATGACCCGACGAAACCAGCAGGCGTTTTAGACAATGCTGGCAACGTGTCTTCCTCGACGGAGGCCTCGGTACAGCACCCTCGCAGCACAAACAATGGTGGGCAATATTTCTCTAACTCCATTGGCGTAGAACCCGAGAGAAAATGACGTGATAACGTTTCGAGTATCAATATCATCACATGCGATTGTCCAATCGCTTATCGTTTCATTCATTATTTTCATTTAATTCCACGGAGTTCGATCGGTTATGAACGAAAGAGCGCTCTGATGAATTTCGCTTGGAATAGAAATATCTGCTTGACTGTGTTATATATTTGCTTGTTCGTACGGGCAGAAACCGAAGTTAAAAACGAAGTCCAGGACTGTCCGGAGAACGAAAGTGTGCCGGGTAGCGAATTGTACATCGACGAGAATGCCGAGGAAAAGGAGCAGGAGTATCCGGATTCTATGGAAAAGGCTGACTACGGTACTCTCTATGGCGCCAATCAATACTATAACAGGTATGCGATTGATTATCGCCGATGGAATAGTATGCCTCTAGATAGTTCCATTATTTCCTGGTCGCGTTGTGATTATGCGATTAATGATGACGACGGCGACGACGTCGATAGAACGTCGTTCCCTAATCCGTTCAGTTTCGAGTGTCAAGAATATTGCGTTTTGTATTTTACATAGAAACAGCCCGCGGTGATTCAGGCTTTCATTTTGCTTGGATGTTTCTACGTATATACGTACGTCACGTAATTTGAACTCTGTGGTTAAACTTGGTTTTAATCAATGGCGGATGATCGTTTATACTTTATGTTATTCGTAACTTTATTCGAAGCCCATAAGGAACGTCCGCTAAAAAAGTGGTCACTTTTGATTTTTATTCGAACTCGACAGATCGATAGAACAAACGTTTTACGACTATATCATAAACCGCTGGAGATAATCGAAGATACTAAGTAAAAAGGATGACGTGTTTTTTTTTTTCTTTTTTTATGGCTAATCGCGATACGATAAAAAAGGTTTCGTACGCGAACGCACTTTTTCGTCGTTGTTCCTTCGATTAATTGAGATTAGCATCTATTAATTCGATTTTAGCATATACAATTCGCCTACTTACGGATCGACGACGGGCACCAAGAACACGTCGAGCTTGCAAAGCTCTTATCTAACTTCGTACACAACCCCAAGCACGATGACGCAGTATTCGTCGTATGCCGGCTACAATAGTGGTACCACGACGTTCCCTAACGTAGGACAAAATATATCCTCGGCTTCCCAGGTGAAAAGCAAGAGAAAAAAATATGCGCGCGTGTACACGTTTCAAACGTTGCGATGAAAAATAGACTCGAACCATCTGTTTGTTTAAAACCGAACGCATTTATCTTCCTTCCCAGAAGCTGGACTATACCGCTTATGGTAGCAGTTTGTACGGAAACGACAGGGTACCCCTTCAATATTCTGGCTATTATCCGATGCCTGGTTACCACACGACTCATACGTCCTTCAACATAGGAAATCTCAACTTTGCTGGTAAATTAAATCATCGCGTGCATGCGTTACACGGCTCCAAAAAATAAGTCTGAATAATTATTCTTATCGTTTCATTCGTACGATCATTTTTAAAATTGATTTATTGCATCTTATTAATTGTCTTTTTCACGCAAAAACAAAAAAAAAACAAAAAGATTCGACGAAGACAGCACTCACGCTGGACGCGAGCGCTCATGATGCGAGTGACCCGACCGCACGAGAGACCACAAACGTCGAAGGTAATACGAGTCATTTCGGATCGATCGTATCGCTTTATCGCTGGTATTTTCGATAAACGTCAACACCGGTTCGGAGGATCGAGCGCACGAGTCTGTAAACTTACTTTGACGAGCATACGCTCTAATTCAAAGTTTATCTGCAAAAGTAACAATATTAATTAATCGTTCGTGATCATCGAGAAAAACTATTGAATCCTTTAAAGAGCGATTGAAAGATCAATTAAATCGAACGATATTTTTTCCATAGGGACTACAGCGAAGCCCTGCAGACGCGGTAGGCGGCAGAGCGGAAGCGGAAACAGTATCGGTTCCGCGGACACGACGGAAGCCGGCCCCGATCGTATATTCATTTGGGATCTCGACGAAACCATAGTCGTGTTTCATTCGCTTCTCACTGGTCAATTCGCTACGAAGCACCGAAAAGATCCTACCTTGCTCGCACAGGTAGCCTACAGGATGGAGGAAATGATATTTAATTTGGCCGACACACACTTTTTCTTCAACGACATTGAGGTCAGTCGAGAGGTCTCGAATATCGTTATCTCTCTCTCTCTCTCTCTCTTCTAGATCTCGATCGAAATACGTTTGATGTTCTCAAATACGTCCGGACACATCTTACCCAACCACGTATCTCGTTGTTTGTCAGGATTGCGATCAAGTACACATAGACGACGTATCGTCAGACGACAACGGACAGGACCTATCCTCGTACAATTTCGCAACGGACGGCTTTCAATGTGCTTCGGCGAACAACGGTATATGCCTAGCCTCCGGGGTACGCGGTGGCGTAGATTGGATGAGAAAGCTCGCCTTCCGTTATCGCAAGATAAAGGAGATCTACTGTAATTATCGCAACAACGTTGGCGGTCTGCTCGGAGCGGCGAAACGCGAACAATGGGTCCAGCTGCGTTCAGAGATCGAAGTTCTCACCGATAATTGGCTGACGTCGGCCGTCAAGTGTCTCAGTTTGATCAACAAGAGAAGCCATTGCATCAACATTCTCGTAACCACCACCCAACTTGTGCCGGCCCTCTCCAAGGTCCTTCTATTCGGTATCGGTGGAATATTTCCTATAGAGAATATTTATTCCGCATCTAAAATAGGTCGGTGTACTACCTCAATTCGTACAAGTTGTTATCGAAAAAATACGCATAATTTTGTTTCCTCTTTGCTTCAGGAAAAGAGAGTTGCTTCGGAAGGGTGGTGGCTCGTTTCGGTCGTAGATGTACGTACGTCGTGATAGGAGATGATTCCGACGAGGAGACGGCAGCGAGAGCGCACAATTTTCCTTTCTGGCGAATAAACAGTCACTCGGATACTCAGGCGCTTTATAACGCTTTGGAAATGGGATTCCTTTAACCTGCTTCCCTGATGAGAAGACAAAGGCAAGAGAAAAAGAGAAAGAAGAACGAGGACGTTTCTTTAAAGACGAGTTCTCTTTTGTGAAAAAGAGTGAAAAGCTTATAGCAAAAAATCAACGATAAGGATGAAATGAAAAAAATGGGTCCAGGGTCCACAAGTGATATATAACAAACGAATGAAAGTATAACGAGCGGAGATAATTAAAAAGGGGTGAAAAAAAGATGAAAGTATACAAAAACAGGGTGTTTTCTGAGTATCTGCGATAAATTTCTATCATAAATATATAACGAATTTATCATTTGAACGAAAAAACTAATGTATCGCTGAAAGCTTCGAAAGTACGTATATCTCGGCAGGATCACTTTCAATCCTGAAGAAATAATAAACTCGTGTGTTAACTTCTATCGTTAAGATACGGTTCGCAAAAAATGGGTACGCGCATACATATCTGAAAAGTATTCAAATAAAAATTGAACCTTTTCGTTAAGCGTTTGACTCCAATCGTCGGAGATCCTTGAATAGATCTAATTTGTCGCGTACGATCAGTAAACACCCTGTAAAATTGACAGTCGAACGAGCTTATTTTCAGTCGATCGTTCAAGATCTTTTCGAGAAGAAATTTCATTTTTTTCTTCTTTTCCCTGTTAATTGCGACAAACGATTCATCCTTTCTGTGTACTTAAAACAAAAAACGGAGCACGGTACATACCGGCTTTTTTCTCTTCTTCTTCTTCTTCTCCTCTCGTCTATTCATTTCCTTTTTTCTTGCCTCGTTTGTCGATACTCGCGTAAAAAACAAAACTAGCAAAATCTAAAACGTCGTACGTCTCTCGGTTCGAATTCATTTTACTGTTTTAATTGTTCTTTTCATTGTTTCCGTTTATTTTCAAATGTAAAATAAGAACGAGCACAAAGTTATATTGATTTTAAAGTTATACTTTAGTATTAAAAGAACGATGTATAAACTTTCGCCTCTAGTACATACAATAGCGTGACACTCGACGTGCGTTGCGAAGAAGTTAACAAACACGTGAATTTTATTTTTGCCGTGGAAGCGATCGACGTGAACAAGCGTGAGATTAAAAAACGATAGGAGATTAATAATTATTAAGAAAACAGAAATTAATAAATATAAATATGTGTGTATATGTACACTATAATGGAGAGAGAAATTGAGAGCGGAAGGGAGGGAGGGAGAGAGAACAGAAACAAGTGCGAGAGTGATCAAAATTAATTAGATAATCTTATTAAAGCATAGGATGGGACACGATTAGCGCAAAGTTAAAGACGTTGAACGACTGTGAAAGTAATTTAATGTAAGTTTCATGAAATATAAGCTCGTTAGGGGGAGACTGTAATTCGAAATATAATCAAGTTACATTGTACAGCGGCATTTTATGTTTTATCGATCATCGAGAGAGAGTTAACGAAGGGAGAAAGAAGCAAGACGAGAAAGAAGAGACGAAACGAAAGTAAAATAACGAAATAGATATTTCTTCCTGTTGAGATCGTATGTACATGCAACGTATACGAGCGAATCGCTATCCGTTTCAATTCGCCAAATAGTTTGCGTTTCTCTTTCCTTTTTTAAATTCTATTTAAAGGAAAAGAAAGTAAAAGTATATCGTTGCAAGTTCGACGATCGTAAAAATGTATGTATGTACGTATGTAGATACTTCGAAATAAGTATGTACTTTACTTTTTTCCTTCTTACGGACAAACGCACAAACGGCATACAATTACATCTCTCTAATTTTTATCATTAATAAGAATAATTAAGTGTCTTTTAACAATTCGAACAAGTCGAAAGGTAAAGATCGCGTATCGACGTTCCAAAATTTTGTTTAATGCATGTTACCTCTTTGTCGCTGGTTGTGATGTAGCCATTATTGACCTATAAGAACCGTTTATAAGGAAATATTTATGAAATCAAACATAATTACTTTGTTATAATAGATTCTTATCGTTAGAAAATTTTTAGCAATTTTTATAGCGACAGCGTATTTTTATAAAACGCTTTCATTAAAGTCTGATAGATCTTTTCTTACTTATGGTATGGCTGCATCACCATTCGCCGCTTACGAAGCGTGCGTGCATCGAGTAAAAGATACGACACAAATCAATTTACCTGTACTTACGTCAATCTTCTAATACACATACGATACCATATCATACCACGCCATACGTCAGATAATTTGCATTTCTTTCTGGTAATATATCCCGACCGATCAAAACGAATTAGAGGCTACTTCTTTGCCCAAACAAACAGCACATTTTAATTTCCAAATTACATAAGCATAGATTAATCGAGCCTCTTCAAATATTTGACTCTACGATTAAAGATATACAAAAACAAAAAAAATCTCACGAGAAAGCGATATCGAGTAATTGTTGTTAAAAATATTTTTTTCATTTCCTTAATCCTTTTCTTCCCTTCTTCTTCGTTTTTTTTTTTTTTTGCATTCAATAAAAAAGTAACATGCTACTAAGAAAATATGAACAGTCAAGTTCGTACATAGTGATACGCGCGCACGCACACACACACACACAGACAGACATCTATAGAGCGTGTAGTTTACCGCATAGAGAGAGAAAGAGAGAGCTAAGATCGTTAAAATCTATTCTCCGTAAGAAGAAGAAAAAAATAATAAATCCCTGTTATATCGTAACATACGTCGGTGCGGTCAAAACGCCGCAATTGTTATCCTGTTGCGCCATAAGTATGTAACCATCGTTACCCCAGTAATTTGACCATGAATTCTTTATTAGCCAATAAGCCTTTCCTTTCAGTATACCATAGCCAACAGCTAAGACGGCGTGATCCAACTTGTCCTCCGTATTACCTAAATCACAAAAACTCGATGCATGCAAGACATAACTACTAGAGTTAGAAGTTAAAGATAAAGATTACTTACCGCACGCGGCTTCGTAATAGACACCATGCGAATAAAAGGAAAATGTTTTGTGAGATGCGTCGATAGCGACAGAAATTGGACCATGGTTCGCTAGAGCTATCTTTAAAGCGTCCACGTTTCCCGGTGTGACATTAACGTATCCCGAAATCTTAGCTGCCATAGTAACATTGTTAACATGACAAAATCCATCCTAAAAGATATCGCAAAATGATTTACATTTCTGAAGAATAACGACGAACGAAGTTGCACCAGGACAAAACTTGAAGACTTTGTCAAACTTTTCTCACCTGGCCTAAATAACCGCCATATTCATCTTCGGATGGTAATCCGCCATGCTTCATAATCCACTGATAGGATCGAAAATCCTCACCGCCATCGCATCCGTTATTACCAAAGCCCCATGAACAGTCGATGAGGGCCTTGTAAATAAAAGAAGAAAAAAAAAAAAAGATCGTAATTCGGCACGGTGAAAGGAAGGAAGATTTCTTTTGTCATCAATCAAACTGTCGTACCTGTTGAGATAAGCGTACTAACTTTCCATATCTCATATAATACGCCCCTTCCACCGCACCGGTTGTGCCAAAACTCCAACAGGATCCGCATACAGATTGATCTGCGGTATAGACGATTTCGTTATACGAAATCTTTCCTCTCATTTTTATATACGCGATCTTTGTCATCTACATTTATACCGATATACGTCACCTTTAACGGGTGTCACAGCACCATACAGCCTCCAATCCAAATTGTCGGGAACGCTGGCTATCTCTCTTTCGATATCATGAGGAAATGGTTCACCGCCATTGTAACCTTTTGTATACTGTTTGCCACGCAAAGCTTTCATTTCAAGAGCAGAACGATCGGCCAGATGATTCACATCCAGTTGATATCCCAAGTTCGCACGGTTGATCGAATGAATGAATCTGCAAGATTTCACACATGTTCGACTTTGATCTTTTGCCCTGTTATCGCAAAATTTAATATGGAAGAAAAGGAAGCGAGAAGAGAAAACGATATAGACCTCATATTCTGTCGAAATAATTCCTTGCGTTTAATATGTTCGGTTTCGTTCTTGTAATATTTTTTATGTGTTTTCTTAAACTTCTTAAATGCTACATTTACGTGCTCATCATAATTATGAATAAATTCCTGCATAGGATTGAACGTATATATATGTTTATCTCCAGGTCCAGGGAAACTAATGCACGTAGAATCTAAAATTGCATATCATATATATTTTTGTATGGCAATTCATTAGATTTAGATTTATTAATATTATGAGAAAAAATAAGACAAGTACTTTCCGTAACTCTGAACACATCTGGGCTGGGAGCATCGAAGGAGTACCAATCGTAATCCAGATAATAATGATCGTAATGAGAACCGAGCAAGCTGTTAAAACCGATCATTTCGTATCTCACCGGTATAGGTTCCTTCTTTTGCGGTAGATATGGAGATTTCTGTGGTGCAGTAGATTCGTATATTAAAAAGGACAAACGAACGAACGAACAAAGCAAGAAACTTATCGACTAAGCTCCATTATCTCATCTTATCATTTCAATACCTTATAACGTATCCACAACGTATACTTATTCTGTTTGTCACCAAAGTTTTCAACAAGCCTCCATTTTTCACACGACAAACCATTTAAAACATCCTCTCCGATACACTAAATATTAATTTTTTATTATATCACTATATTCCATTAACGTATAAATTGTCAAGGGTAACGAGAGAGGAATAATCGTATACCTCCATTCCAGTTGTATCAGGAATAATACTCTGCGGATGAATCTTAAAATCGCTAGAACCATTTACTTGAAGACACGTTTCTTCATTCGTGATAGATTCCGTAGTAATAGGTGCAACTTTGATACTAGTACCATACAATCCTTTACTGGCAAGTTGGAAAGTCTTAACTATTCCTGGAGAAACGAATTGAGCTTGTTCGCATAAATCTAACAAAACCGACATTCATTTGAACCGTTAAAAATCCATTGATTACCTCCATAATAATCAATTCGACTAGATCCACTTTTCCCATCGTACCATGCATAAAAAGGTTCGCGTATTTCGGCGTACGGAATGTACAATGTACCTTTTGCAGTGTAAGCTTTACTAAATGTCGGAGATTTTAACTTCTCGGCATAAACAATACCTGAAATAATATAATTGGAGAGTACAAATTTGATAAACGTGTAAGGAGCGTCTTATATTCTATTAGAATAAAGTAATTGAATTAAACTTACCGAGAAGTATTAGAACCAAAGCACATCTAATGTGAATCATTGCACACTAATGTCTATAACAGAAATAATAGTTTCCACAAGAGTCGAGTTCGCTCGATTGTTGCTCGAAAGATAACAAGGTGACCTATGTAATTTATTTTATTGTTATGTATCATAATCTGTGATGATATGAAAATACTTAATACAATATAACAAACAAGTTAAATAACGTTTAAACGTAACGAAACGTAACATTTATAAAACACATTTTTAATTTAGTTCTTTTTTTTTCTTTTAATAAGAATTATCAGAAAGTACCTTGAAATAAGTAAATAAATTTTTTTCTCGATTTGAAACTCCTTATTCTCTAAATGCGTAATTCATTTTCTTCTAACTTGTTATCACCTTCTCTTCAATTTTTTTATTCTTATACTTTAGTCTTTTTGGCTTATAGTGACTTATCTGTAATAAGCAAGAAAAGAAAGAAGAAAAAAAGAGCAACAACAAGTAATCATCTTTCTCTCTCTCCCACTCTCCCTCTTTCCCTCTCCCCCTCTCCCTCTCCCTCTCCCTCTCTTCCTCTTTTTCAATTCAATTAATGTCAACACGAGCGTCGTATATACATTAGACATACACAAGTATATCAATCAGTATTACCAAGCATTCGATATTGAAAATCCCCAAACAAAAGCCTATTCGTATTTACTTAGATAAAAGTATAAACATAGAACTTACTATTTATTATTTATAACAGATTACAAGTTAATGCTACTAGTGCTGGGATGAATTTAAGGAGAAACGGTTGACGTGATACGTATCACGAGTATCGGATTCTTAAAAATATAAAACTTTTGTTTAAATGGCGAAAGTAATAAACGACGAGTTTTCAGACACTTCCGTTTCCTTTTCATTATCTCGGTATTTCTACGAGATTAAAGAAATGCAGTTATCGCTAGTTACATCGTTGTCCATGCATATTTGACGTTGTTAACAACGATAACGTACTTACGACATATGCGTATATGTTTGTCGTACGTATATTGCGTATTATTTGCAACTTGCTACCGTCGAATTTTTATAATCGTCAAAAATGTGAGAAAAGATAGTGAAAGTATTAGACCGTAAGATTTATTTGACATTAAGATATAAAGGAAGTATTTTTTATCGAAAGAGAAATTGTCAATGGTGTTATATTTACGGTATTATATCTCCTTTTTTCTTTTTTCTTTAAATTAATCACATTACCAAACGTGTTTTACTAATCGTACATCTTTAAATTTATCAACGAATCGTTAATGCGATATAATATCAACGATGTCGTTGGTCTCCGATGCGATTCCTCATATGGACGTAGAAACAAATATGGCAAAAGAAAAAATAAATTTAGATATCTTAGAAAAGATCGAAAACGATCTTGACATAGACGATATAATTTCTATATTATTTCTAATGGCTAGCGATTATAAGAATGTATTTCCGAAAGTTTTCGAACTTTATTGCAAAGCTAAGGAACATGGAACGTTTGTGATAATAGAAGTTGTCAAAGAAAATCAAGAAAATTGGGAGGACAAATTATTAGAATCTATTTGTATTTGTAACAATAGAAAAGTCATAAAAAAATTGGGACTACGATATGAAGATTTGAAGAAATACTACCTGTCAAATTGCGGATTGTATACAAAACAATTAAATCCGATTGCAAAGTGTTTATACATATTATGCGAATCGTTAACCGAGGAAGAAACAAAAGCGTTGTTGCATTCCGTCAAAGAGGATAAAATCTTTCTTTCCATCGACAAGGATAAAAAGTACGAAGCAATGCTGGAAGATATAGATCAATTGGAATTACATCTATTATATTGGATGAACATAGGATATATCTCTATTTTTTCAGGTACATTATCTTCCGATTCTTTCCTAATATTTCTTTAACTTTAAAATATTTTTTTTTAAGTTCTTTGGTATCTCATACAAGACTAATCGATCTACAGCCAAGGAAGGAAATTTAAAAGATTTGTTAAAACATTTGAACGCCTTTGACGATATAAAACAAGTAATTCGAGATTTAAAATGCTACGACAGGAATCGAAATATATCGAGCGCGGGTACGTTGGAAGAAGCAACTTCTTTCTGTCAGACTAATGTAATAGAACCTGGCTACAGTGACAAGAGCATACGTAAGATAAAAAAGGGATTGTGCGTAATTATAAATGAAATAAATTTCCGTGGACTGCAGGTAGTATGAAATTTTTTGGGAAACGTTATATATAACTTAAAATCTCCCCTTACGATCGATTGCTGTCATTAAAAATTTTAGTACGAAACCCGTTTTGGAACAACGGTAGATGCCGATGCATTATTGAAAACGTTTAAAGGATTTGGATTTACCGTTGATATCGTCGAAAATTTGACGAAACATGAAATACTTTCAACTATCAGGAATCTTTCCAAGCAGTTTGGATGCGACTACGACTGTATCTTTTTATGCATATTGAGTCATGGCTATAAAGGTAATCTCCACGAACCAATATCGCGTTCCAATGTGCGCTGTTCTAATAAGTATATGCAACTTGACAAAGTTTATATTCAAGGAGGTATCATCGCGGTCGACGAGAAAGAAGTATCTATCGAAAGTATCAGTAATGCTTTCTGCTGCCCAGAATTTAGTAAAATAATAAAGATAGTTATTATTCAAGCTTGTCAAGGAAAAATAAGAGGTGAAAGTATAAGTATATTCAACGGTATTTGACGAAGAAGCACAGTATATTTAATAGCTATATCGTTTTAGGGAAAGTTCTAAACCACGATAGCATAACAACGGATGGGCTAGATGAACCTGTGACAGCCGATATAACGGCACGCATGAACTTTTGTATTTTTATGTCTACGTTGCAAGGTTTTGTGTCCTTGCGCGACAAACGAGAAGGTATTGGGCATGAATTTCGACATTTTCAACAAATTCTTACAACCCGTCTATTTTTTTTCTGTACGTAGGTTCGTGGTTTATTCAAGGATTGTGCAATATATTCCAACGTAACAAAAGCTTTTTTGAGTGCGTAACGAAAGTCATCGAAGTGATACAAAATAAGCGTGGAACTATAAACGACGATTGTATCGCCCAGTTGCCTGAATTACTCAGTTGTCGTTTACATAGCGATTTTGAATTACCGCAGTACAATCCTTAGGACAAAGGGAAGAAATTCTTTTAATATAATGTCTGTTTTGTGTATTTACTCTTTCAAAGTATTTTATTACTCGTTGTACACTTCTGCATATTATATATTTATAGTATTTTTATGACGTGATACACACACACACACACACACACACACATATATATATATAGAATATTTATACATCGTGAGAACGTAATGAAAAAGAAAAAGCAAAAAGATCATTTCAGCAGTGATTTTAAAATCCGCGGTACGATTCCCAAAGAAATCATAATAAAGTTATATATTATATCCGTTGCGATAAGCGATATGTAATCGTTGAATAGTACGATATGATGTTAAAGATAAAAGAAAAAACATTTTGGAAACGTACCAAAGTATGCGACCGTTGCACGGTGCTTTTTTACGTTGCTATTCGATCGTCACGGATAGCAATTGATACGGAGTAAACCCGAAGGCCACCACGCGGAGCTCGTTGCTTCCGAAGATGCACGGAGCATCGTTAAATCTACTAAAATTGTCGTATTTCCAAGCACCTTTGCTACGTCGTGTTACCGATCAATTTATATTTGGAGCTTTACAAGTCAAACGAGACGGTTGAAAGTATCGTGTGGGTGTATATGGGAGATATATAAGAGGAGGGTCTACGTTAGAAAAAAGAAGAAAACTAATTACCTGAAATTAACGAGAACGATACGGAGCCACGTCGAACGCAAAAACGGTTGAATAATTCGCGTCGCGTATGCGCACAGCGCCCCTTCGACGTACTCGGCGCCGATAAATGTGTAGGCTTTGTTTTGTCTTCCCGACTGTTACGACGAAATAGCGTGCGATATAGAAATTGCAAAGGAAAAAATCCACGAGGCACTTCAACGATCGGTATCCGTACGTCTCGTATCGGTGGATGGGTAGTTTTTAACTTTGCTAAGATTCCCGCCGCGCGCGCACTACTTCGTCATTGGGCATACGCGAGTACGCCGTGACGTACACTTTGAATCGTACACCGTGAATCAAAAGACGAACGATTAATAAATCGTACGAATAGTTGAAGAATTAATCTCTACATTCGTCGTACGTCTATCTCGCATATAATATTCTGAGACATCGACATTTGCAAAGTTCGCGTGTGAAAATCGAGTGTCCCGAAAATGACGTTTAACTTATAATTTAAAGTCGTGGATACGGACTCGGTAGTACTCGGAAATAATTGAAAATGCGTTCGAAGAAGCCGGAACGGGAATTTCTTCGAGGGAATGTTCCGATGGCGGTAAGAAGAAAGATGATCTACGTCGGACGTCACCGAGGAATATGATATTTGGAAAATAGCCGTCTTCTCTCCGTGCCAGGGTAAGCGAGCAAAGTACTCTCTCGCGCTACTTATCGAGCGGACGCGAACGCTCGACGCACGTACTTGAATTCTATGGATATCGCGGACAAATCTTTTCGTTTCGACGTACGTTCGCTGGATGATTCGTGCTTTTTGTCTTTCGGAAGGGAATAAGGGTATCGGGGACGGAAAAAAATGAAATTCGATGAAAGGGATGGTTTGCGCTTTTACAGAGATGAAAAAAAATTGCAGAAGCACTGATCGGAAAAATAACATCGTCTGCCATCTCGAGACGTATATTCGAAATCGTGCTCGTTGCGTTGGTAAAAAAAAAAGAAGATTAGGACAGCGATTTTACCTCGAGTCGATAATGCAGATGCGTTCGCGATAAGAAACAGCGCGGCGTGGATCCGCGACGAATGCACGATCGAGCGACGAGATGCTTGTCGATGACGCGGAACGCGGTAACGTTCGGAAATTATCCTTGGCGATCGACGATGAGCGTCGACACGGTTTTAGCGTCGAAAGCGAGACGATCCGTGGGTAATTTCTAATTACTTTGTATCTCGGAGGGGAAGCTTCGCGATTTGTTACGATTCTCCCGATCGTTGTTTACGAGTCTATCAGTGATTATTCGAATGATAAAGAAATATATTATTTCGAAGCCGGACATAAGACTGAATCCAACGAATAGTCCCAAGAGTCCGCCGAACGAAGCTGAAACATCATTCGGACGATCAGACGAGAGTATTTAACACCAATAGGAATGGATAATAGCCGTCCGTTCGATCGGTTCGCTTATCGTTCATCGTAGAACTTACCGAACAAGTTACGCCAATTATAATGAACTCTTCGACGATACTGAATGGCTATCAAATCGCTAAAGAAGACATGGATTATGCTTTGATTTTGGGATCCTTCGTGTTTCCTTCGAAGAGAAAACTCATCGTTATTATCCTCGTTAGAGACGACATAGGAATAATGAAAAATTGCGATTCCATGGGCTCGACAAAAGTCGAACATTTGTCTTTTACCCGGTCTTCCTTAGGTAACGAAATCCATCGAAGGAAACGTTGGTATCCAGAATCCCTTGGGAAACGTCTACCGGATATCGAAACAAGGTACAATCGGGGATACATCCGCAAGGTCTCTCGTACACCACGTCCACGTTATCCTCGAGCGTAATTCGTTCCGTGCCCTCTCCGGGCCACGACGTGTCGTACCAAGCTGCGAGAGAGAGAGAGAGAGAGAGAGAGAGAGTGAGAGAGATCTTTTCCTCATTCGGCGTTACTTCAAACGAGTCGGAGAGTCGAACTCCGCCATTGGAGTTATACCTACGTCTGTACATCGACAAGCACTCGACGTCCTTCAAATTGCAGACTCTGGCATCTGAAACGTTCAATGACAGAGGTATAAGGACGTCGAAGAGCGTACGAGTTCTAGTTACTTTCTCCCGAGCGAAGACGGACGTCGTCGATATACTGACCGTTCGATGGAAAATAATATGGGATGCAATCGCACTTATTCCTAATGGTATTGGCACGGCATTCGGCCATGCAATTTATGTAGGAGTATCTTCCGGACGTTAATCTTCTGTAGCCAACGTCCTTATCCTTCGGTATCTCATCCCCTTCGTCGCTAAAAATGCAATTTCTCGTTGATATCGCGAGATCCTTAACGTCCAACATCGCGTAAGTTTCTTCGGGCGAGACGCTGAGGAACGCTTGCCTGTTCAAACCGATCAGCTTGTCGTTCGCGTTGTGGTCCGGATAATCGTACGGATAGTGAACCAAGACCTTCGACAGAACGCGACGAACTCGTTGTTAACCTCTTTCGATAATCGTGAAAGATCGTTTGACGATTGAGAACGCGCGAAGGAATCTAAGGAAACGTCACGTGGCTCGCTCGCGAGATTTACCTTGACACCGAAGGATCCGAGAATGGTCGCGAAGTAGTCCTCTGGATCGGGATTCACCGTTACGGCCAGACCAGTTTGATATCCGCACGCTGGTATCTTTCTCGGCTTCGAGCTTGAACAAGAGAATAATACGAGTGTAAACGCGACGCACGCGTCCTTCTCCGCTCGAATTAAACGGATCGAAACGATCCTTCGTATATCGACTCAAGCATTTTCGTACTCGTACGAATTTTCGACGTCGCGCGGCGAGACGTAATTGAAGCTGCAACAGATACCGTCCCTGGTCAGTATCCGATCGAAGAATTCCTCGCACTCGAACGAGTCGTCGTTCCACTTGCACGACGTTAGGAGATCGCTGCAGTTCTTCGTAACCTTGAAAGTTTGACGTTTCTAGAAAAGAGGGCAAGACCCTCTCCGGGAGAGAAGGATCGTCCGTTAGTTGTAAATTCCATCGTTACCTTTTCCATCACCTCCGTTATCGTTAGTCCGTTATCGTCAATAATGTCCTGCAAACGAGTAAGATTTTCCGTAACGTCGTGCTCGAACACGCCAGGATCGAGTAACTCCAAAAGCAATCGAAATTCTTGAACGAGAAACTCCTTGGACACATTCGACGGATATGACCTACGGAGAAACGTCGACGGTCTCTGAAGCGGACGTCGAGACGAGATGAAGCAAACGAGCGATGAGACGAGGTAAAGCGATCGCGCGTATCCCAAACCGTATATATACTCACAGCATCTCGACCAAGCTTCTCGTCAGGTTGAGGGATATTCGATTGATATTGCAAATCGTTACAGCGGGAAACGGATAATTCCATATACCTCGATGAGTCGTCTCTATCACCGTGAGCGTTGGATGAGAAGCGTAGTAATCCCAAGCGATCTTCATAAGGACGATCGCACAGCACAAGGAGCCGAACAAGACGATCGCCCAAATTATTCTGAAGGAACGATACGAGAACGAAAGAGAGGTTGAACGTTGAGTATTGGGAGTAAGTGTTCGGGAATCGCTTTGGAAATGGCTCCGTACCGTTCGATTTTCGAACGTTGAGATTGCGCGACGTACTTGTACCCGTGGAGTCCTGTCGCGAGACAAAATTCTCGGGCTTGATTCTTGAAAACGTTCCAGCGGATTTTCTTTGGCCCGGAGGAATCCCTCCTGCCGTTCTTCCTCAGCAACCTTTTCATATTCCTTCCGTCGAATTCGAGAATTTCTTTATTCCCTCGTCCTGTCTTTCCTTCGCTCGAATCGAAAGCTCGTTCCTTTCCCTCTCGCGTTGGAGGAAAACGCGTAGACGCGAACTGAGCGGTATTTGAAGCGGAATCGTCGTGCGTGCGACGGCCACCTCGTACGACTATAAAATATTCATTCAATGTTTTTCATCGATTCTGCTCGTCGACGCGATAAATCCAACCTAACCGATTACATTCGATATGCAAATGGTAAGGGCATCGATCGGGAGAAACAGCACGCGTGTGTCGTATAAAGGTGGACGTAAACCGAGAGCCTTCCTTCTGGCGACCTTGACATTAGATGGCAGGATATTCCCTTTCCATTCCGGAGAATAATCAACGTTAAAATCATTTCTCTGGAGATATCTGGAAATGGGAAAAGAGTCGTCCTACGTATGGATGAGTCTACCGCGGAGCTGTATGGGGATAGAATTCGGAGCGATTGTTTCGTCTCGAAGGGAATGGATGGCACGTATCTCGAACCTCGAAAGGAGGAGATGAACCTCGTGGAGGAACGGAATATTTGGACGTATCGAGCCACTCGTCGTCCTGGTCCTTCGATCGAAATTAAATGCTCTCGATGCGACCGCGACGCCAGGAGGAAGGAAGGCGATATTGAAAGTCGAAACGTATCCTCCGCAGCCGTCTCCGTAGATTCCCTTTCTCTCTGTCTCTCGTTCACTCGAGGACTGTCTCGGCCGAGTGACTCGGTTGTTCGGATATTAAACTTTGAAGATGCCGCTTCTCACCGCTCTGCCGTGTCTGACTCAGCGAGTGTCATTAATAACTCGGAGGAGATAGATAAAGTGTTAAACACCGTGAACCGTGTGCTCGAGCACACGTCATTAGCCAGACTATTGAAGGGCTCTGATGCTAATGCGGCTCGCGAATCCCACCTAGAGAATACCCGGTCGCGTATCGCACCTTGAAACGACGATTTTCTCTTCCGGACGGAGAATAAACGCGAGAGAGACTCGGTAAGGCCTCGATCGATGCGCTACGATCGAGAAGACGTAATAACAGGCAATGTAGCGTTCTTTTCTCTCTCTCTCTCTCTCTCTCTCTCTCTCTCTCTCCCCCTCTCTCTCCTACCGTGTAAACGATATCGATATAATCCAATATTAGGGCGATATCACGGCGGCACGAATTCAACGAGCCGAGGAACTTTCGTTACGCGACGAGAGGGTGGCCGCGTGCGACGTTTTAAATCGGGACCGGGGATGGGAATACTGGAAAGGGGCGAAAACTGGTATTTGATATCAGCCACCCTAACGATTCTCCGAGACACTCGAACGAAGCGACGCTTCGACTTCGGGGCGGGGATGAAGGAGAGAGAGGTTAACGGAGACGAATTCGAATCGACTCTAGATCGTTTCTCACGCAACATCCGATTCGATTACGATTTAATTGTCGATCCGTGCGAACGATTGCATCGTTGACAGCCGATTGCCGTCTATTATAAATCGAAATGACGTCAATCGTATCCCTTGAGGACAAGAAAGGTGCGTTGATCCGGCAGAAAATGTTTTAAACCGGTCGCAAAAGCGAAGGAACGACTGCGAGGAGTTGCTTCAGGGAATCCCGCAGTTCGGTCTTTAAACGCAAGTATAGTGGGGTAATTTTAATTATGAGATAGTTCATCCAGCCTTCTCGTATAGGGAAAATTACTGATCGCTGGGTCGTACCGGGCTTGGTGGATGGGGTAACAATGTATTATGCGTTCACCCTGTCAGCCCCTCGTGCTAACCGCAAACCCCTTCTATTCATCCCCAACAATTCGTTAACTGCTATCGAATTGACTTCTACGGCACGGTTGGTTTAGAGCGCACGCTCGTTAAACCTTCTCCGTTTCGGTGTTTCTAGCATTCGACGTTCGTGTCCTCTTTTTCCATCCATCTTTCTTCCTTCCTTTATTTTTATATTTTGTCAGGATTTCGAAGCGAAAGCGCTCTTATCATCGGAACCGGGAGAACGCGTAGCAATTTGTCAAACTTTCGGAAAAAATCTAGCGAGGGGTCGCGCGTCCGATGGAATTGTTTAAAACTACCCCGCTGGAACGTTTCACGGGTTCTCGAAGAGAAGATGGATAAAAAATAGATAGCATAACCGTACGAAGAGTTTCCCGGGGATTTGTGTATCCGTCCATACAGCGTCTGTATTACGAGGGCGAGATTGCATTATGGGGACGACGTATTTCGCGGCACATTGAGTCGACGGACTTAAAAATACACCCGCTCTTTTCGTTCTCGACGAAAAACGAATCCAGCTCTCAGTCCCCGCTCGGCTCCCGCAGATTATTATCATCCGTCGTCGTCGTTGTTGTTGTTGTTGTTGTTGTTATTTCGTTTTCTTAAAAAGAATAACATTTAAAGGGTTGACGATCGAAACTCGACCGATCGAATTCCATTGTCATCGTTTCCAAGTTGTCTATACGACGTTTGGTCGTAGGATCTTTTCGTGGAACATTTACGTCTATTTCGTAAGCCGTCGTTCTCGTTTTTTTTTCTTTTTTCTTTTACCGTTTTTTTTTTCTTCCACGAGACTTCTTCCTTTTGGAAGACTCGGTCTTATCCTTTGGCATGTGCACGTCGCCGTTCGTCGATTCGTAAAAGAAGGGAAGCACATAGTAGAAGGGAAGTACATACGGAGCATATAGGGGTTTGCACGCGGGGAGAGATTTTATGGGGGCTCCGAGTATATTTCCTGATTGAGCGAACTAATCCACGCAAAGGAGGTTTTATCGTTGAGGTATACCTAATCGAAGGGGCTCTGAGTGATCGTCCTCGTGTCCTAGTATCTTCGATCGGTACCGATACTTTCCGAGAAACGACGAAATATTCCGCAAAAAATTCATTCCTCGAGAAGTTGAAAGTAGCACTGTACACTGTTACAAGCTGCAATTATTCTTATCGTTAAGAAGAGGTTAAGAAACTTTGCTGGGAAGAATGTGTGGAGAGAGAGAGAGAGAGAGAGAGAGAGAAAGAGAAAACTTCGGAATCCCTCGTTAGAGAGATATTTACGAGAACGTATCGGAGCGTATCACGAGTAGGTTCGAATACCTCCGAGCGAGTTCGTCGAAATCGTTTTCCTTCTGATCGCTCGAGACGGGCCTTGTCTACGCCGATGTTTACGATAAACGTAAAACCATCCTCCTGGTATCGTTTCGATCCTCTTTTTCGGTTCCGAAACGACAAAGGAAAAGAGAAGGAAAGAGAGTATCTTTCGCAAAATCGAGTCTTTTCTTCCTTTCTTCCTTGCTTGAAGCTTCGCAGCTCGCAACCTTGAATTCGAAACACGGTCTGGGCGGTCCTCCGATGCTTTTAATCGTAACTTTTAAGCTGGGCCAGTGACGCGAGCCGAATCGAAAGTTTACTCCCACGGAGAGGACTCGTGCACGCTTTTATCGTTCCTGCGATAGTTTCGCTATTCCGATCTACTTGTATTTATAGAGATTGGGGTAGAGAGAGAAACGGAGAGAGGGTTGGAATTTTTCTCTTCTTTCAACGTAACCCTGAAAAGAGGAAGAAGAAGAACAGAAAATTATATGACAAAGAATGAAAGGAATCGTTCTGGTCTATCGCTTTAGACTCTGCTTTAACAATCGTACGACTTTGGAATATCGGCGTTCGTGCTTGCTCGCTACGGAGGTACGTTAAAAAGAAGAAAGTAGTCACGGTAAACGTATGGTCAGCCCGAATCTGGTTAATGTGTGGACACAGAAAGAAGGAGAGAGAGGGGAGGTGGGGGGGGGAAGAGACGCGTGTTCACGAGCCGCGTCGGGATCGAAGAAATGAATATTCAACGGTAAACACCGCTTACGCTTGTAAAGGGTTCCATACGAAGATGTGAGCGGAGATAGAGGAGAGAGAGAGAGAGAGAGAGGGAGCGAGAGAGAAAAGTCGACTCATCTCGCTTCATCTCCTTCTCGTTCTCTCTCTCTCTCTCTCCCCCCTCTTTCCTTTAAAACAGGGAGACGAGAGAGCTCGTGACTTGTGCAGATATAAACGCCCTCTCTCTCTCTCTCTTGGTCTCGTGCAAGCTGAGAGAAACGTTGTTTACGATATTACATCTATAATACCGGTCAAGTGGGCAACGTCCAGGCGTGGTGTAATCTCCTCTGCGGCAGAACCTCGTTCCTGGCCAGATACAGCACGTTGACTCTTTTGGAATTATGATAATGCGCTACTAGGCTTTCTAAACCGGGAAACTATCGTTCTCTCTTTATTCCTCTCGCTAACAATAAGACGCGATACCAGAGCGTACCGATGAAATCTTGGAAAGTAACTTTACTTTTGTAATTTATTACGACTAAATGCTGGAAATGCTTATTTTCTGATAAATTTGGAAAGGGACGCGGGAAACGTTAGAGAACCTCGAAGAATCGGGATTATAATATCGGGAATAGTCCTTTCCCTCGTTTCGATAAGTTAACTGTAATTAATGCAAGCAACATCCTTCGAGATAGCTACTCGTGTCTACTGCAGAATCCAAAGGACGTAGGAACCGTAGAACAACGTTCTACTCGGCTAAGGGGAAAAGAACTGCCTGTTTTGATTCTGGACGTTATAGGAAAGACATATATCACTTGGTCCACCCCATTGCCATGGATGGCAGTAGTTAGGGGTGGCGATGCCGGGTAAGGGCCGCTGGACGCGACTCGATTTATTGCTTCGTTCGATATATATGATTATTTAAATCTCATTCGAGTTCTACGTCGGAAGAACGTCTACCATCGGAAGAAACGCCGTTCCTTCGATCCGTCTTTCGTTGCTTTTTCGAAAGGACGATTCATATCTTTGTCTTATCCATTCGTATCTTTTTTTCTTTCTCAAGGAAGTGGTTACGTTGATCGAAGTTGAGTCGAGAGACGTTAACGAGCACGAGGATTACGTACGATCCTTTCATTGGGAAAAGAGCGTGGGCAAAGGAGGAACATAGGTGAGGTAAGACGGTAGAGTGAATTTCTTAGTGGCAGGAGTAACACAGGAGGAATACGAAAATCGTTTCGATCGATCATTCGCAAAGGATACGTAGCGGTATGCGCGCGTGTAGTGGCAGACGCGTACGCGTACTAGTCGACGGTTATAGTCGGAAATGCGCTCGCGAGTGTTGTTGGAAAATATTCGAAGCACACGGCGCATTTCACGCCTAATTTCGCGCAAATTCGCCGTCGAATATTCCACTCGTGGTTCTCCTTCTCGATCTCATGCGAGCCACGTGCCATTTATCTCGCGAAGAAGACGTTAGACGTGGTATCTACGGTTATCTACTACGCGCCGCGCGAATCCATTTTATCGTCCGCTTCGAACGACAGCCGCCATCGCTCGCGTATAAGTGGAAGAAGACGTTCGCGATCGAACGTTATTCGAACGTATCCAAATTCCTGAAGGACCCGCGAGAATCTCCCATCGTATTCCTTCTTTCTTGTTTTTTTTCGTCGACAAAGATACGTTACGAATTTAGAAACAATTTCGGAGACAAATTTAAAACGCAAAGGAAGATAAAAATGCGAACGAACCTCTTTCGGATTAATTACTAAAAGCGCCTGAAAAAAGAGGAGAAAGCTAGCTACCCTATATTTCTTCCTCCTCCTCCTAGTGGACCAAGAGAACGCGCGAGCGCACACACGCTCGCAGAAATTCATTAGGGGTATCTGATATTTCTGGTGGGTGCTTCGCGCCGGAATAAATCATAGCGAGCAGAGAAGCGGAGCGAGCGAGAGAGAGAGAGAGAGAGAGAGAGAGAGAGAGAGAGAGAGCGCGAGAGGGAGAGAGTATCGGCTCGCTTCTTTCTCGCTGCACGCGCGATCCATTCGTTTATCTTCGATCTCGCATGAAAGAGACAGAGAGAGAGAGAGAGAGACAGAGAGAGATGGGGAGGCAGGGGAAGGCTAAACGATCGAACGTGATCCGAGCTTAAAGCGTTCGTGGACATGGAGAAAATCTCGTTACGGATTCGACCATCCTTTCTTCGTCCTCTTCTCCGTCTCTAGAAGAGTGTCCCTTACACGGAGATGTACCCATACAAGCGTACGTCTGCACGAGGAGAAAGAGAGACGGTCGGAAAGTTGGAAGGAGCTTTGCTCTGTCTCAAGGATATCGGATCGACTCAATCTTAGGAGGCATATTCGTGATCGTCGAAGCGTGTTAGAAAGCGTCTTACCAGCTGGGTACCTACGCGTACGAAGATTGAAATTAATTTCGATATTGGACGATTGAAAACTCCTGCCTCTTACGATGACCATCCTCGGAATCTCTCGATACGAAGATTACCAAGAGAGATAGCAGCGGCTTCTCGAATATCTCTCAGGGCGATATAGGGATTTGAATATCACCACCCCTTTTCTCGAAAAGCGGTTCAGCCTCGGACGAGATATCCTTTCGTCCTTTGAAGAGAGTCGTCCCTTTGAGCTGTACATAGTTTCGAACGGTTGGATCTCGTCAAATCCTTTTTCCTATCGCAAAGGTGCACTCGACGACTACGATGGATTTTCACGGATATCTCGCGCGTCGTACGGCTTCGATGCGAATTATTCATACATTACCGAATTGAAATTAATTTCACGGCGCGGCGTGGCGCGGCGTAAATCAAAAGCGTTCCGCTCTATAACGGGTAGGCCCTAAATCACGTCGCGGTAATTGCGGTACCGCTCGGCCGGATCCGTGCGCGTTATACGTACCGGAACCAACGCTTAACGAAGAACGGATATCGAACGGGACGCGATTTCGTTTCGTCGAAAAGAAGCCGAATAAAATCGAAAGGAAACCGAGCGGAATTTTCTCTTTGGCGAGAGAATCGAGAGAGAACTAAAGAGAGAGAGGGCTGAACGAAGGCTGCGGGAAGGCGAAGGTAGCGCGCAAAGGAAAGGCGGGAGGAAGGAGGGAAGGAAGAGGCAGAGGGAAAAGGAAAAAGGAGAGGAAAGCGTTTCGCGAAAAGCACCCCTTGGCGAGCGAGCAAAGGAATACATTTTCTCCAAGGTTTTTTTCTCTACCCTTCTCTCGCGGCTCGCGCACCAGTATAAAGGGAAACGATTCCTCGCGTGGGTTAACAAGGAAAAGGTAAAAAATTCCGAGCTGGAGGCACGTCAACGTACGGCGTACGTACGTTCGTGTGTCGGACCTGTCTCGGCTCGGGTCAGTTCGAACGAAGAACCTATGCGCGCGTACACGTACACGTCGGATACGTACACGCTTACATAAATTTTTCCCTTTTCTTTTGGCGCTTGAGAATAAAAGGGACCGCCACCTTTGCCACCCCCGTTCGGCAACAAGGCTAATTTATCCGCAAAGACCCCTCTCCGGATCGAGATCACGTATGCCATTCTCGCCCCCGGGCACGATCTTCCTTGGAATTTCACGCATACTCCTTTCGAATTCACGTGCGATTTTCTTCTAGCTGCCTCGGCAGCTAGACCGAAGCGTCTACGTACGTAGACGTCCGATCTGTGTATTTTCGCGCGAAAGGAGCGATAAAGTCGGTGCGTAGCGAGACCGTGAACGTGTCTCTCGGTCAGAAGATTGCACTCGAGTAACGATGGCCACGAAGAACGATGGAGCGACTCTTGGGGCTCGACGAGAGGGAGGATACCGTGTGAGACGTATAGAGGACGCATATAGACGCTTTTCGCCGAGAGAGAAAGAGAGAAAGAGATAAGGAGAAGAAAGGAGCGTGGCTAGTGATTGGATTACAGTCAGGGAGTCCCCGTGGACTCGGCAAATGACCGGGACAAATTGCCCCTTGCCTTCGGGAATACTTATATATCCAACGGCGATCGAGCGTGTCTCTTTTTGCTTCTCTCCTTCCATCTTTCTTCTCGTTCCATCGATAAAAAAGACTTTCTCTTCGGCAAGGAGCCTTCTACGTTACAGAGAATGTAGAATGAGTCTGGGATTAACCTAGAATCGAGTAATTTCTACTGCTCTTTCGAACGCATCGATCCTCCTCCCTGTACTTCGAAAGGACACCGGCGTACGTACCTCCCCGATCCGCCCGGCCTCTTCCTCTCCTCGCGACATAATAACCGGGCGTTTACCCCCGTTGTTTATGGTCTCTCAGGATCGTAAATTCTGGCGGTGGTAGTTGGGTGTTACACCGCTCGGCTCGAATTCGAAACGATTCGACGAGGAGAAAGAGGTTGGCTCCTTCGGTAAGGTCACTTAGGGATGGGATACGATCGTTGCATCGTCTCGCCGTTGCACCCCGTGCATTCGTAAAAAGGGGATGGAAAAGAGAAGGACGGACTTGGTAACGACTCTCTCAGGGGCTCTGCGAGTGCCATCTCGAAGCGCTGTCGTCGTCGAAACGCCGTCGACTCGAGCTTTTACATGCCCGCTCTCCCAGGACACGTAGAAAAAAAAGAAACGGAAAGAGGAGCGAAAGAAGGAAGGAGAAAAAAGATGGAACGAGGAGACGTCGGAGAACGTCGAACGAATCCTCGACGAGTCCGATCGCCCGAGTTTCCTCGCGGTTCGTTGCCTTCATTCCGACAATGAGTCGTATCCTTCGACCGTGGATGAATATATTTGAGAGAGAAAATCGTTCTCTCTCTCTCTCTCTCTCTCTCTCGGTAGGTGTACGATGATTTTTCCGACCATCGTTGATCCTACGTCCGAACGCGAAAGCGCGTGGATTAGACGAATTCGAGGAGAAAGATGGAATAGGAGAAGAAAGACTCGAACGGATCGAAGAAGAAACGAAGAAACTGGAAAAAGGTTCGAGCCTGGTCGAGGTACCAGCAGCGATTAGTTCGGCCATTAAAGAAATCGCTGGCCATGGGAAGGTTATTACCCGGGTAGAAATCGACGGTATTATCTCCGCGCTCAATTAGATTTCTAAAGAATCGCACATAGCCCATTTGGTACTCTCGTTTGATCGACCTCTTTCTCCTTTCTCCACGTCCTCTTGGCCATACTTTTTTTTTCTCTTTTTTCCTTAACAGGAAGCGAGTCCTCGCGTTCTGAGATATCGAGTTAATCGTTCGCAGCTTCTTTTCTTCTTTCGACGAAAGACCTCGCGCTGCTCCTAGGCGCGTGATGTATCGTAGGACTTTTATTCGGCCAACGGCGCTCTTGCTAATCTCAATCCGATTGAAATCCAACCGCGATTACGCCGAAATCTACGCGAACCGCTTTCGAAGCGAGAGACGCGAGCAATGGCAAGGCTCGTCGTCGGTCGAAAGCGTACTTCGAATATCGTTCGCGATCGAACGATATCGGAAACAACGAGATATACTCCTTCTCTCCTTTCCGTCTCTCTATTTACAGAATATTCGTCGTTATCGTCGAAACGAGCGCTAAACGCTGACTTACGTTTCGACCTCTCCGACGAAGAACGGCTATGAGAGTCTAATCGTTACGAGATAAGCGCCGTTCCAAGCGTAACTTTGACATCGCTTCTCTAAGAAAACTTTTCGATCGGTCGTCCCGATAAGGATGCCGAAAGTAGCGCGGTTTCTTTCGTATCCGAACAGACGAGTCTTTCGTTCTCCGTGTCAGTGGGTTGCGTCGAATCGGTCTGACCGAGCCGTATCGACGCGTGGGCTTTGGAATAAGAAGGAGCTCGGACCGTGTGGATCTTTCGGTGTGAACGAACGAAACGATCGAAAGAAGAAAAGAGATGGAAAGAGAAGAGATTTCCCTACGTATCGTACTTTTCGAACCGTTCCCTTTCTCGGTTCCATCGCCTGGCGTAATAGACGCGAGAGAAAGAAACTTTACACATTAATGTACAATTCGATCTAAAATCGCAAACTCGATCGCGTCGATTATTCGGGATAGATTTGTACGTAAGAACGACGCGAAGAATCGATCGGAGTCACGGATCAGGGATATCAAGAAATCATCGTTATCCCATCGATAGGGCATACGATCGAGAGTTTGGCCAATTAAGTAGTTGTAGTCCTCTCCTCCCAGTTGACGAGCGGAAGAAGAAGGGTGGAGAGGATTTACTGCCGTTTAACCCCACGGAAAGTTCTTCGATAAATAAGCTATACAAGCGCTGGCTTCCGAGGCGGGGATGCCGAGAGGCAGAAGGGGCGAAGAAGGGGTGTCAGAGAGCAGTAGGAGGAGGAGGAGGAGGAGGAAGAAGAAGAGATCGAAACGAAGGGTAGGACCACTCCGTGTTGTCCCAACAGAGGCGATCTGATTGCCCGTTAACGGACTCGAGTTAGCGCCAGTTCTGACTTTCACGGCTCCGCTCGAGCTTCCGAAGAGCGAGCGATCGAGCGAGAGAGAGAGAGAGAGAGAAAAGACGTGGCTAAAGCGTTGCTCCAAGGACCAAACTCGTTTCGACGAAGAGAGGGCCGAGTGCAAGCTCCTGATTAGTGGCCTTCGTTGGTCCTTCCGAGAGCCGAACAATCGTCGTCCAATTTAGCCGCCGATTCGATCTACTTTCCGCCATTTATAGCCTCCTCCCACTTCTTTTCCCTCGTCTTTCAAGCGTCTTCTTCGTCTTTCGATGATCGATCGCGTTTAAGAAGGATCCTTCGTTCGGGGACTTTAACGCGTTAAAGCGAGATCGCTTTCGAAGGAAGAAGGATCGAGACGAAGGTTCTCGTAAAGTTCACGTTGCTTTCTTAATTTCCACGAAAAGGAGAAAAACGATAACGTTCCGATGGTAATCGATCTAGAGGAGCATTCGAAAAGATTTCTCATCGAAGCTCGTTTGTCTTCGAACGTTTTCCTTTTGACCCGAGACCCCGTTCCCAAAGGTGCATTACCTAATTGCTTTCCCCGATGATTTTCCGCCGGAGCGACTAGACATCCCGAGTACGTTCCAATCCAATCGGTTTACGTTCGAGCAAATCTTTGCGCGTATCTCGCTGGCTCTTATCTCTCTTTGTCCTTAACGTTTTAAGAAGAATTTTCAACGAAAGGATCATTTTTCGTAGTCCCTTCGTCGTCGAAGCTGACGCTAGTTCGTTAGCGGCGGACTCGCGAATGGTACCTTCGAAGAAAAACAGAAAAGTAAAAGAAAAGGGAAAAAGAAAAATAATCTCAATAGGACGAAGGAAGTTCAGCCGAATATCCGGGACGAAGCTGAAATATGTCCGTGGCAGTAAATCCTATCGCTTTCGATCCCACCTCCGGCACGAATCATATAACTGTCTTTGAGGGGGATAGTTGTTAAGGGGTTGACGTATCTCTAGGTGAAGGGTCGTGGGAGGCCTTAAAGTCGTAGGATAGTCCCAGTATGGATTTAATATGGCAACGGTCTCTTCGTATCCGAGCAGTCACTAACTCACGATCTTCGACGTTGCAGGAAGCAAACGGCTAACCTCTTCGGAATAAAGGCCAGACGACGTAAAAACTTTAGCCCCCTCCGACTCGGCATCCCGATGGCGCGACTTTAGCCACGCCATCCTCTTTTCATTTTTCCACCCTTTTCTAGGTTAGTGCCGGTAAGGCCGCTTCCCTCTCTTATGCCTCGTAAAAATGTGCGATCTCTTAATTTCGACGAGGCGAAGAATCGTATCGCTCGCGATCGGTTACAAATTTTCCGCGTAAAGGAAGGTACCTACGTGGATGAATATACGTGTACGTACACACATCCGCATATATCTATACGGATGGCAGGTGTAGCGTCACGGACAAAAGAGCAATACTCGCTTCTCTCGACGGTTCCGATAGCGTATTGTCGGTTCTTGCCGGCAGCGTGCAACGTGTATTGTCCTCGCCATGGAGGTCCACTTGATCACGATCCAGCGGCACTCTAAGCTCGCTCGTGTACCAGATAAGATGTCGATTGAAATTCATGCAGACCTCTTCACCATCTTCCACCCCCGAGCCACCCTCCATCGGCGTAGCCCTACTCTTGCCACCTATCGCAGCCGCAAATCGCTCCACGAGTATTGTTTCCGGCCTCGAATCCGCGACTCGATCGAGCTCGAACACACGACTCGACGCTTCTCTCTCGGATCCACGCTTTTCTCGCCTTTTCCGTCCAATAGGATTGACACTCCTTGGAGCGGTTCTCCTGTCGTAATCGGACGATCGTACGTTCTCGAGAGCGACTCTCTTCGGGATTTATGCCGAAAAGGAGAGGGGGGGGGAGGCGAGGGAAGCGCGAAAGAAGAAACGACTTGGCATACGTACTCGCGTACACCCGGTATAGATCTGTCGTCGGTTCGCATTGTCTCTCGGACTCGAGATAACGCGAAAGGTCTCGCGTATGTGCGTCCCCGAGACAATCGTTCGGAGAAAGAAATACTCTGACGAGTTGATGGAAAGAGAAGGAAAGGAAAACGTCGCGAGGTATTAAATAACGTAAGAAAGAAGAGAACGAAGAGAGAGAGAGAGAGAAGTAGGAAAAGGCGCTCGGTGGAGGGCGTAAAAGCGAGATCTCGGGGTTAGAAGCGCGCGTCAAATTGACTGACATCGTCGACTTCTTCGACGGAAGGATTTGACTTTAGAAAAGTAGAGCGAACGTCGATAACGATTTACGTCGGTAACGTGCGAGCATCGTCGGAAACGATCGATCAAAAGCTCGAGCGAGTTAAAAGCTAAAGGAACCGAACGACGAGGGTGCGAGAGAGTTGGATGGATGAAGCTGGACGGGATAGGATAGGGTGGGAGAGAGAGAGAGAGAGAGGAGTGTCAGGAGGGTCCTTTCTTTCTTTCGCATCCCCGAGGAGTAACTAACTGAACGAGAGTCGGGATAGAGGGTGTTAAGGTAATGCCCCATTAGTATGTGGAACCCGTAGTAACACCGTAACACCACCACAGACGGTGGTCAAACCGTGGTTTGTCCCTTTTTCCTCTTGCACCAATACGTACAAGAACGAAAGGTCTTAAGCACTCGTCTCTCGGATTTCCAGCGAGCGACGTACGCCGCACACGTATGCGAGCGTCGTAGGAGAGAACGAGACCTGTCAATAGCCGGCTTGTTACAGCGACAATGATCGGCTTAACCAACGGGAAAGATCCACCCGCACGTACTGGATTTTCACGAGAAAGGACACGGGATAGCGATGTCAACACAGTTTCCTTTCCTTTCCTTTCCTTACCTCGACTCCAGAAAACTCTCTTTCTCTATTCCTCGCGTCTCTCTTTCGGAAATTTAGTAGCGATACCAATCGTACGTACGTGTAATTCGTTTATTCCTGCTTCCCTTTTAGGCGCGTTCGACCCATCGATATACGAACCATAATGTATACCGCTATGCCGAAATCTTTTCTGAAATCTACGTGGAATCTACGATCGCGCGATTCGGGATTGGGAGCACTCTCGAGAGTCGCAATGAACTGGCATAGAATTTCCGAGATTTTTTCTCGACGTTGAGCGAGGGATTAGGTTCTCTATTTTTTTTCTTCTTTTCTCTTCCTTTCCTTTCTTTTCTTTTCTTTTCTTTTCCCTCTAGGTTCGGTGGGTCACACGAGACGCGTGCGTGACGAGAGGCTTGCTTGGTTATCAGCGTGCAGAACGGCGCGGCGTACATCGGCTATCGCAAAAAGCACCGTCGCCATCTCTTTTGCTTTCGTCTTCTGAGAAGCGAAACTGTACTATATGTATATACCGTACGTTCCGCTATTCTATTATACGTGTACGTGTAGGTGTGATATCTATCGGTCGAGTTTATCCTTCGTATACATACATTTATTCGTTATTTCGTAGTACGCGTCGAAGGTTTCGGGGAATAAAAACGCGTTTTAACGAAGACGCGACCATTATCGATTAACCGTACGATGCGTATCGAAAACAATTTTTCCGTTATTATTATTATTACCCATTCGAAGGGACTTTTGAGACGATATCTGGACAGTTTCTTAGCGACTCGCGATCGTCACCGTTACGATTATTTTTATTTCCAAAGACGAGTGTCCCGTCGAACGATTTCACTCCCTTCTCTTACTCTTTACTCGCCGAACTTTTCAAGATAGCGGACACTTTGTCCTTGTTTCGGGACAGTTAGACTCGTCCACGAGGGATCCTTCTATCGCGATTTTCTCTCCCCCCCCCCCTCTCTGTAACGTGCCAATCCGATTTTCCTTCCCTTTGGTTCTAGCTCGAGGATCGTCGTACATACGTTTTCCTGTTTTTCTCGCTCTTCGAACTACACTCGTATACATCGATCGATTGGACTCTCGGAAAATGATATTGTTCTTTGCGAGATAATCATTGTTCGAAGAAAACTTAACGCACACAGACACACACGTACACGTGTTTATATATCGATAACCTTATCCTAGGAAAGTTATAGGAAGGAACGTGACGTAAGTAGAGGTATCCTCTTTCGAGAGCACCCATCGACTTATCTCGATTCTGCAACAAGGATGCAAGTCACCCGCCTCGTACTGTAGGAAGACGTTGATGTGAATTAATGGAGGCTTTAGTCGTAGTTAGCTCGCGCGGGAACGAGCGAGAAAGATGGGGGAGGGGGGATTTGTCGGCGGTACGATATTAATTAACTCGACCCCAAAATCGCTTCTTAACCCCCGTGAACTCTCTTCTAAACGATGCCGCGTCTCCCGCGCCGGGAAACGCAAAAAGGGGGAATGTCGGAGACTCCGCCGTGATTCTCCTACAAATCTCTCATAAATATTACCTCTCCTCTCGCTAATATTATAAATATGGCCGTTTGGTATGCAACGATAGTCGATTAGACGGTCGCTTTTTTTCTTTCCTTTTATGTTTCTCTTTTTTTCTCCTTTATCGTTCGTTGAGTTTAGACCGATTTCCATGGGAATTGCCACAACTCGAGGAGGTCCGCGATAAAAGAGTAAATTACTTTGAAAAGAGCTTCGACTAGGATAGTATCCAGATTCGTTAAGGAAAAAATAATATTTCACGGATTAGAAGGATCGACCTTCCACGCATAGGAATGATTTAATGGGAGGGAGAAAAGGATTTCTCGAAGACGTACGAGAGGAGTTCGTCGAGGAGTCGACGCGCGACCGGAGGAGAAAGGAAAGAAAATTTCAGGTGGAGAAAAAGGGGTGTGAAAGGAGCCGAAGGAGCGACGGATCGGCTTCGAGGGAAGTAAAAAGCGAAATTTATAATCCGTAAAAACAATTATGGAGCGGGTCTCTCGAGGAGAGTTTCGCCGGGGCACCGCTACCGTCGCCATCGTCGACGACAAAAACGACGGCCAATATCTCTCCTTTGATTTATAACTCGGTGGTGTCCGTATTCCCCGGCAAAGACCTCGTATTAAATAGAATATTAAAGATTTAGCGTGTCCGCCACCCGACTCGTACGACTTTTCTTAAATCGCGTAGGCGCGCGTGCGTCGTTATACGCGAAGCTTATACTACGAATCGAATTTTGGGGCGAACGTCGAGCGACGAGAGAATGGGGTTGCCCGGCGAAGGTGAAACCGGCCTAGCCGTTTCAATAAATTCAACCCCATAAATCCTACGTCCTATGTGCCGGCTCCTTTGTGTACGTATGCGTGTACGTATGCACTTATGCATATGCCGCCCATCCGGCGCCACGACGTTTTCGCGTTCTACAAGTTGCCTAACCTGGACGGCTCCGTTCGTTCCTCGAAACTTTGGATCTTCGATTCTTTTCGTCTTTTTTCCTTTTCTTTTTTTTTTATGCGGAAGCTCACTGATTTATGCTACGCCCAGACCGGCGGACAAAAGTTATGGGACGTTTTTTACGAAGATGAACGATCCCGGAGAACGTCGTTGAAGAAGTTTTCCGCGAGAGAAAGAATTAATTAGGAGTTACGCCGATGGATTATTTTGCAAGTTTTCCGTCGGAATTTCGTCGTTTTCAAACCGGAAACGATCGTCCGCGAGTCCATACGTTCGTACACCCACGCGCTTTTTCCTCCTCGAAATGCGAATCTTTCCATCCCTTCGGTCGAGTTCGTAAAATTCGTACGCGCCTTTTTTTGCACCTCGAATTTCTCTCCGTTAGTATGCCTGCGTCTCTCTTTCTCTTTCATCGACGAACACCCCCACCCCTTCTGCGGTCGGGCAATAAAATCGGACTGTGGGCAGTTTCGGCCAGGCGGGACGAACGCCTTATTGCATGTAAAACATTTATGTTCGGCGGATATTGGCATAGCCTTGCGTCGACTCGACGCGCGTTACTTCTTCCTGCGTTGTCCTAGAGAAAAGGAAAAAGCGATAAAAGATGATAACGATCGGCGAACCGATGACTCGAGAAAGAAAAAAAGAACGGATGGAACAAAGAAAAGAAAAAGAGAAATGGAAAATCGTAATTTGCCGGGGCGTATGTACGTACGTCGTGGAGTAAGGAGTTATTAGGCACGTCACATGGCACAGCACGCGTCCCGTGACAGGATTATAACGAGCGGTTCTCGCGTCTCCCGTAACGCAACGCCGTTGAACCGGTCACGTTGACGTTCAACAGTTGCGTGGTGCGTCGCGACGGCCGACATTAATAACGCGTCGAGACGTGACGCGTCGAGGCCTTCCGTTTCGTCGTTGACGAGCTTATTACCCTCGTTAGCGCGACCCGGCGAGACGTTTCCAACGCCTTCCTCTTTCCTCCCAGATTCCTCACCGATACTTCTTCTCCTTTGTAGCACCTCTCGATCGGGAATGGATCCTTTTCCGTATTTATTCGGAGAAAGGATAACGAAGAGTATACGAGTAACGTAGAATCGAGGACTTTTGCATTAAACGGGGACCGCGAGAGTCGTTCGAGCGATATGAACTATTTTTCGAGTCGATGGCGAGCATAAATATCGTTGTTTCGAGGATCTGAGAGCGGGCTAGTGGAACGCCGTTTAGGGTAGAACGCGCACGACCGCCTCGTTACCGCGTCCGCCCGGGGTGGGTACCCTCGGAGGCTCGTCGCGGCGGGCTTACACGCTTGAAAATTCGATTCACTTTGCAGTCGGTCTCCCCGCTTGTCTCACCCTTGAAAATTTCACGCGGCTCGCACGCGCCCAGGGACCGTTTAAATGCCCTTTACCTCGTCCGTTTTAAACAATTCTCCTCTTATCCCGTTTCAAGGGCGATAAATCAAACTCCCGAGTGGACGAAACGAGAAGGACGTTTCTCGCTTATATCTTAACCCCTTTGGCCGTTCGTACTTTTCATCGAGAGCATTTTTTTAACGATCAGCTGTTGGCTCGTGGAGCGCCGTGTCAAGTATGATCCAATTATCTCTGACCCTACGCTATTGACATAATACCGGTGGCAAAGTAGCCCGATGGCCGGTACAGTCCGGACTCTGTCCGCTCGTTTGCGACACAACACGCGCGCACGCACACGCACACGCGGTGGGGCTTCGATTCGCAGCGTCCGTTCGTTCGTTGTACGAAGAGACGGAGAGCCGGCGATGAGGTAACTCCGACCACATTTCTACCCTTAACGCCAAACGGTCTTACGCCCTCGTCCGTTGCATCCGTGAGGCTTCCGTTCTCGACTCAATCTGCACCTACTTAACCTTATTCGACCGCCGTTGAATTCCTGCTCCGTGTCCGAAAGCGTAAAAAATAAGAAACTTCCCGCGGTCGTGCTCGGAGAGAAAGCAACGACAAAACTTGCCGAACGAAACCGAAAGAAAAATAATAAAAAGGAGAACGGAGGAGTCTTTGTCTTCGGTATCGAGTTTTTCCTTTTCGGTCCGGGGACCTCTAAAGCCTTCGGTAAATTTCTTTTTATGGGTCGAATCTCTGACATCATCGACACCCATAAAATAAGACAGACGAACCTCCTTCTTCCATTCTCTTTTGTCTCTTTCGAATCTCGAAGCGACTAAATCAATCCTGTTCTTACCAAAAAGAAAGAAAAAACAAAAAATAGAAAATTCTTCGTCGATCTCTCGATAATACGAGCATATCGAATGAGAAATTAAATACCGTGGTGACGTTAATATAAGACGCGATCTCGAGAGGGGATCGACGTTTGCCGATAGATCCTTCGGGGAGAACGTAGAGTGAAACACAAAGTGCCATATGAGTTTGATTTTTTGGAAGAATGCCATAGTGATTCGGGGTAGAGAAGGCACCCTCTTTTCTCTCTCTCTCTCTCTCTTCCACCCTCTACAAACCTATCCTGCCGTTCCAAAGCTATCTGATGTCGGTGCGCTATCTTTATGGCAGTGGCGCATATATGTAACAACTTATGTACACGAGACGGACAGAGGGAGAGAGAGACAAGTTACAGACGCTACACTCCGTCGACGGAAATATATTTTTAGCGGATTAACGAGCATCGAAGGAGTGACGTGGCTCGATTAAAAGAGGCGATCCCATAAATACGTAACCTTAGGATCTAACGATAAACCGCGAACGCGAGACCGCCGAAACATGTTCATGCTAATAAGAGGAGTAAGTTGGAACAGTCGGACATTTCGTAGTTCTTTTCTTTGTCCCTGTCGAAAAAGTGTGAGAGAGAGAGAGAGAGATCGTCAACGGCACCCTTCTTTCCGTCTCTCCACTATAGCAAGGGATGATCTGGCAGTGCGGCGATCGCGCAATAATACTAAAAAGATAAAACCTCTGGGATGAAGGAAAAAGTAGCGAAGGCGAGTGAAGGACAAAGTAGAAGGAGAGGGAAGAGAGGAAGGAAGAAAGGAGAGAAATGGAGGGTGGTTCGATCCACCCTTCGGACAGTGTCTCGCTATTGCCTCGGAGCCCGGCAAGGAGAACCATAAGCTGCCGACCACCGACTCGCTGGCTTTGCGTGCTTCCAGACGCACACAAGGATTTCTTAGACGATCGGACGTCCGATCGGGCGCGTGTTTGTGTGCTGCGCTAATAATGGGCGGGTGGTCCGATCAGCCAGTTGACCGTGACTAGATAAAAAATACTGCCGGACAGCCCTGGACCGTTCTATCCACTCCTCTTTCACCCCTTGCAAACTACCACGAATATATCGTAGGGGTAACTCTCGCATGGCCCGTCCATGTGCGAACGCATAGATCGACACGAGGGAGGGTAAGAAACTGTCTCCTACTCCCGGAACGCGTTGTCATGCTAATCGCGTGCAAGTCGACGGTGATACGCGATCGGGGATGGTTTTACGAAGCTACCGAGAAAAAAGAATAGCTGAGAGACGTTAGGTGCGCCTTCGACACTCGTAAATCCAAACGAGGAGATTCAGGACGAGTTTGCGATCGACTAGATCCCACCGCTTTATTTTCCGAGAGCGTTAACGGAGAAAAATCGAAATCGTCATGCTCGTGTCCGCGTTCTCTGCCTCTGCCCCTGCCCCTCCCACATATCCGTGCAAGGACTTGACTTATGAATTCTCCCGGAGGATGGACGATGGTCAGATGCCTCGAGACATAATAAAATAAACTGTCAGCGGCAGCTCGCATAAAAATGCTAAAGAACCCGATGGCCCATATCGCTCCCTGCGCGTGCACCGCACAGATGTTCCATCGAGTAGAAGAAAATAAAGAAAAATCCCGAACTCGAGACCTACCGAGAATTTCTTTAAACGTTTTCGAACCATTATCTTATCTTTGATACGATAGACGATAGACGTCTTCGAATGCCAATGGACTCCACCGAATGGAATTGTTTCCAGCGCTCGATGGTCATTCGCGAGTGCGTCCTTGATAAACGCATCGTCGATCGATCGATATCTCCGTTTCACCCTCCTCTAAATCATTGCCGAAACATTTAACCTTTGTATCGTAAACGACGTCGCCGATTCCGTCCTATATCGTAACGATCCATTCATAAATTGGTATTTCGTTATATTCGCTCTCCTTTTTCTTCGATCCCAAAGAAAAGAAATCTTTTACGGAGCAATGATTAATTATAATCGATGATACTACTTTGGAAATTATTATCACGTTCGAGCGTTACTTTCGACCTCTTCCTACATGCGTTTGTACGCTTTCGGGCAAAAAGAAAGAAAATACCTTGATATAAAGATATACCTAGATTCCAATTTTGAATATCGCTACGGATTAAAGAATTTCACTACGGCGGGAAGAGAGAGAGAGAGAGAGAGAGAGAATAAGGATAGTTCAAGACAGTGTGCGCCGAATAATGATGATAATAACTGGACGGTGCTCGGGGTAAGTGAGAAGTGGGGAAACGGGAAAAGTGGAGAAGTGGAGGGTAAAGGGAAGAGATGGTCGAAGGTTGTATCGCGAGTAGGCGGAGCAAACGATGGCTGAACTGGCGCCAGGCGCCTCGATCGCAAACCAGGAGTACCAGAACCACCCTACGAGCCGATAGGTATTTCCCTGTACCTCGTGGGAACACCTCGTGAAGAGCGACGGCGCGAGAAAACCCTGCTACCCTGCTACCCTGCTACCCTGCTCCCCGACTACGATCTCCCTCTACGATCCTCTCTCTCTCTTTCTCTATCTCACTCGCTAATTCTAAATTGGTCTTACCCTCTTCGTCTTTATAATACATTTTTATACTTTTCCTAATGCCTTTTCAATGACAGATTCTTAGTAACAATAAGGTGTACACGTGCTACTTAGCTATTTTTATGTAGAAGAATTTTAAATAAGAAGAGTATCGTACAACTTGTATATCGATCGAAGGGATAAAAAATACGGTTGGATTTACGTAAATGAAAGAAGAAAAAAGTAAAAAAAAAGACGCGGGAGACTGGGGGGAGGAAAAGGACCGACAAGATCTCTAACGAGATCATCGCGCTAAATCGCTCTCGCCATCCAGGGGGTTACGTCTTTTAAAACCGTTAACGATATCACTCGTCAATCACGGTTGATGACGAGCCGGTGAATGAGTGATGTATACGAAGCGAGAAAAACGCGAAAAAGAGAGAAAGAAAAGGAGTTGAAACGCAATCAAATTTGTCTTTTGGCGGGGGGTTGCTTCGCACCAGTGGGTGTCCCTCGTGGCTACTCGCATGAACGATCGCGAATCGAATTCACGACAACGACGACGACGAAAGCAATTCCATCTGGCCAAAACGGACAGGAACTTGCCGCATCTTACCTCTCTTTCCCTTCGTCTTTACAACGCGCTATTTCTAACGCATTTCGTTGTATTAAAAATGAACGAAAGATGAGAGAGAGAGAGAGAGAGAATAAAGAGAAGGTCTAAAGATTGTGGCGGATGGTTTTCGTCGAGGCGTCGTCATAGTTGCCACGAACAATTTGAATCTCACCCCTTGCTATTTCTCTCTCTTTCTCTCTCTCTCTCTCTGCAGTCTACTCTTAAAGGGAAAAACGAGTGCCGGCACCCCGTAGCTGTTTGACTTAATTTTATGAGGGGTCGCCTGGGACGCTGGGAGGGTGCCGAAGTCATCCTCCACCCCCGTACAGCCCCGTTCGCCAGAAGCACCGACGACGGGAGTCGTTTCTTCTCATCTCGTGGCAATCGGCCCTCGGTACGAGGAGGATGAGGAGAGGGCTGGGAGATGAAATCTACCAGCGTGGTGGCTTAGCGGATAAAAATTATCCGTTTAAAGTCGGGAAGCGCTATAAAAGTGTAGTTAAGCTAGGCGACCGAGAAGCGAATCGCGCGATGTGTGCTCTCTCTCTCTCTCTCTTTATATATATATATATATATATATAATTGGTAAATATCCAAGCAAGGGTAGCGTCTTAAAGACTGAAACTTTTGAGAAATTAACGACGACGTTTATCTTCTCTTCTTTTCTCTCGTAGGCCGAGGTAAGATATCTCGAATATAATCAACGTGAATTTGACGAAACTATTTGACGATGAAAAGAAAAAAATTAAAACTAAGAGAAGGAAAGAGAGGGAGAGAGAGAAGGTAGAAAAAGAGTCGGTCGTTTGTAAAGAATTGAAAGAGATCCTAAGAAGAGAAAGAAGAAGAGGAGGAGGAAGAAGGAGGAGGAGAGAAAGGGATGTTCTCGGTAACGAGAAGACGAATGTGCTGGTAGTCACCGAGCTTGACTCCCTCGGTCAGAGGTCACACATTGTTCGAAAAAGAGGAAGGAGGACGAAGCTATCGCGTTACGTCGTCTCACTTGCGCGAGCACCCTCGTCTGCGTGGTAAAAAAACACCTGATATTTATGGTCCAGCTGATCGGATGCTGGACTTTACTCGCTGATCGGATCGCACTAAATCACTACCGGTCTACGCCTAGGAAGGGCCTGGCTCCGTCTGCCATTGCTGGAACGAACCCCAACAGTCTTTCCTGAACAGCAACGACGACGAGATTGAAATTGGAAAAAGTTAAATCCTTATTCATTTTAAAATGTGTAGTGTTTCGCTTTAATATCGATGAAAGGGTGAAGCCAAAGATTATCTCAAGGGATTCTTCTAATTCGAATCGAGCGATATTATATGCAACGTAGATCAAATGAAATTAAATCGAAGGTAAATCAAGTAGCTCGAATCCGTCAGAAATGCGTGAGATCTTCGCGTTCGACGAGAACCACTCGATCCTATCTGCGGGCATCCGCGATAGAAAGGAGTGGTAGGGTAGTTTGATCTGATTAGCTAGTATCGATTCTTTTTGACGAGCCGACTCTACGACTGGGTCAGGGTGGTCTTCTTCAGGGTCGTTAAACCGGGCCTCCGTCAATGTCTCTCGCTCGACATGTCTGAGAAAAATATCAAAGTATTGTCTCCAAGAAATTTTCACAAGATTTCAACGAATCAATTAATTCGACCAATCGATCGGCCATAGAACGTCATCGTTCGACGGTATACTTTTAGCACGCGAGCGTCGACGAAACGAAAGGAAAGTTCGAGAATGGTATTTTCGGTATCGATCTACGATTGGTGGTCGCCGAGACTCGGTCAAGGTGCTCGTCTTCGTGATCTCTATACTTCCGCGTCTCTCCGCAGGTTTCGTTCATTCGTTCATTCGGTGAATGCGGAAGCTTCCATGTGTGTTCCCCCCCCCCCTTCTGTTTGTGTGTGCGTGCGTCTGTGTGTCCGTTCGTAGGTACGGATATAACGTACGTGCCGCGTCATCAACCACCGCGAACCTACATCGTCATCAGAAGTGAAAGATGCTGGCGTCGCCGAATCTTCCCTTTCTCTGGATTCTCCGTCGCGGCGAGAGTAAACGTGACGTCACCGGCTTAAAGCTGCGACGACGAAATGAGTCGGACCGATTGATTTGTCCTTCCTTCGACCCTCTTTTCCCTTTCTATCGTCATCTCTCTTTCTTTCTCCCTTTTATTCCTTCTTCGAATTTTTCTCACCTTCCGAGCATGGACGAAAGACGCGAGAACCGGAACTCTACAAAGTATTTTTTTATCCGCGTAAAGTTCGACGTCCTCCTCGAAAGGACGTAGATCGCTAAAGCGATCTTTTCCCGAAACGATCGGATAATTCATAATTCCAATTCTTACACTTTTCTCTTTCCCATCCTCCAACGTTCCTAGTCAGCCAGAAGGCTTATGTAGAGAGAGAGAGAGAGAGAGAGAGAGATGGAGAAAGATATATACGTATGTAATATTACGTAATAGTTACACGTGTGGTCCACGATAAAACATCAGATTCGAGATATCGAGTTGCGAGAAGAAATGCTCTCGAGATTAACGACTGTAAACAACGATCGTTCGACTTGGTAGCAATGAATTGACTCCACTTACAATCCCGAAGCCCGGTGTCGTATTTCTATCGACGTTAAGAAAGACGATAAACAGCGTGGCTGGCGCGATCTCCTTCGACATTGACGACTTGGTCAAGATTCGCATGCCGACTCGTAAATCATAATAAATATTATTATCGTCAAATAGAAAATTCGTATATCGATTTTTCCGCCGGTACTTGGGCCAAAGTACTCGTTTGCTTCCAACGGGAGATACGAAAAAGACGAAAGAGGAAAAGCACGGACGAGCGCTAAGAGCGTAAAAGAGAGGAAAGTGGAAGAAGGCGCACGTGCGCTGCACTATCGCAGGAAAGAAAGAAGAGGAAGAGAGGTGAGCGAGAGTAGCTAGAGAAGGGATGTTGGTAGGATGAGGCCATCTACGTCATGGACGAGAGAGAAAGAGAGACAGAGAGAGAGAGAGAGAGAGAGAGAGAGAGAGAGAGAGAGAGAGAGAGCTGGCTGCAAGAAGGGTGAAGCTGGAAGATAGAGATAGGACACGATGCTGGCGTGACTTGACAATAAAGCTCGTCTCACCTCCAACTCGTTTCCTGCCTAGTCCTTTCCACCCTTCAACCCCTCGCCCGCTCTCTTTTACTCTCTTTCTCTGCAACCCCTTTCCGACTGCCCGTCTTTCTCTCTTCAACATCGTTCGTACCTAGTTCTAGTCCTTTTTCTCGATGAAGTCTCTTTGAAATATATAAGCATCGATTAACGTTTATCGATGTTAATCGTTAATGTTTATAAAATGCCAGTCGTGATTCGTGACACGCGATGCCTTCATTGCCCCATTTTAATTACAGTCGAATTATAACTAGGTCCCAGAAAAAGAAATGACAAAGGATGCGAGTCTCGAAGAAAATTTGATTATTTATTCATACTTCGTAAATGTCTTCCTTATTCCGCGTATTTAAGAATTTTGGAAAGAATTTCCAAACGTAAATACGAACCTGTTGGAAGTAACGATTAGTCGATCCAGTCGAGTAACGAAGCAACGTCTGTCGTTAAGGGAGGGTTGTCCGGAATCGAAGACAAGCCCATTGTCGAGCAACCCCCTGTGTGGACGAGTCGGTTAAATCCTCGTTAGAAGTTTATCAAACTTCAAGCCTGTCAACTCGTGCGATCTTTCGCGCTCTCCTACGTTGACACTCTTTTAACTCTAGTTTCTTTATATCTAAACGATGTAAAAAAGAAAATCAAGGAAGAGCAGACTTTCGATGTGTATAAACTTGCGTTCAAGGGTCTTAGAAAAATATGTATTTCCGTTAAAATCCGCGCTCGCAAATAATAATAATAATAATAATAATAATAATAATAATAATAATAGTAATAGTAATAATGATAGCAATAATAATAGTAATAATAATAATGATGATGATAATGATGATGATAACACTGATAACAATAATAATATAGACGTGAATTAACTCCGTAGAGAACTGAGATGGGGATAGAGACGGAGATAGAGATAGAGATGGAAAGAATCGTGCAACGCAAACTCGATCAAAGTTTATCGCGAGCTACGGGCTTCGGGAGGTAGTGCTCGTGGAGGTGGATGGTGGGGTCAGGTTGGAAGAGGTGAACGTTTTGTTTACCGACGTTCCATCCCGATGGATTCATCGTCGAAGCGACGCAGTCAGCAGAAATGGCGTTGCAAATAAAGCGAGGGAAGCGCGAGAACGCTAAAGTTACTCCATTCTGTTCGTTTTCTGTTTCTCTTTTTTTTTTCTCCGTTTTCTTTCTTTTTTTCTCCTTTCGCTTCCTTTCTTTTCTTTCTTTAATAAGCCTTGTCTTTCGTTACTATAATACATATTTATTACGTACGCGTGTACGTATTTCTGACATTATTCTTGAAAAGAAACGATCAATGACGACAATTTATTATCAATAAATACTTGACGATTTGTTCTCGATTGTAAATTGAATTAAAGGCGATTAAAAATTCGCGGGACAAGGGAATATCAAACGATTTCATTGACAAAAAAAGGAAAGGGAAGGACAGAAAAAGCTTTTAACGAGAAAAGGAGAGATTTCGATATAAACGATTAAGAAAGATAATCAAGGAGAGTCTACCCGGAATTCTTTAAATAAAGATTAACTCGGTGCGTGACACATAGCAGTAGGATTTAATTACCACGACGTAAGCAAGATATTGGTTTCGCTACTTGAAATCCGAGTAGGTAGAATGCGCGAAATTGTGACGGCGGGGGGGAGGGGACATCGCAAATGGAGAAAGAAGAGGAGGAGAAGGAAATTTGTTGGCTGGAAGAATATTGTTACACAGAAGAACACGCGATAAGCGCAAAGAGGGCTTTTCCCTTCTCTCGGTTGCGTGGGTTCAAACGAAACGCTGAATCCACGATTTTCGTGCGAAATGCGAATCGCTCGGCTGAAGCGAGTCCTCGATTTTTCTTTCTTTACTTTCATTCCTCTCCTCCTCTTCTCTCCTTAAATCTTTCTCGTTTATCTCTAATCTCTAATCAATCGCGTTGATTAAAATTAGCGGTCAACGGGTCATATCGACGGGAGCTAGCGGTCAAGGGAGATGGTTTTGGATGTTTCGAAATAATACGACTCCGTCGGCTATCTGAAACTGTCGGATTCTGTGTCGACGTTTATTTATAATAAGAAGTATAATAATTACTTTTATGTACACACGAGAGACGATGTAACGGGAATTAAAACATTCTTAAATCGAATCGGACAAGTTTCGGCCCGTGGGGTCGTGGCCGAGCGTGGTCCGTACGAGAAAACAATAATATATTTATATATATATATATATATAATATGTATATATATATACTTTTTTTATATGCATAATATTCTTCTAATTAGGATCGGTGGCGTAGCTTTGCGCGTAGGTAAGCGTTTTCGTTGAATAGACGAAGACCATTGGCCCCGACTCGATTTTTCACTTTATTTTCTTCTTTAATTTCGTCCTGTTTTTGAAATTTCGTCGAATTGAATATTTCCCTGGTTTTTCTTACCTTGTCCTTCTCACGCAAAAGGATCGTCGTTCTCCTCAAAAGTCAAAGTTACGCCATCGTCTAACGCACGTTAATCGCTCGACTTCTTCGTTCGTTCTGTCCAATTTGTAGAATCGAGATGGAGATGGAGATCCTTCTTCCTTCCTTAGTCTTTCCTTCTTCCATGATCGAAGAAGCCAAGTCGTAGAGAAATACCGTACAGGTATACCGTATACCGATTATTTTTTGTGCCATAGTCATATTAAAACGATGTATGCCTGTTTTTCGGCCCTTTGCGCGGGAGATCTAATTACGCGATAATATATATTAACGATCAAAGTTTCGCCCTTCTCTTTCGTTCTATTCGACTCACGGAAGAGACAGATCGATCTAGATATAGGTAAAATAGAGTTAAAAGGAGTAAAGAAAGTAGAAAAAAGGGAGAGAGAGGGGGGGGGGGGAGACTAACGTCGAGATAAAGCGAATAGACAATCTCGTCTAGGGAAACGATAACAAAAATACAAACGATAATAAAGAGATGGAGAAAGGAGAAAGAAGAGACGGGACGAACTCGTGTCTCGTATCGAAACTTCCGTGAATGCCCTAATCGTAAGTAAAATTGACGTTAGAAGAGAGCGCGAGTTTTTTGCTCGCGATAGTCTTGAAAAATACTGTCGACGATGGCCTCGCGACGATCGATAGGCTATTCTTCAAAGCGACGCGATCATATATTACATAAACAATGTAGGATGAATGTAAATATGTACACACGTAGCTCGAACGCCAGACTCGGGGGAAAAGAGCCGTCGGCGTTCGTTGGAAAGTAAGCGAGAGAAAGAAAAGAAATCCGTTCATATTCCTTTCGCGTTCCTTAATTCTACACTTTTGCTTAACTCAATTATAAGTGTCCTATCCTCCTATTTCTCCGTTCCTCTTGCGCGAAACGCCAATCCGTCTCGTCCCTTTTGCACCGTTTTCATCAATTTTCTTCGTATCGAACGTAATTCCATGCGGACTGCGTAGATTCGAGCGCGACGGAGGAACGAGGAGAACGCACAACGAAGCGTCGTGAAAAGAAAAACGAAAAAGAGTAACCGAAAGCCATCTATCCTCGTATAAACCTTTTTTATAACGTGTATACACGCACGCATAGAGCGTTCTCGCTTCTATCGTTTTTCGGAATCGAGGCGCGCCGTCGAGATAACGCCATCTCTCAGAGGTATCGCTCGCACCTTCCTTCCATCTTCAATCCCATTTCTCGATCCACGATCGTTCTCGAGAAGCTGTAAAAAGAAAATTATCGAGAAACCACAAGCGATGAAAAAGAAAAAAAGGAAGAAGGATAAGAGAGAGAGAACGATCCAACGCCTTGAAAATTTGCCGACGAACGTTTCGGATCGGTTGATTTTTTAATCGACTTTTAAGGAACGTTTAACACCACGCGTCGACACGTCGCACACGCTTGAAACGTAAATTTCTAATGGAAGGTGTCCTGGCCCGTGGGAAGCAACGAGGGATTACAATGTTGATCCGATCCGGAAAAGCTGCTTGGCGCGGGCTTAATCTTATTTAAATGCTGACCCCGAATCGACCTCGACCGTAATGTCGTTAAAGCGAGTAACCGCGACGCTTTTTTTCATTTATCCGTGAAAATACGCGAATCGAATCTTAATGAAAACTGTTTCGATCGTTCCAAAGGTATCCTAGCAGAGATCGCTACGAAGCACGTAAAGGGTGTCGTTCGTATCTCGCAAGTGGATCGCCGCAAACTGGAAAAAAGGAAAAAAAGGGCAACGATATAACCGTTTACGGCAGCATCGATCTCTTTACTTTTCCGACGGAGCACGGGACGGGGCCAGACCGACCCGAGCCGACGACGCGGCCTCAACGACCACGATGATAAACCTGTAACGCTCGCGGAACGATGATGTAATAATTTTTACGAAGGCGTTAACGTCGGCCGTCGCGTCCGTCGTTATCTCGTCGCACATCTTTCCGCGTGCCGCGCGTAAACGTTTTTAAACGGGTCCCGGCCGGCGATGCTATCGCGCGCGACGTGATTCCCGGTTTAATGAATTTTTATGCGTTGATAACGCTCGGCCGGAATTTTCCCACAAAGTCGCGTGTCTTTTACTACGAAATATCTACGAGGTCGCCAGTTCTTTAATCGGTTCCGTTTACTATACCCCAGCGAGGAAGAACGAAACGTTTCGATCGACTCACCGGCTCAAGGATTCGACATCGAGATAATCGTTCAGGTCCAGCAAGCGCCTCCTCGGCGCTGTCGATGTCATAGATAGACCTCCGGGCTGGCCGGTGCCGGTTGTTGTTGATGCTGCTGTTGCTGCTGTTGCTGTTGTTGTTGTTGTTGTTGTTGTTGTTGCTGCTGCGGCTGTTGTTGTTGCTGCGGCGGCGGTGGTTGCTGTTGCTGCTGAGGATGTTGATTCTGGGACTGATGTTGTTGCTGAGCCTGCTGCGGCTGTTGTTGCTGCTGCTGCTGCTGGGTCGGCTGAGGGGCTTGCTGTTGATGATGATTGTGACTGTGACTGTGATGATGACTTTGACGAGCCCTCAATATTTCACAGCGTTGCTTGTAGAGATCCCGCTCTTGCTGGGTCCGAGCCAACTCGACCTTCATTCGTTGAAGCTCGTTTTGTAGATTACTGTTGGTCGTCTCGAGATCGTGACGTTGCTGTAGTCGTTTACTGCGACAGTTTTGCGCGTATCCCCGATTCTTCAAAGTCCGACGTTTTTGCTTCAAACGGACGACCTTCGCAAGAGGATCGATCGCTTATAACGTTTTCGTTCGTCCACTTTTGGCTTAACTTTTCTGTCATCTAATTTCTCTCACACACACACACACACACACACACACACATCGCACTCGCATTCGCACAATTTTATAGAGAAATCACCACCTCGAGAACCATTGACTTTCGTAGTCTACGCGGAAGGGAAAAAATCACGATCGTGTCCTTTTCCTAGTTTCAACTTGGATCAAATTGTATTTGTCAATTTTAGGACGTCGCGATTTGAACGAGTCGAAAGTATAAATTTGTCCGGTTCTCGAGGTAGTCAAGTTAAAAGCGACAGAGTTAAATTCCCGATCGATCGAGACGGACAGTGATAAGTCAAATGATCGAATTAGCCCGTTCTCGTGTCTTGACGGTAAAGCGATCGAAAAGCAGAAAGATCGATCGAGATTTGAGCCGCGTTAGGTCGATCGCGTGCTTGAAAAAATGAGAGACCTGACTCACCTCTTCCCGCGGGCAACCATGGAGGCGTTTGTTCAATTCGCGTACGGAGAGCGACATGAGGAGCTCGTCGTTCATGAGCTCCTCCTGCGAATTGGCCGGTCCACAGCTCGAGTAAAGTCCATTGGCAGTTCTGTGAGCAGGACTGGGACCACTGGCTCCACAAGAACTGACCGAGCAAACGCTCAACGGTCTACCCGGTTGCATGGGCATCCCTTGCATGCTATCCTCCATGCTCTGCATCACACCCCCGCCCGCGGGAAGCATCCCGCCGCCTGAACCTGGACCGCCATAGTACTCGATGTGACTGGACATTGTGATGTACCCACCTGTGGGCGATAACGAGCCTCTCTCGTCGTTAAATTCTTTTATCCGGTCGCGTTATCTGATACGTCGTCCGATCTATCCGACGAATCTCTCTCTCTGCTATATCGCATAATCTAACCCATAGATATCTATGTCGTTTATGACGAGATCTTTATCACCGAGCGTGATACGGATCATAAATTTCTATTGTTTTCGATCTAAGAAAGAAATTACGACGGTGGAACAAGTAAAGGAGACGTTACCGGGATGCCTGGTATGTCTAGGCAAGTGTTGAAGCTCCTGAAAGTGATGATGGTTCGCGGTCGACGAGGACCAACCCTCGTGATGAGGTTCCTGCGCTTGTTCCTGAGGACAGTGAGGTCTCAGATCCAGCGGTTCCTGCCTGAGGGATTGGGTGAGCCAGCCCATGCCGACCCCGGGACCGACTTGCATGTCATCTTGCAATATGGATCCAGGCTGTTGCAGATGCAATAGGAGTCCGCTGCGTTCGCGAGGATCTCGCTCGGCGCGATGCAGCTGCAACGGGGGTGGAGAGGCAGAGACCGGCGGCGTGTCCGGTGGTGTGCCTGGATGCGAAAGGGTCGTCAAATGTGGAGCACCACCGGGTGGTGCCTTCACCAGCACCCCGTGTTGCACCTGTATATGAGGTTGCCCGTACAACGGATGAGGTTGCTCTAACTCGTGAGCCGGTGGCGTCAACGGCGCCAGAGCCAGGCCCTGAGCTTGTACTTGTCCCGGAATTTGCACCACGCTTCCGTTCACCATCACGTTCGGCGAACCCATTCGTACCTGAAACCAAAGACCCAACGTCGCGAGCTGTAATCGTTATCCGAATAGATTGATGTACCGATAGGAGACGGTGTCCCAAACGCTCGAAATTCATTTCTTACGCCGCTTTCTACAACGGATATTACGCGCGTACGATAACAACAGTGATATTCGCGCGGTACAACGTAATCGATCGATCTCACGATCGATAATAACGTTGGAACGTTGAAAGAAAGAGAGTCGTTAAAAGTTTATGACGTTATACGCTGTAATTGAGCGAGCAGCGATACCGTCATTATCTCTTGAACTTCGCTAATGAACTTCAACTTTTATGAATGGTACCAGAGAGATAAGGATATACAAACGTAATACTCGGACCGTGCGACATGCTGCAACGTCATCGATAATTCCTGTTATATAACCAACTTTAAGATTCATTCTTCAACGTTTCGCGAAGGGGAGCACGTGCGTTCGCCGGCAAATACACGATTCCTTCGAGTCATCTCAGCGACTCGTCCGACTTTGTTTAAAAATATTCCTTTCTTCTTACTATTTTTGCGGCGAACACGTCCCTTTTCGATGTCCTTCGGAAGGGGTTTTAGAGGAGGAAGGGGAATTGAAAGAAAAAAAGAAAAAAAGAAAAAAAAAGAACAAACGAACGAACAAAGAACAAAAAGAAAGAAGGGAAACTAAAGCGGAAAAAAAGAAGATCGAAGAAGTGAAAAGGGGAGCACCTCTCGCTTGACGTCGGCGGGATCGAGATGATCGAGGACAAACTCCTGGACGTATTCCCTCGCTAGATGGTCCTCGGCTTCCATCTTAACCTCGTCGACCTCAACCTCCACCTCCTGCGCCTCCACCTTCTCTACCGCGTCCGTTGCAGCTGCATACGTGAGCGTCTCCTCGGTGACAACGGGTATTCCTCCGGCACCTCCTTGACAACTCGTCGCTGTTTCCAACGTCGTCGTGATCACTTTTCTTTACAGCCCTCGAGCAAAAAAAAAGAAGAAAAAAGGGAAAGAGCTGCAGAAGATCCACGTGAGTCTGAATCAACGATGCACCGACACTTTCTACGGTTTCTTCTAAAAGATGCGTTCCTTCGATCGACGAACGGAATGATTTTCGTCGTCGTCGTCGTCGTCGTCGTCGTCGTCGTCGTCGTCGTCGACACTTAACACTTTTCCTCGCACTTCGATGCCACTCGACGTTTCCTCTTTCCCGCCAAATAATAATCCTTCTCCTCAGCCTTCCGAGCAGGACTTTTGCTCGCCGAAATACGCGGAGAACCGAGCGTCGTTTTCACTTCGAGAAATATTTCGATATTAAAACGCGAAACGAAGAAATGGACAGAGAGAGAGAGAGAGAGAGAGAGAGAGAGAGAGAGAGAGACGAGTGGAGACACAGAGAGAGAGAGACAGAGAGAGAGAGAAGAGAGAGAGACAGACAGACAGAGAGAGAGAGAGAGAGAGACATTAAGAGAAAAAAAAGAGAGGGATGCGCACCGGCAGAGCAGAGAGATGCGTCGTCGTCGGTGTCTCCGTTATCTGAGTGGTGGCCGATACGCTCGAGCGCAGCGCGACGCGCCGAACGTGACGGGGGTGACATGACATTGGCGCGCATGTCACTTGGTGACGTCACCGTTAGGGTGGGCGTGCTCTTTGGGACCACCCCAAACGATCCACGCGAGTTGGGATTCGTTCGGTTGCCGCCATTTGCTCACGCCCCTTATCTCCGACTCCTTCCATTTCCAACCACTTCTTCTCTTCTTTTCTCTTCTTTTCCCCTTTCTTCTTTATTTTCTTTGCTTCTTTGGGAACGTTCCTCTTTTCCAAAAACTCTTATATTATATACAGGGTGGCCCACCTAACTGGAACCACTTCGACGTCTCTGGAAATATTAACTTTAATCAAAAAGTCTCAGTCGCGCGATGCACCATTTCGACTTTCTTCTTCCGTTCTTTTAGTTTTTTAAACGGTGAATACTTTTACTTCCGTATCCTCACTTTCGAGAGAATTATTCAAATGAAAACTTTTCAACTTTTGCATGCAAAGCTTCAAATACGGAATCGCAAATTAAGGCAAATTGTAAGATGAGTACAAATGTATAGGAACCTCGGTAGGTTACCCGTAGCATCGTTTCGATATATCTACTTATCTCGATCGACTCGCTCGATGAAAGTCGTATCGCAATAGTCTCTCTTTCTCTCTCTCTGTCTCTCTCTCTCTCTCTCTCTCTCTCTCTCTCTCCGTCTGTCTGTCTTTTTCTGCATTTCACGTAAAGGACGAACGATAAAATTGGAGCGCGCGTATTCTCGCGCGAACGAGGAGAAAGCTCAAGGATCACGAAGCGTTTATGAAGAGACGGTGATTCGCGAGGACAAGGGAAAAGAGGAAATCGCGGCCTCGTATCTAAATAGCTTTCCGCAGACGTCCACGGGTCTTAACCTTTAGCCCTTCTTCCTACCCATTTCCGAGATGCCACGACTTTAAAATACTTCATGAATATCAAATTTTCCTTATTCGCTGTCGCACCTCTACCTCTCAAGCCCTCGCTTCTCTTCCTTCTCTCTCTGTCTCTCTCTCTCGAGCACGATACCAAAGATCTTGGCCATTTTGTCTCTAATCCTTTACGAGCGTCTAATCGAATCGAATTCAAACAAGATGCGTCTAATATCATTCGCGGTACTATTTCTTAAGGCTCGAATCTTTAAGGTCCTATCCGTGCTTTAATCCGACGAGAAAAGAAGGTGACGAGAGATCGGAGAAAATTTTGTTGGTCTAGACGGGGCGAATGTCGGCGAGGGCCGAAATAGAAGGAACAACGCCGATAGGATTGGCCATTTTGTTTGAGCGAGGAATTTGTCGACGCTGCACCTCCGACATCCTTCGGTCCCCTCCTCGTCCTCTTGCTCCTCTTTTCCCTCGTACGAGACCGCCGCGCACGATTTCTCGACGCGATCGCGAAATTTTCCACGATACCAAGCTCGACGTTCGACTTTAAAAGCGAGAAACTCGATGCTTATTTTTTTCGAAAGGGCTTCGATCGTATTAATTAGTGAAAGAATTCGATCGACCAATCGTGCGTACTTTTCGATAATAACGAAAAAATTGGCAAGATGCGACTTGGACGAAGACCTACGCGCTCGAAGCACACGTTTCCAAGCTGAGCTCGGATCAATTATTCGACGAAGAAATAAAAATATACCTACCTATGGCCTACGTCGATGAACGGATATAATTCGTGGTAATCCTAGCAAAGCGAAGACGTTCTCGGTGAGTCCTTGCAGAGAACGATTCCACGAACGAGAACGAGAAAAGGACAATCGAATCGGAAGATGCAAACCGAACGACGTTTGCTCGATATCTATGTCGACGGGCGAGATCGATCTTCGTCAAAGGCGAATAAGTTCGCTTGACTTCGCGATGCTATTAAATCTTTATACCGCGAGGTCAAGAGACCGATCTATCGTATCGTTCGGAAGAGAGGAAAGTCTGGCCGTGGTATTGCCGCACAACAAACTTTACCGCGAGATTTACGACGGCAATTGCATTCGAAAGGCAAAGAGAAGGACGAAGAGAAAGAGAAGTTTCGCTCGTCGAAATCCGACGAATCGTTCTTTTCGTCTTAACTCCAATGCCAATCTCGGACTCGTTTATCCATCGGCATTCAAGATTTCGGAAGACTGGTCAGAAAATTACAGACTTATCCGATCTTCGTGTATACCTATACGATAGAAGAGTTGTTCGCCCTGGACGAACGAGATATGCTCTGGCGACTAATATCAATTAGCCGATATTTATTTTGCATCAGCCTCGAAACGAATCCGACATCGTCTTTAAAAATCGAATTAAAGTCGATACTCTCCGACGATGACCCTAAAAAATGACTCGATGATCCATTACTTTCTAATTTAACTCTTACGACGACATTTCCTTTTTCTTTTCTCTCTTGGTCATTGCTCTTTCGTCGTAGAAATTAAGTCATCCGAGTAGGCTCGATGGCTCTAAGAAGGTTAAGTTTATGGACGAGTTTCGGGACGATGTCGAGACCGAGGCTGTCCTAGGACCAAGAGAGTAAAGCTGCACGAGAGAGAAAGAGAGAGAGAGAGAGAGAGAGGAGCCGGGGGATGAGAAGCAGGAGAAGGAGGTGGAGAAGGAGGAGGAGGAGAACGGATGAGGAGGGTAGCGGAGGAGGAACGAGGGAGAGTGCTGAGCCAGCATAGCCGGCTTGCCAGGCTGCACATCGATACCAAGCAGTCAGCCAGCGAGCCAACCTACCGATGAACCCACCTATACTCACCTAACACCCACAACTCTCCCTCTCTCTATCTCTCTCTTTTCCGAGAGACGACGCCATCGACGACGATACGATACAAATTATTGCAGCGATATGATACAAGAGAAATTCTTCGATTTAAGAACGTTCGATATGATCTACCGCAGAATAATATATAATTTATATCTCGTATATGTAAGAGAGAGGAAGAGTATAAATGATATTTGCCGCTTATCCAATGAATAAATTATTATTTCTCTTAGCGACAGCGCTTCGTTCGTATAGCGAAGAGCGGTTCTACAGCGACTACTCGTCGCAAGTAGAAAACTCATGGATTGACCAGCCGCGAAAATATATATATCCATTTAAATCTGAATCTTTCGTCATTTATTCGCGATAAAAGAGTGCTTCGTCTTGGAAGCCGTGGTCCTTGTCGGAAGTCGGACGTTTATACCGTTAGTCGAGCGTGCATCGCTTTGGTCTTCCTTCGAGACTCGAAGATGAATCGAGATAATGCCTCGGATACGATCTCGGAGGTCTATGCGCAAACTGTTGCGGTGATCGAGTGGCCACGGCCGATATTTCGAAGGAAACGCTACACCCTCGTTCCATTCGCGAGCGGATGAAACGAGAAAGAGAGAAGGAGAGGACTATAAAATATCAAGAGAAAGAGATATGACGAAAGGAAGACGAAGAAACGAAAGGGAAACACGCACACGCGCGCGCACGCACGCACACACACACACACACACACACAGAGAGCACATTCGAAGGATAATCCTCGAGTCATTTGTCTGGCAACCGTTGAGACGTTCATTTGTTCGTGGCGCGATGACGGATGACACAATGAAGTAGAGATCGTGCGACGGTCTTCGAGCGGTAGTCGAGAACAACCCTCTCCCTGTGACTCGCCAACCCCTAGCTCGTACTTTATACTCTCCCTCTCTCTCGCTCTTACGAATCTGTTTGCCGTCGGTGGCTCAATTATTCTCGGATCATCGCTTTGCATCGGCTTCGCGAACAATCGAATCCTCGCTATTTGTGTCGCAGCGATTAAAAACATAACGTTCATTGACAACAGTTCGGTCCTTCTACGATTTTAAATGGGGGTTGACAGGACCTAACGATCGCTCAGAGCGAGACGAAAAAAGTTTATCTTACTCTCCTCGAGTTCGTTCGTCATCTCCAGGATCAAATCGCCGCGATCCCTACATTCGACGACGAATATTAAAGATCGCGCGAGAATTTCGTTCGTGTTTTCCCCAATTGTTTGATTTCTACCGAAAGCTCCTGCTCCTTCCCCCTCTCTATCTCTCGTTAAAAAATCGCTTAGGATTAGCCGATAATTAAACGCGTTCGTCTCGCGTGTAATGGTACGAAACGGTTGGCCGATCGTTCGTCAACGATCGAGATTTGCGCATCGACGATCCGCTTCGTATTCACGGCGTAAATCATCGAGCGAACTATCAATCGACGGAGGTAGATAACTATTTGATTCGATGAGAAAGAATCGCGTCGGCCGAGTAAATATAAAGAGATAATCGGTGGAAGGCGACTTGGGACGGACGTAAACCACGATGCGGAACGCGCGAGAAGAATACGAAACGGAAGCAAACGCATTTGGTGATCTCCGGCTCGGTGCCGGAAGTGCCGTCATATTCGTCACCGGAACGTTATCAACGAGCGGCACTTTATTATTTCAGCTCGACGAGAAAAAAGCGAAAGAGACGAGAATCGATCGCAAGAAAGAATCGTTGCTTCCCTTTCTTTCGCGGGAGCTATTCGATTTAATAGCCTCCGCTTTTTCTTTCTCTCTCCCTCTTATCGTCTTCCTCGAAATCCGCTTTCTACGTACGTACCTCTACTTCTCCACGTGGAGTATTCGCCGCTCGACCGCCGTTCTCGATAGTTCGACGATACGCCCGACTATGAATAAAACGGGAAAGAGAGCGTGGGCAGTTTTCGTGAATTTCGCTTAAAAAAATTATTCGCACGGAAGCACAACGATACGTTTGATCCGTAAAAATATTACTCCATCATCCGAGCGTTCGCTTGCGTCAGCCTCGATTTGCTCGCTCGAAGGAGCAAATTGGATCGATTTAACGTTGAAAGAAACATTAAGATGTTATAGAAGAACGAGGCCGGTATATCTGTAGCGTTGGTTACAAACATTATGTAACAACGATCCGTTACGCGCTAGTAAAGCGATATTTACGCGGAAGTACTTCGGTACCTAGTTGGGTTTGCCTTCGAATGTATTAGATCGGCACAATCGAGGTGTCGTATCACGACGAAGGCATTCGCGTTACGTTCGGGTTTCGGGTTATATCGTCTCCTCCTTCCAAAGTACCTCTCGCGAACGAGCTCTCCCAACTCGCATCTCGGTAATGCCTCCTTTGACGATTAATGCGAGCTCGGAAAGATCGACGAGATTCTTAATTCCATTTCCAGTAGGAATGTACCGACGATCGAAGGAAGGGCTATCGTTTACGATTCGTAACAACCTGGATCATAAAGCGAGACCAACGTTAACGAACGTGTTACTCGCATTGATATATTTTCATACGTTTCGCGTGGGAAGGAGTCGAAGGGAACGGAGAAGCTTCTGGTGTCAAGTCACACCTGGCATCCAAGATCCACGGCCGTGAGTTCCAGTGACGTCACGTCCGGCAGTATGCGGCATAAGCAGAAATCGCGTAATCGGACTCCGCCGCGTCTTGCAGCGTCCGATTTGGAAAAAGAAGAGACACGCGTTCGCCACGTCGAACGACGAATTTAAAAAATGTGCGAACTTTACCAGCCGATCTCTCGCGAGAAAAATTTCTGCTTTATAAGAGAGGAGGAAAGAAAAAGAAAAGAAAAAATGAAATTTCTTAATTTCATTATCTTCAATGACTGTGTCAAAGAGCTCTCCGATACATCGCTTCTCGCAGAGTCGACTAATCGCCGCTAACGTTGTTATACTTTGTCTAAAGAAAAATATTTTAATTGGTCTTCTCGTTAAGCAATTTTGCAATATCCTAAGCGATCCGATACGAAGAGGAAAAAAGAAACGTTATCTTTGAAATGTTGCATTTCTCAAAGGCTATCTTATCGCGGACCTTGCAATTTTTCTACGCTTTCGCTATTTATATACATACACGTATATCGTTCCACGTGGCACATTCTTTCCATTTTCATTGCACAAGGCCAATTCTCCTTGTTGCTTTATTTCAGACGCGATCCAAACGCGTCGCTCCGATATTTTCGCAGGAGAAACGATCGAGACTAAAAAATTCGTCTAGGAGCTAAATAAGGAGAGCGGACGCAGCGGCGAAAAATAAGAGAGAGAGAGGGGGGGGGAAGGGGGAGATTAGGAGAGGGTTGCGCCAGGGTCGAGAGAACGGAGAAGAGGTAGAATCAAGACAGGGCGAAAGGGTTGAGAGCAAACATCGTTAATTTGCACGCAGAATGGATCTGGCAAAAGGTCAACATTACCGCGGTATGTATATGCTCGGCAAATACTCTGCACTGGACCGTGTAATCCCGTTGGATATTCGCTCGCTCTTCTTCCAGCGGCGAATTTCGCCAGGTCTCGCGTGCGGCCCTTGCCCTTTTCGATCGCTCTTAATAGTCTAATTGGCAAATAGATCCCGCTGTTTTCCAATCGGCCATTCGTACGTACGATCGATCGATACGTAACTCGGAGTTCGCTGCGGGCGCTCGCGCTCTCCTGCATTTCTTTTTTCCCCCCTTTTCAACTCGTAACACTTTAACTCGACATCTGCGAATGCGACGTCCAACTAAATCGATCTATCATTACTCGATGTCACTCGTTTCGCTATTTGCGATTGGAAACGCATGCGATCCGAAAAGATAATTTTCTTGCAGCGATTAACACGATCGTTGATTAAATTCGCGCGTGGAATCTCTAAATCGTAGCGCAGCTAGCTGAAAAGAGACAGAGTCGGGCGATTATCGGACAATAGTTTGTTAGTGGGGATTCACCTGGATGTATTGTTCTCTGGAAAATGTCGATTCAGCTTTAATCCCGCGAATCGTTCCTTCTCGAATCGTGTAAATCAAACGATGCACGTGTTTGCCAATTCTTTCCAAGGGCTTACGTCCCCTACGTACCCACGTGTACGTACAGGCACACGCACGGACGTCTACTTCGGGCAGAATCGTTCGTCGTCTTTAATTTCAAAGCTTCGAGGAACCCGACCCCCGAGAGATCGAAATTTGTATCGCGAGATATAAAGTAACCATAGTTCATATTATTTCCGTAGAAACGTGCCATAAAGATTCGTTTATTCATAGAACTTTGTCAATTCTTTTCGTATAAACGCAATTAAATGCAATCGCAAACTTTTCATTATCGTTTCTTATATCACACGCGTACATTCGATACATATTTATAATATAATATATACAAGCGAAGTATAACGGAATAGATAGGCTTAAAAAAAAAGGGCTTATCTACATACACGTATTCGTCTATCTACGAGAGTAAGATAATCGATTAATTACACATTTACATGTTCGCTTGCGAGATAAATAATATCGCTGGCTGAGAGAAACCACGCGTTCTACCATTTACGTAGAAAAACCACAGTGCGCATCTTGCCGAATCAAATACGAGTGCATTCCGTCGATTTCTCTTCGACGAAACGAGAAGGCATCAGTTGTCGATGATCAACCATTTGTCGGTTATTTGTTCTATCTGTTTCGTGAGAATCGGATTTCTAAGACGTATCTTCAACTCGAGCTTTCCTCCCGTTGGCTTCCTCCCCTCCATCAACTGCCACAAAGAGGTCGCATTATGAAATATGAAATAGGGAGTGTAACGTCGACTTTACGATCGTACGATGTGGATTGAAGAAACTTACTGGAAACGAATCGTGTAGAATACATTGCATCTCGAGCGATTGCAATTTTACCGTCACGGTACCCAGCAAACTATCGCTTCTGAAAAATCCTCTATAACGATACAAACGTATTGATTGAGTTACGACGGGATTTTCGTTAAAAAGATCTAAGTCGTTCGAATAATGCAGCACAATAGTCGTAACGTTGCTACAGCTTGCTCGTAAATGCTCGTGAAGACACGTTCGAGAATCTGACGCAGCATACGAAAGTTGGAGAATATTTGAGAACGAACGTTTTACATTTGTCTTTTATCGATTGATAATTTACTGTCTCGATTTACAATCAAGCTTACGTGAAATGAAACGTTTCTAATTATGCCAAGCGAGACGATCGAATCGATCGTATCTAAGCACTTATTTCAAAGCACCGTGAGAACGACTACGCGTTCAAAGCTGTTTGCTCGTACGCATTGAACATCGAGCAAACGAAAAAAAAAAAAAATAAATAAATAAAAGAAAAGAGATCTGTATTCCTTGAGTATGAAAATTTCATACCTTGGATGAGTGCAACACAGGATGGGGTTCAGCGAGCATCTGTAAGCAACGTCCTAATCCATTTACTGCAATAATCTAATATCGACTAGTGAGTAAGTATATTGGAATTTTCTCGACGTCCAAGATTTTTCATATTTTCTATTTTCAATAAAATTCGATAATTAAGCGCAATCAACCTCGAAAGGAAAGTTTACACAGGGAATGAAAAAACTCCAGGAGAGAGAAATAGGGGACCATTCGTCTCTAGCCAGTGGAAAATGTTTGCTTATTAGGAGCTGCAAATTATAGCCTGTAAATTATTAGACACGCATATGGTATGGAACGCAACTCTCTCTCTCTCTCTCTCTCTCTCTCTCTCCCATCTTTCGAACAAACGATTCGACTGCTTAACGAATCGATGAAAAAGCAAAATCACTATCGTATCTATGCCTATTGAGGAAAATCAAATAAAATCAAATGAAATAATAAATCATTTTTAAAGGGAAACGTAAACTTTACCCTTTCGCCCAAACTTGACACTTGAGAGCGTGTCGTTTGAATGCCCGTTGACATTGCCGCGAGTTGCGATCCAGGATGCCAGTTAGCGGAAACGTAGCTTGGTACTCGGGATTGCATGTACCTTTGACCGTCGATGTTCTGTCTGCAGGAGGACTGTCCGAAGGATAGGGAAACTCAAACATAACGTAAGTATCCGCGTCACGCGGATAATTGATACCTCTTATTATCGAAATTTCAATATCGCTATCGTTCAAGTCGGTGCAACTCCTAGAAAATAAATAACATGAGCTTCGAGCTGTTTTATCGTTGTAGAAAGAAAATAAAATCTCTCGTACTGAACTATCGCGTATGTTTTGGTCTCGTAGTGATGCAGCGGAGGCGGTAACGAATCGCGTCTTCTAACGCGTAACATGTCCAAATCCCTGGTATATCCTAACGCGAGTCGTTCCCATCTGTTATATCCTGGAACGTCTCCCAATTGTTTCGAATGATCTCTCGTAGAAAGACACCACTGAGATAGAAAGATATATATATATATATAGGTTTCGATTTCGATCGAATTTCAAACGTCGATTGAAACGGGAATTTATAACGTCGTACTTTTATCTGTTTGATCAACTGGTTCTCCAAGTTGTCGTAAATTTGTTCGTCGCTGCCACCGGATTCCTCCAAACAATCTTCGCTGTGGATCAATTGGAAATTTTCGTCCGTTTGTCCGGTTAAACCGTGCGCACTGAGTTCCATTTTGGCAACTGGCGATAAGGGTATAGAATTCATATCGACCGGTAGACCGGCGATGCTGGCTTGGATCAAGGGCTGTATTCCCTTCGCTTGTCTCAAATAATCGCGTGCCAAGTCCAAATCTCCGTCATTCTTAGCTTTTAACGCGGCCTCTTTCAATTCGTATTGACGTTGTTGCAACATCACCATCTGTTTATCCGCTCGTGTAGCGTGCTTTTTATTTTTATTTACTGCTTGAAGAAAAGAAGGATATACGAGTAATTAATCGCGATGGCGAAAAAGCAATGTACGAATTATTGTTAGATTTATAAATACCCATGCTCGTTCGCGGAGGTGGACTTGGCACATTCGTCCCGGGCGTTCCCTCCGAATTGGATTCCGGTTTGGATCTCTCGTCTTCCTTCGGTCCCTCCGATACGCTAGACTGGACACCCGTAGAAAGCGGTGAAAAACCCGGTGGGACAGGAAGTTCGTCCAGAGGCACGGGCTTCCCACGCGCGTGCAGTTTAATCGCTTCTTCGAACTGCTTGCAAATACGAGCGTACCTTCGAACTTTGGAAGAATTCCCTTCGTTCTCTGCAATCGCTTTTGTTCGCTTATATACGTCGAGACGCTCTTTAAGGGCACTTTCTACGTCTTCCAAGCCATGCCGTTGTTCCGTTACTTCGTCCATTTTATTTGGAGCCGGTGTATCTGGCTCGGCACGTTGTTGAACCTCAACGTCTTCTTTCTCGATGGAAGGCGACGCGGAAGGTGCAGGTGATACGGAAGCCGATACAGAAGGTCCGGTTGGCGCAGCTGGCATATCGGATAAATCGATTGCTTCTCCGGCATTAGTCGCCGCGATAACTATATCAAATTGTTTTGCAACTTTTACACACTTCATAGCCTCTTGCATGTTACCAGCCTTCTTCCACGCAAGCGCAGCGACTTTATACTCCTGCTGTCGTTTGTTTAACAAATCTAATGCTTCCTGATCGACCTGAACAACTGGTGCCGCAGGACTCGGTTCGGAATCGACGTCCCCTTCGGGACTCGGCGACGTAGGATCTTCCACCGGTACTTTGGGGGACGCGGCATCGTCTATAACGAACAAGTAGACGTACAAGTTTGTAGATTCTTCCAAGGGAGGAAACGTAACGAAAGATAAAAAAAGAAATTATACCCGTAGGTCGCTCTGTGAATTCGGAGATAGCCGAAGGAGGTAAAGGAGGTGGAATATCGGCCTCGTTTATAACAGTACCCATCTCAGCGTCCTTTAACAGCTGTTGCAACGTCTTAATACCCCTACCGAATCTTCTGGCCTTACCGGCTTCGTTTCCTCGCTTCGCCTTCTTCTCGGCCTTTTGATAAAGTTCTAGCCTTTCCCGTAATAACTTTAGCCTATCGTCTCCTACAGGACCGTCATTTTCTTTACGAAGACCATTCTCAGAATCGTTTGCTTCCTGGTTCGTCTCTTGATCCGACAAAGCAGACTCGTGTTCGGTAAGCATATCGAGTTCCTCCTGTTGTTAAAAAGTTCTTGCACGTAATTGTGCGAACAAAACGTTTATTCGTGCTACGAATGTGAAAGCGGCGAAACTTGCAATTCTACACGATTCTACATACCAGTAAATCTGGATCGTCCTCTCCGTCAGAAATATCCTGGTCCATGTCCTTAACGCTTTCAGACACCATGGCGTTTAAGTCGGAAGAATCCGTTCTCCGAACTGTTGCGACAACAGTTTCCATAAAGTTATCGTTACAGCGAAGAAGCTACAAAGGATCCTACTTACCCCTATGCTTTTGTTCGAGCGACGTACTGGCACCGCTCGTTAAAGCAGCCAATTCGGCTTCCAAATCCTCGTCGTCCTCGTCTTCTCCTGCACCTCCAAGATCGTCCAAACTTTCGGGTACTTCGAATATTCCATACTTCGAAAGAAAGTATCATTGAGAGAATGCATCGTGAAACGTAATACGAACGAAAATTTATCGAGGAGTTTTACCTGAGCAAGATTTCCAGACCTGGACTGTCCCTTTGGCTCTTTCTTTTTGCCAAACATATCGAAACGAAGGTATCGTCGAAAGTTGCAACTCTTCAAAATTTCATTAAATTATCTGCGTACTTTTATCGATGCTAACGACAGAAAAATATTTGTTGCCTCTGTCATCAGCGCTCGCACACAATGACTCAGTCGTCGTAATCTATCGATATATCGAGTTTTCGATTTCATTTACGTACGACCAATCGAGAGCTTGCATCGTTCGAGCCGACTCGGTCGATTCGCTTCAAGCGTTTGCCATGTGCCGAGCAGGAGTTTGAGGTTAAGTGAGTTACTGGTGCGTTACTCGACGTTAAAAATCTTTCTCAAAATGCAAAAGTATCAGAAGAATCGTTCGAGCCCGAAACACCTGGATCCGAAATGCCTGACGTTTTCGATTTTTACAACGGAAGATGTGATAAATTTGAGCGTTATAAAGATTAGAACGCCTCTCTCGTTCAATATTTTGGGCCATCCATTGAAAGGTGGTTTATACGATCCAGCATTAGGTAATTTCTCGTCTATATCGCGTGGTATTATTTGGAAAATTATATGTATCTATATATATATATATATAATACGTAAGGTATATAATACGGTCCGATCGTTAAATTTCAGGACCTCTGCTCGAAAGTTCGGACCCTTGTGCAACGTGTGGCTCCACGGTGTTCAAATGTCCCGGTCATTTTGGCCATATAGAATTACCTATGCCAGTCGTCAATCCGTTGTTTCACAAAGCGTTATCCATGTTGATCAAGCTGTCTTGCTTAAACTGTTTCACTTTGCAAATCCCGACTCACATAAAGATGCTGCTACGCGGAAAACTAAAGATCTTAGAAATGGGATTGCTCAGCGACATAGACGGTTTGGAAGATGAGATAACATCCGCCAAACCAAAGTCGCAAGACGTACACGAATCGGATCTGGTATATATAAGGGACATAATAGAGACTTATATAAGGAATCTTGCCAACAGAACGAGATATACCCCTAGCGACGATCCCAACGGAATTCTCTTAAATACGAAGAACGTTAACGCTCAGTGGCAGTCTTACGTCGACGGCGTCCTGAAGCAGTACACCGCCGGCAAGATTTGTATAAATTGTCAAGAAGCTATACCGAAAATTACAATTTTAAGAAATAAGATTATGACGACCAAAATCAATGACGCCAATTTTGCATCGACGAACGTAAAGTCTCATACGGTAGTAAATAAATTGGAAACAATCATCGTAATGCCAGACCAGTCGAAGGAGTACTTGCGAAAGTTATGGCAGAACGAGAAAGAATTTCTCAAAGTGATTATACCTTGTTTGAACGATGTAAATACGGAGTACGCAACCGACGTATTCTTCTTCGACGTTGTACCAGTTTTGCCGCCCATAGTAAGACCCATCAACTTTCTCCACGGACAAATGATCGAACATCCCCAGAGTCAAGTGTACAAAAGTATCATACAGGACTGTCTCATCCTTAGGAACATCATACAATCGATACAGGACGGTGACACGAGTCGGCTACCGGAAGAAGGAAAGATCGTTTTCGAACAAATAAAGGGCGGTACGGCCGTAGAGAAGCTACACAACGCGTGGCAAACGTTGCAAACGGACGTGGATCACTTAATGGACAGAGAATTGAACAAGACTCCGGATTCGGCAAATTGTCACGGATTGAAACAGGTTATCGAAAAGAAGGAGGGCGTCATAAGGATGCACATGATGGGTAAAAGAGTGAATTACGCGGCACGTTCCGTCATTACGCCCGATCCGAACTTGGACATCGATGAGATCGGCATTCCCGAGACTTTCGCGCTTAAATTGACCTATCCGATACCGGTGACACCCTGGAATCTGCTCGAACTGCGACAGTTGGTTTTGAACGGGCCGAATGTTCATCCAGGCGCGGTCATAATAGAGAACGAAGATGGTTCCGTCCAACGTCTTAGCCCTTTCGACGTGACCAAGAGGGAGGCCATCGCGAAGCGTCTACTACCGAGCAGCGATAAGGCCAATCGTTTCTTCAATGGCATTAAAATCGTGCACAGACATCTGCAAAACGGCGATATGCTCTTGGTGAATCGTCAACCGACGTTACATAAGCCCAGTATAATGGCGCACAAGGCGCGCATCTTGAAAGGTGAGAAAACGTTGCGTCTCCATTACGCCAACTGCAAGGCGTACAATGCGGATTTCGATGGCGACGAATGCAACGTCCACTTTCCGCAGAACGAACTCGCAAGAAGCGAGGGATACTTGATCGCGAACGTGTCCAATCAATATCTCGTGCCAAAGGACGGCACTCCATTGAGCGGGCTTATACAGGATCACGTGATATCCGGCGTACGTTTAACCACGAGGGGTAAATTCTTTTGTCGCGCCGACTACATGCAGCTGGTCTACTGCGCGTTGGTAGCGCATAAAGGAAACTTGAGGTTGTTACCGCCGACCATTCTGAAGCCCGTACCGTTGTGGTCGGGCAAGCAAATAATATCGACCATACTTATCAACGTCACTCCCCCGAACACCGCACAAATCAATCTGAAGTCGAGCGCGAAGATCGGTGCCAAACAGTGGCAAACGGGTAAGGCTCGCCGATGGAAATGCGGCACCGAACTGAAGAATCCCGAAGAAATGTCGGAGGCGGAGGTCGTGATAAGGAACGGGGAGCTACTTTGCGGCGTACTCGACAAAACTCATTACGGCGCGACCCCTTACGGTCTGGTGCATTGCGTTTACGAGTTGTACGGTGGATCGTCTTCCAGCAAATTGCTAAGCGCTTTCGGTAAACTTTTTCAGGCATTTTTACAACGAGATGGATTTACGCTCGGCATCGAGGATATTTTGATAGTTCCGAGCGCGGATGCGAAGCGCAAAGAAATCGTATCGGAATGTAGAAGATTGGGGGAAGAGATGCAAAGGAGCTTGTTGGAAATGCCCGGCGATGCGCCTTCGGACGTCGTATCGTCAAAAATGGAGGAATCTTATAGGACCGAGCCAAAGTTTCGCGCCCAGGTTGATCGGAAATACAAGAACGTGTTGGACGTTTACACGAACGATATTAACAAAACGTGCTTACCGGCAGGACTCTTGAAGAAGTTCCCCCACAATAACTTGCAATTGATGGTACAGTCGGGAGCTAAGGGGTCCATGGTAAATACCATGCAAATCTCCTGCTTGCTCGGTCAAATAGAGTTGGAAGGTAAAAGGCCGCCGCTGATGATAAGCGGCAAAAGCTTGCCGAGTTTTCCCGCCTATGATCCAACGCCGAGAGCGGGAGGATTCATAGATGGCCGCTTCATGACGGGCATACGACCTCAGGAATTCTTCTTCCACTGCATGGCCGGTAGGGAAGGCCTGATCGACACCGCGGTGAAGACCAGCAGATCCGGTTACTTGCAAAGGTGTCTTATAAAGCATTTGGAAGGCCTGGTGATTAATTACGATTCTACCGTTAGAGATTCCGACGGTAGCTTGATTCAAATTTATTACGGCGAAGATGGCCTCGACGTACCCGCCTCGACGTTCTTGAAAAAGGATCAAATGGATTTCCTGGTCGACAATAGAAATGTCATCGTCGATCCGAATCTGGTGACGTACCTGAAGGAAGATTCCAATTACGAGTCTACCTTGAGGTCGATAAGGAAGATAAAAAAGTGGTCGAAGAAAAATGGCGGTAGCACGTTGAATAGAAAGAGAAGGAACGAGTTTTCGTTATTCTCCGCGGACAACTTCAATCCCAACAGTTCGAAATTTAAACGCATCGACGAGAACAGCGGGAGGAGTAAGGGAACTCTTTCGTTGATAAGGAAATGGATAAGAATGGACGAGGAGACGAGAAGGTCCTACAAAAGGCAATGTACCGGGTGCCCGGATCCTCTAACGTCCAAGCTCAGGCAGGACGTAGAATTTGGGGTACTCTCGGAGAGATTGGAAAACTTGATGGACGAGTATGCGTCGAATAAATCGTTCGACCGCCCGATAGGAAAGACCGAACTGAGAGATCTTTTGTCTATGAAGGTAATGAAATCCATATGCCCACCGGGGGAACCCGTCGGTTTGTTAGCGGCGCAATCCATAGGAGAGCCGTCGACGCAAATGACGCTCAACACGTTCCACCACGCGGGACGTGGCGAAATGAACGTCACCCTGGGCATTCCTCGACTGCGCGAGATACTGATGATGGCCTCGAAAACCATAAAGACTCCCACGATGGAAATCCCTTTCAAAAGGGACTTGCCAAGTCTCGCCAAACGATCTAACAAATTGCGACAGAAATTGACCAAGTGTATACTCACCGACGTACTGAAGAACATCAGAATCGACAAGGAAATGGAACGTTTCCCTCAGAGACGTTTGATCCATACGTTGCGCATCGAATTTCTACCCCACAAATATTACAAAAACGAATTTTCGGTGAGCCCAGAGCGGGTGATCGAGAAAACCGAGCAAATCTTTTTCAAGGCGATGTTTAGAGAGATAAAGAAGATTGCCAAGGTAACCGGTACTCTGATACACGTCGAGGACGAGAAGAAGAGACGCGGGAACAAGGAAGATTCTTTATTGGACGAAGACGAACCCGAGGAGCCGGACGACGAACCGAAAGCGTCCAAATCGACGAACGTTAAGAGAGATTTGGGAGAACAGCACGAGTCGTCCGACGAGGAGGAAGCCGCGGAAGATGCGGACGCAACGGTCGCTCGAACGATGTCGCGTCATCGAGAGAATCAAGAGTACGAGGAGGATACGGAAGAAGATGAGGTCGAGGATAGAAACGAGAAGGACGACGAGGACGACGTCGCAGAGACGATAACTCGTGAAACGAGGATCGAGGAAGGCGAGACGGAGGAGAATGACGACGACGACGACGACGACAGTTCCGAGTTTGGAAGAAGCGGCGCGAATGACGACAAACGTACAGCGAATACGAAACGCAAGGATATAGTGAATACGTACACGTATGCGCTGGAGTACGAATACGACCAAGTTAAATCGTTGTGGTGCGAATTAAAATTCTGGGTCGGTAAAATTATCTTCCACTTGTATCGTATCGCCGGTACGCTCTCGTACGGTTCAACGAGATAACGTTTCGCCGCGTTGCAGTTGCCGCTCAAGATGACCAAGATAGACCTGCCAACGATCATCAGAAACGTAGCCGGCAAAGTGATTCTCTGGGAGACTCCCGACATCAGGAGAGCGTTCACGATCGAAAGTTCCGACGGGGAGACTATTCTCAAAACCGATGGAATAAATATAATAGTGAGTAACTCTGCGACGAGCGAAGGTAAAGACGCGGGACGTCGTAGGTACGCGTAACGCGGTTTTGCTGCTTTTTCCAGGAAATGTTCAAATACGACGAGGTTTTAGACTTATCCAGGTTGTACTCCAACGACATCTATGGAATTTCTCAAACTTACGGGATCGAGGCCGCCAACAAAGTGATAATAAGAGAGGTCAAAGACGTATTCAAGATGTACGGGATAACGGTGGACTCCAGGCATCTGTCGCTGATCGCCGATTACATGACGTTCGACGGTACATTTCAACCTCTCAGTCGCAAAGGCATGAACGATTCTGCCTCGCCTTTGCAACAAATGAGTTTCGAAAGTTCTCTCAATTTTTTGCGAAACGCTATATTACGAAGTGAGAAATTTCTCTTCGTTTTCTTCCTATATCTTTATTCGCCAAGTATCGTAACAATTATATCTTGCCTCTTTATTCGCAGGAAAACAAGACGACTTGAGGTCGCCGTCCAGTCGATTGATGCTGGGTCAACCCTGTAGATCGGGTACAGGTGCATGTTCTTTATTAACGAAAATACTTTAAAAACGAAACGTTCGAATACATCCGCGATGGCAATCGCTCGACCTGGGAGGATCCTTCTTATCCATCATGGGAATATCGCTCGCTGGAACGGCTATAGCTCGAGTCTTACGACGGAATCGCGATAAATCGAACTGCATAAAAAAAAAAGTCGCAAATAATGTATATACTGTACAAAGAATACAAGTATCATATCTTTCTTAACGTTGCAGAGCGAACGAACTCTCTTCCATATCCATAAAGATTTATAAAAATCATGCTTAGTCCGTACACATGGTAAGCCGAGTACACTTTATTTCGCAAAATAGTAGACATACAAACGGTAGAAAGGATAACGTGTTACGAAAAACCTAACCTCTTGAGATGTTATGCCATATGCATCGTAAAAGGAATACTGTCGTTAAAAGTTATAATACGCTGATCGTGTGACTCGTGCGTGCATATCGTTGCTATGTAATAGATTATTTCGCTTAAAAATACAACGCATTTAAACGCTTTATTTCGTCTATTTGTGAGTTTGGATCGTGCTTAACAACAAATCGTAATTAGCACCGGAGAACGTTTCCAACTAAAACAAAGATCATCGACAAGAAGTGTTAATAAATGTCCCCAACATTTGGCGTAAGAAACTGTTACGTAGAATCTTTGATCGTGCACGACATATATATATATATATGTGTGTGTGTGTGTGTATGTATATGAGCTCATACGTACTATCTTGCCTTCTTTGATAAAAACGAAAGTAGGCATGTTGGTTATTTTGTACTCGTTCACGATGTCCTCGCATTCCTCCACGTCGACTTTCAGGAAAATAACATCCTCCGTTTCCTAAAAGAACGAGAAAAGGTGGTATGACGGCGAACCGTTGTCTCCGGAGAGAAGGCATTCCGTTATCGAAGAGAATCGACGTACCTTGGCTAACTCTTCGATCTTTGGCCCGATCGCTTTGCAAGGACCGCACCACGTCGCGTAAAAGTCGATTACAACCAAGGTCGAGCCAGCCTTTTCGAGTTTCTCCTCCAAATCCGCCTGCAAGTAAAGCAAAAACGATATACGCTTCGGCGTGCAATAGGAGCGTCGTCGTTTCTTGGAACGCACTCGCATGGAAAGGAATCCGTCCGAAATAGACCGCGTTAAATTTCGTGTAAACGAACAGACGTAGAGAGGGCCGAAAGGTTACATATCGAACGAGATAGAGCGATTACGATGCGTTATCGGAGACCAGATAACGAGTCGATATCTCGAGTACACGTGTCGGGAGGATCGGTGGCGTCGCGACGAGTTCGTTTCCTCTCCCGATCGAGGAAATAACCTCGACGAATGCTCGATCGATCTACGATCGATCAGCGAGCTCGAGGAAGGGCTTGGGAGAGAGATATCGAACGACTATCGAACGAAAATAAGTAATTAGTTAAAAGTTCGATAAAGCGATATCGTGTGACGTAGTAGACGCGCGACGTACCACGTCGATAGCACTAGTCATCGCGGAGTCCCCGATTCGATCATTCTCGAAAATAAGTCCACGTTACGTCGCGACGAAGCGTGCACGTAAATATATCGGAGCGAGGTGTTTTTTTCTCGCGTTCTGGAGATCGATCGGTCGAAGGTCAGTTACTGCCACGTAAAGGCATGATATAATCGTGGCGAAGTGTGTCACCCGACGACGCGTATCCGCTTTCGCCGCATTTCCAAGGTTATGCCATTATCCGCCGCCCGTTCGATCGTTCGCAGAAGAAAATATCAAGAGCGAAAAACGTCGATGCAACTTACGTAGCTCTGAACGTGTTCGACCGTTTTCACCATTTTGCTCCTTCTACGGGTACCGTTCGGTTGTATCGTAAACGGACGAAGCGAAAGAGGAACGTTCGAAGCAGCTAACTTCTCGCCACCGACTGACCCGCGCTCTGATCGAACGCGAAGCCTCGCGCTCTCCCTTTCTCTTTCTCTCGCGCGCAGAGATATGCGCATGATCGTCCCTCTTTCTCCTTTCCCCTACACGACAAATCGAGGAAGCCGGCAACGGCAACGGCAACGGCAACGGCAAGGGGAAGGGGCGCGAGCAGGGCGAGGCAAAGCGTGCGCGAGCGTTCACGAAATTAACCGAAGTCGAACCGCTACCGAGAGGACGCGATCTTGAATGGACCGACGACGAATCGCGTCGGCGACTTTTCGTTCTTCTCGAAAATTCCTTGCGCCTTTGCCCTCCGTCCCTTCGTCTCGCTTCCTTCCTGCTCCCCCCGCCCCTCTCTCACGCTCTTACTCATACGCACGCCGATGACTCTTGAAAATGATTTCCTCTCGGCGGCGTTCGTCCAAGTTCCAAGCGCGCGATTTTTGAAAAAAATCCGTATAGCCGACGGACGAGGAGCGAACTCGTTCCTTCGTCGAACCTTGAAAGATTCGTTTTCGTCGACGTCGTTTACGCGAGGCTCGATGGATCGATGCTCCCCGTCCCTGAAGTATCGGTACTAACGAGGAGAAGAACCTCGATCGAGTTCGTCTATAGAAAGGTTCGTGCGACGTCTCGAAGAACGAGTCGGGGGACGATCGCTGTTCTCGATCGTCCGAAAGAAACGACGCAAGAAAATCGCTCGAGGAGGAGGAGGAGAAAAAATTCGTCATTCGCGACGCTACGGACGTTCTCGAGAACCAAGTCGTGGAAGTAGGTACGCTTCGAACGTTTGTTCCTCTTCGACGCTCGTTCGTAGCTCTCCTGCGTCCTACGCGATGGATCGACGTACGCGTTACGCGTACTTACCTGTACGTTGCGTCGGTAACGTTAGTTACCTTCGTACGAGCATGCATACTTCCGTTCGTTCCAGCATCGAACCAACGACAAGAGAGAAAAGCAACGGGACGATTTATCTTGGACGAAACGCAGAGAGGCTTGTATCCTCTCGCTGCATTACGACCGGTAAGACATAACCTTATCTCGTTCGGTCCGACGAGCTTATCCGAAGGAAGGAAATTCGAACGATAACGTTTTTCGCAGAAAGTTTCCCAGAAGCAACGATGTTGCTTCCTACGGAGGCGTATCGCCGTTCTTTCGAATCGATGAACGCTTTTACGGCGACATTGAGGATTTTCAAGGCCCTCCGCCCTTGGACGTCGAGGCGCAAACATCGCCGGCCGTAACCTCGGTGAGTAAAATTTAATGTAGGTTCGTTCGATACTCGGATCTCCGGAAGCGGCAACCTCGAGACCTAGGCAATTTCGGTCTGACGCGACGTCCTGTTTTCACGTCGCATTCGTTTCGAGTCGCCAGTAATATCGAGCTGTACGCATCCGTAGGTTCTCGATCGAAAGGAAAAAGTATCGAGGCGAGAATCGATCCTTTTCGCTTCGAGGTCGTACGTGAGCACGCGGGCTGCGCGTGGATACCCCTCGCGACGTGACGCGACGCTCGTGATATCTCCAATCGGAGGATTAAAGATCTTTGAGTTGGATCGTTCCTCGAGCGTAATTGCTAACTCTCCGATTGCATCATCGTTAAACGGCTCTTTCGTTCCAGGAAAATTACAGCGAGGAGGAAATATTTTCACCGAACTCGTCGTATTCCTTCGTTCGACGTCGTAGCCTAGAGAATATCGTACCGTGGCGGAAATTTGAATTCTAATGACGGCAGCGATTCGAAGAAAAGTCGCCGCCGAATATCGTCTCTCGATACCCCTGATGACATCTGGCGTGGCGAGGCGTCGCTCGTTTTCCTCGCTCGTTCCTATAAAAAAAGGAAAAAAAGGCAAAACGGTTGCTGATTGTCCGAGCTGCGATCGCCGCGTTACGACGGATACGAGCGAAACTTTTTTTGTATTTACGATCCGTCGGTGGCTCGTCGCGATCGAACGCGCCGTAAAAAATACCGATGGTATTATTTTCGTCGATCGCGACGCAAAAAACCGTTTTAGCCGATGAAACGGACAACGAGTCGATAAAAGGCGTCTTGGCGATTCGAGACGAAAGGATCTCCGGTGAAAGTTCCTGCATTACCAACCGTTAGCCTTACCTTTCGTTTTCCGATATCAGATTCAAACGGATGCAGCGTAGGTGACGCACGCTCGTAGAAAAGACGAGTCGAGGTAGGCGAAACGTCGAACGTATTCGAACGAATTTCGAACGAATATTCTTTCCAAGGAGGTACAGCTTTTATTTTTCCGCGATAGAGTCTTGCGGAGATGGAAAGGAGGCGAAGGCGAGCGGATCGTCGTCGTTTTCGTCGTCGTTTTCGGGGCGAAGCGGTATAACGGCCGCAGAGCGCAGAATCGAGGAGGGCGCGGAAGTCGGGACGCAGAAACGAGAGGAGAAACCGCGTTGCTAAATATAATACGCCGAGGCACGCGGTTTTCAGGTTCGAACGGACTGGTCGGTCGTCGAAATAGTCGGTGAAATCGCGTCGTTCTCCTTCGGAGCTCGCAGGGATCGCGCTGGACATCCTTTTGGAAAGAAAATTTCGAGAAGGAGGGACGAGTGGACCTACCCGTTGTCGCGTGGACTCGTCGAGGCCGGTGTCTCTCTCTCTCTCTCTCGCACACACGCCCGGTCGCGAGGGGATGAAAGTGTCACGAGTATCTCCTTCTCGTCCTACGTACGTATTTTCGTGTCGTCGGTGAGCGATAGCTACGAGCGACGTAAGGCGGTCGAATCGTTTCCGATCGTGAGAGGACGAGAGGATATCGCCCTTTTCCTCGTCGATCGTCCTCTTTGGCTAGAACCTTCGGATCGACGTCACGAGCTTTCGATCCACTCTTTCGACTCGAAATTTTACGCGTCGCGTTAATCTCGTATCATCGATCGGCGATTCGTCTTTGCGCAAATGGCAGCGTCGTCGTAGTCGACACGCGGGAGCTACGAAGAAATTCTTTTAACGCAAGATCGACTCACGCACGCATGTAAATAAATACGTGCCGCATTCGTGCCAATCGCGGTTTGTTGACGATAGTTAATTTCGTTTCGGAGAGGCATTGTTTTCTTTTGGCATTGTTACAAGTACACGCGTACGTAATACGAGCTCGTTGAACGCGGCACACAACAAACTCGGAGTCACGCAGTCACGACACGATCGTTGGACGATGGTGATGTACGACGGTGAGCGAGAGGATAGAACGTAAAAGAATATCTGTGTGAAATTGAAACTCGTATAGATTTTCTCTCGATTCGCTTTGAGCGCACGAAGGAAGAAGGAACGACTTTTCGACCAGCGAGGAAAAGAAAAAACGCTCGAGTGTCGAGCGCGAAGAACGAACGATTGCGTGGTTGAATCGATGAAAGGTTCGCTCCTTCTCTCTTCTTTTTTTGTTTGTTTTTTTTTTTTTCATTCGACGTTAAACGCATGTACGACGAACGAACGTAAAAGTCAATATACTCGAGACGAACGATTATTTCTGCCGATGGTAGAAGCGATTGTTGTTTCGATAGTTTGCATTTCCTTTTTTCTTTTCTTTTTTTTTTGACCTTGACTTTGACGACGAAAGTTATTCGATAGAACGTTCGTATCGTTCTCGGACGCTCGCGTTAGAAAGCACGCTCGGATCGATAAAAAAGAGTCGGTCGACGCGTTACGCCTCGTCGAAGCGAATCGCGAACGCCTGCGTGTTTACGTGCCGACGACATTGTCGAGGACGAAAAGCTAATTGGTCTTTTTTCTTCCTCCTCCTTTACGCCGAAAACTACTACGGACTCGTTTGTAGACGCTGAAGAAGAATCCAAGGAGATAACGGACATGAATATCCCGAAGAGCGATGGCCTCCTGTCGGTGGTCTTGCCTTCCGAAATTCCGTCTTCGGCCAGCTCGCAACAGCTCTTTATAAGTCAGGACCAACAGGTGTGTGTTCGTTCGACGTAGACGGCGAGTTATCGTCGACTTTCGCTCTAATTCGCCCTTAGTCACGTTTCTTCTTTCGTTAGATACTTAAGCATTGTGCGAACTCCGTAACTGAAACGTATCCTCGTAATAATAACGACTATCGATCTAATACCATCGATATATTCGATTGCTTACGAGGAGCAGGACGAGGAAGCTTCGGACTGTCCACTCTTGACGCCGAGTCCACCTCCGGCCGTGCAGATAAATAATTCTCTCGAGTCGGCGCCTATATACAGGCCTCTCGAAGGAGCACCTCTGGAAATGATAACGACGCCAACGCTCGAAAATATTAACGAGGAGGACGGGCTTAACGCGTTCATGAATCTCGTCAACAGTTCGTCGAAACCTCTTCACGATGGTAGGTATCGCGTCGAAGAGAACGTTAATCGTGGCTAAAAAAGTAGAAAAAAAGTCTGAAATTTCTTCTCTTTCCTCGTCGATCGTCCGTCTCACGGGTTCGATTAATGAGAAGAGAGAAGCAACGAAGGGAAGAGCGAGTCGCCGTCGCCGTCGCGCGACGCTAAATACCTTACGTAATCACGCGCGTGGTCGTCATCGTCGTAAACGCAAAGCGCCTTGACAGGATCCAGTTTCAATTTATACCGCGATTAATCTTGACCAACTCGCTCACGAGTTCCTACGCGGAAGAAAAAAAGAAAAGACATTTCGTCATTGAACGAAATTGAAATTAATAGGAACGAATTAAAATCGATACTCGCGCGACTCCGAGCCGGATTTATCGCATTTTAACGAAAGAACGAGAAGAGCCATTTCTTTGGCAAACCGTTGATCGATACGATCGCATGAAACAAGTAACGATAAGTTATTATCCCATTCTTTGATTCGATCTCTGTCACGATTCTTTCAGAACCGAGTTCGCGAGATCCGATGGTGGAATCGAGCACGAGCGGTAGCAGCAGTGACACGAACGAGCCGGTTTGCGCTCAATTACTTACACAGCTGAATACCGCTTATCAACATTTAGCACCAGACGCTCAAGCTCTAGTAAGTATTTAATTAAAGTGTCGCGAATCGAGTTACCTTTCGCGTCGACTTTTCTTGGATGTACAAACTCGAGGTGCGTCATCGCGAGGCCGACTTGGCATTTTTTTCTTCGAGTCTCACGATACTCGCGAGTGTTCCTTATCGAGTATCGAATCCGTTTCGTTTTTGCACGATGGAATCTACGTTATTGGTACGTACGTTTTATTACGTCGAGCGAAAATGATTTTTCGATTTCGTACGACGATTTTTTCGTTTCTCACTCGCGGGGACTAGACGCGCTAATTTCTATCTTCTAGTTTACTTTCGAGCTCTTTTTCCCCGACTTTTTTTTAGTCGCGTCTCGTCATCTCGACTAGTTTCGATAGAGCGGTACGAAAAGTCTCGTGACACGGCGGCTGAGAGGAAAAAGATTTTTCGGGGAAGGGAATGTATGCTCTTCGTCGGTCGTAAGAACTCGAAAAGGAAAAAAGCGGAAAGAGGGAGAAGGGAGAAGGGAAGGAAGAAAAAGCCGATCTCACGGTGGAAACTTATTAAAGCGAAAGAAATATATCGAGAGACGATGGTTTTACAACGGGTCGGAGCGATCGTTAGCTAAAGAGTCGGCTGATAAAGCATCGATACGTAACTTTGATAGGCTCCTTGCATAGTACTTACCTATACAAAGATATCGTGCGTGCGTAATATCGCTTGCACGGCAATAAAGCGATAATGAATCGTACCGTTAGACGCAGATAGACGCGTTTGTCGCACACAACGGCCCGGCGTTATTTATAAATCTTTCGTTCGTACGCGCACTTGTTGCTCGGGCCGTCACCTGCTTCTTCCACTTCTTCTCCCCCCTTGTTCGTCCTTCCTCTCGTTGATCTTTCTCGACCCTACGCGATCGAATAGAAAAATGTTGGATACGAGCGGCCGTATGGCGTTGGCTATTAATACGATAACGTCGTGTATCGCTCGAGCTCGTGACAGGACTTATTAATAATAGAGTCAGCGTCGAGCAAGAGACTCGAGAATGCGCGAAGGCATTTGCGACGATGGCGGCGGCCACTGGCAAGATCAACGATAGATCTCGAAAGGCGAGACAACTTCGTACGACGTTCTCGCCATGGAGAGAGGCCGAACCGCGGAGAGGTCATATCTCTGGCAGATGTCGAATCCGAATATTTGCGCCAAGGGTTCGATCGATCCCTCTCCCTCGCTCCCCTCGGACGTCTCGAAGGATAGAGTTTTTTGTCCGTTCGCGAACATCTTTTGATCATCGTCTTGCTCCGAGCACCGATCTTCCAACCTTTTCTTTCTCGCTCGTTCTTGGTGTCTCGTTTACTAACACCCCTCCTCCGTGCCTGGCCCCAGTGCGGATCGCTTTCTCTAACAAATCACAAGGTATACTCACGCCGTAACTCTTCAGTTTTACAATCAGGAGAACGGTGGGAAGCCACCGCTCGTTGGAATACAGCTGGTCGTGCCCAAGTCTCCGAAAGATTATCGATTCATGAAATGGAACTGGCCGCTGATAAGAAAAACTTGCTTTTGGTCGTTGATGTCGGTCCTGGCTGGGTGCACTGCTCTCGTCATAGGCGTCCTCGCGACCATGCCTAAGAAGTAAGGACTCCCCTCCGCATCGAGCGATACCGTTTCTAAATATTCTAACTTCCAGATGCGATCCTCCCGTAGAATGGTGGCAAGGGAGCGTCTTCTACGAGATCTTTCCAGCCTCCTTTCAAGATTCATCGAAGGGGGGCGACGGTATCGGGGATTTGCGTGGTATCACGATGCGATTGGATTACCTAAAGAGACTCGGCGTTCGTGGAATTCGTCTCAACTCGATCTTCCCGGCACCGCACTATCCGGAATATTATTCGGACATCAGCAACATGACGGATATAAACGTGAATCTCGGTACGTTGAAGGACTTTGAAAAACTCCTAGATGAGGTACATCGTAGAAACATGAGCCTTATCCTCGATCTACCGCTTTATCCGTACGCGAAGACGCTTCAAGGCGAGGAGGGACAAGTCACGAACAAGACGAACAAAGGGATCCGCGAAAGAAGAGGCCTGATCGAGGATTCGATGCTCGAGGATATGGTTACGACGACACCTTCCACGTCGATTAAAAACGTTCGAAATACTTTCTCGACGGTTAGCGGTAGTTCAGCACCGTTCGAGGAGCCAAGAGCTCTACCGGTCGTCTCGGCGGATTCGATCGGCAACGAACGTTCGATCGGTTCGGCCATCAAAACGTGGATCGACAGAGGCGTCGATGGATTTTATTTGAGGGGTCTCGAACGTTACGTTCACGAAAGTTATTTTCCCGATATCTTACGGCATTGGAAGTCGCTGCTCGGCCCTCGAAAGATTCTCATTTGTCACGTCGACGCGCTTAACGCTGCGACGCATTTCGAGCCATCCAGAAACGCGATTCTTACGAGAATAGATCTGATCGACGTCACTTTGCGCGTATCCAATGGAACCGAGGATATAAAGGCTCAAGTAGAAGCCGTAACGAAAGGTATACTTTTCGAGAGAGCGTCCTATCCGTGGGTTCACTGGTCCGTCGGTGGCGTCGATTCGAGAAGAGTCGCTTCCAGCATCGACGTCAAGAACGCTTCGATGGCTGTCTCTCTTTTGGCTTTGATGCTTCCTGGAACGCCCAGTATATTTTACGGAGACGAGGTATAAAGTTCAACCAAATACGAAGTTCGTTCGAGCGAGCGCATTCAAAGTATTTTTACGTTCAGATAGGTATAATGGATTGCGAGTGCGAGGATCATCAGGATCTGGCACATTTGCATAATCTCGCACCGATGTACTGGGAGAAGAAAGACGGATTGGACGACAAGTTTGCGTCGGTCGGTGTCACTGCCTGGTTGCCGGAGGCATCGAAACCATTGGAAACCAGTCTGATCGGCACGATCGCCGAGATGGCTAAATTGAGGTCTGACACTCCGACGATTTACGTTAAAGCTATTTCCAAGGATAGCGATGTCATGGCTAACTGTGATATTAGGTAAATAGTTAGGAACCCGTATTTGACGATCCGTTCGGAAATCGTTTTGGGATCGGAGCTTTCAACGATTCCACTTTTCCTTGCCAAAGGTACACGAAGGATGAGATAATCGTGATAGAACGATGGTATCCTCGGAGAAACTCGTACGTCTTCGTCGCTAATCTCGGCAATGGGTCCAGACTGAAGGACTTGTCGTCCCTTTATTACGGTGGCCACGTCGTCGTCGGACCAGCCAACAGATTGAATCAAGACGTTTTCTTCAAGGAACTGAATGTTCCACCCGGCGAGGCTTTCGTCATCAAATTGGACAAGTGAGAAAGTCGAAGCAAAAAGTCGAAGAAAAAAAAGAAATTCATGAAATCAACATTCGCGTCTGAGCCATATTTTTTCGTTGGCACGTCGAGTGCCAAGTGTGATATATCTATTCTACGGAGGGAGTTTCACGCTCCTTTTGGGTGCAAAGTGCGCGCCTCAATAGTTCAAGTTCCTCTTTATGATCGTAGATAGAAATCGTTTTCTTACGAGTCGACAATTTCTCCAGTCAAATTTTTTCTTTAAAGGATCAATCGGTCGCGGCAACTGGCAACCAGTTGACTATACGAACATGTCGTTTTATCGAGATTAATTTCCAAACGAGAAAAACGGCTAAAAAGTTTCGCAAGGTTCTACGATATGGTTCTGCGACATGGTTTTGCGACATTCTTCTGCGGCACGGTTCTGCGATATGGCTTTACGAATAGCAAACGCTGTTCTCTCTTAATCGGAATGAAGAAAATCATTTAACATTTATACGTATTGTATTCGAGTTAATCGTCCCACATGTAGAATCGTTATTCACATTCCGAAAGAACGATGACACTTTGATTTCGTAAACCGGGTTTATCACTTTGTACAAGTCTCTATGTGTTCACTATTTTTAACAGTTTGACCTGTGGAACTTTTGCTTCAACGACACGACGAACGTCCTCTTTTTCTTTTTTTTTTATTACTCTTCCTTCCGATTGAGCCTCCATGGAACGTTCTTTACTTGGAATTTTAACGATTCGTAACTACTTGTCGAAACGTTTCTACGTCGGCTAATTTTTAAGTAATACAGATATACAAAGATATTTTCATGAGAACATTTTTACCGGGAGAAAACAAACGGTAATATCTTGTTAATACGTACCCGCGTCTAGTGGGATTTTGATCAGGCGTCAAAACATTTCTTTTATTCGATCGTATACGTTCGATAGTAATTGAAATATATATTCTCGATCGATTGGAATTAAACCAACTTGCATTCGAATTATATATTTTCTATATAATATATCATTTGATGTGTGTGCGTTATTTCTGAAGAACCTTATCATTCATAACATAATCATAAACATCCCGCAGACATTCTTTGTCCCACGTTTATTAATAAATCAATTCGTTTTCATCTCCATTCAGCACTCGGCTCAATAATAATCGACGCGTTCTTTTGGATCGTTCTCTCTGTTTCTCTCATTTTTGAAATAGAGAGTCTTTAAAAGGGTGAAGGAGCGAATGTTGTGTGAAAAGCGTCGCGAAAGGCATTGCGTTTCGTGCATCGATTTTCGAAACTATATCGACAAATTTGCGAATTACGTCGAGAATAGAAAAAGCAGTTGAATCGTCACGATGGTTTCGCTTTGAAAAATTGAAAGAATATCTTCCGTACGTTCGTCGCGAGTAACAAGCAGCGATGAAGGATAATTAATTTATGTTCTCGCAAGAGCAACGAACCGACGAGCGTTGAAGCGACGACGTGTGCGCGTGAGAGAGAAAGGGAAAAGTACTTCGATCTCAATAGGAATAAAGTATTAAAAGGATCGTTGCGAGCGAAAGTTTACCTTAGAAACGAATCGTCAATTTTACGATCAGTTCGTCGACGGCCTTCGCGAGAATAAAATGGAAGCTGATTTAAAAGTACGAAACAAGAACGAGTACTTACTTAGTCAAGCACTCGCCCGTTTAAAATTAATTTGCTTTTTCATAGATCGTTGTTTTGTTTCGTTTTCCTTTGATCGCACGATGGAATCTTTTCTTTTCATTTTGTTCACTCCAGTGGTTTTATCGTGACGTATTATTCGATTTCAGCCGGTCGATCTATCCGATAGTATCAAAGTGTTTACGTGGAACAGGAGATGCCTTAGTATCGTGGGAATATGGCCTTTGAAGGTTTACGACCCGATATTCCTTTTTTCCTTCGTATATCTGGCAGTTCATTGCGTCTTCGGAATCCTCGATTTAACCAATTACTCGAAGAACTTTGATCTTATCGTAGTAAACATTACGGAAAACATGGTCATGCTAAACGCTCTCATAAAAATGTCTATCTGTAGATTTCACAGAGATTCATTGGCGCAATTTTTGATAAAGATACGAAAGGATTTTAAGGTCGAAAGTTACAAGAGCCGAGAAGAAATTTTGACGTTTTTCGGTTACAATAGACTATCTTATCTGTTCAGTGTAACATCTCTATCTTTTATGAGTTTCATCTCGATAATATATTTCTTGCGATCATTGGTAGCGAACGTGCAGATGGGTAATTATATTTAAATGGTCGAAGGCTATCATCGAAATGATGCGGAAAAGAACGACTATCGGTCTTCTTGTTACAGTTATGGATAATTCGTCTTTTGGTTATCAGCTGCCTTATAAGACACGACCTCTCGTAGAAATTAATGACGCTACGACCTATGGACTTCATTGTTTGTATCAAGTTATCGTTTTACCGCTGATTACGTTCGGTTCCGTTGGTTACGATTCCTTCTTCATCACTTTGTCTCTTCACGTTATCGCACAATTGTCCGTATTGAAGTACAGAGTTAGATTAGCTCTGGAAGATCCAAATGGTTGCCGATGCGGGATAAAAAAATTGATTAACAAGCATTATCAACTAATAGGGTAACGTTGCTTTCGTTGATATTTTTTTAAACGTTTAACGAGTAAACAACGTTGATAAGCGTCTACGATCGTCTATTCGCAGATTGGTGGATATCTTGGAGAACGCCTTCAACCTGGGAATTTTAGAACATCTTCTAGGAACGACGGTTAACTTGTGCGTCTCCGGTTATAACGCGATACTGGTATACTTTATTTGTCGATAACAACGGCAACGGCAACGAGCGAACGCAAGATCGCTGTGAACTCTTTTGTCGTTTCAGCGTTCGTCCAATGGTGAAAATCTCGAGCTGTTCCTGTTTTTTATATTCTCAAGTATCATCTTGAGCACGTTGTTCGCCTATTGTTATACCGGCGAATGTCTTATTCAGGAAGTAATTATCGATATAAACGTATACAAAAAATTTACATACCATTTTCTAAACCGACCGTATCTTAATCGATGTAGAGTACGGACTTTGCCGTGGCGTTTTACGAGTACGAATGGTACAACGTGTCACCGATGGATTCGAAGATGATCTTAATTTGTATGATAGGAGCAAGTAAACCGTTGCAACTGACCTCTGGAAAATTTTTCGTCCTATCGTTATGTACCTTTAGCGACGTAAGAATTTCTCCGATCGCGTAACGCACAGCACATTTTTCTTACGACTTAAACTACTTTTCACTTTTAGATATTGAAAACTTCAATGGGATACCTGTCGGTGTTACGAACGTTGTTATAATCGACGGAAGTGGTCGAACGCGCGCCGACAAATGCTCCTATCTCCCGTCCCATTTCTGTGAAACTATAATGTCGAAGCGTTCATCGCGACGTTTACGCGATACGTCTTCAATAGAAATGTTCTTTAGATACTTACGTTGCTGTTCCTATTTTTTTTTTTTTTTTTCATATTACGAATTTTTATTCCGTAGCTGTTAATGAAAGAACTCTGAATTTTTTCAAGAAAATTGCTCCGATTCTTCGGAGACTGTTTCGCTGAGAAAGTTTTTTCTTTCGACGAAGTAGAAAAAACGTAGAAAGAAATGCTTCGTAACGAGAGAAATATCGTATACGTTCACGGTTAGAAAAGTTTCCTTCCTTCGTATTTTTATATCTCTTTCTTTTTCTCCTTCTCCGAGTGAACTATTCATAGATTCGGTTGTAACTACGAACGAGCGAATTTTAAGACTAAACTATAAGTAATGAGAAAGGGCTTGTAATTGTAGAGTTTCGAAACTCTCCTAGACGCAACCGCGTCTTTTTGTTAAAGAAAGAAACGAAGAACGACTTGATGGAGTTAAATTGCACGGTCAAGAGACCGGGCAAAACAAAAAGAAAAGAGAGAAGAAGAAGAAGAAGAAGAAGAGAAAAGAAAAAAGGTAAATTATTGTTAAGAGGTAGGTAACTCTATCATTCATGCATCGTTCTATGCTTGTAATCGAGGCTCCTCCTCCTCCTCCTCCTCCTTGGAGCAGACCTATCAATTTTTGTTTACGAGACTTTTAAGAGACTCGTTTTTTCCTTCCAACGTTTACGTCTATGGAGGATCGACGATTTGGGGGCCAGTCTCTCGACAACTTTTGTGCGAATCAAATGGAAAAGGGTGGGAAAGTACGAGCAGTACGATATAATGTATTCTAATTAATTTCGTTTTGAAGACGAACCGACTCTTTTTTTCTTGCTTCAAGTGAAATTTCATGAAAGATCGTTGTTGTCGTTCCAGGCTCGTCTTGGCTCGTTCTACGCTATCAAAGTGTTAACATGGAACGAACGATTGCTTTGCATTTTGGGTATTTGGCCGTTGCAAGTGCGCGACTCGATATTTTTGTCGTACTTTATCTACGGATGTCTAATGCAGTTTATGGGTTTCCTCACTCTCCTCGATAATTTGTCGGATTTCGATTACTTTTTGACGAGCCTTACGGAAAATATTTTATTGTTCATGACCCTTACGAAAATGTTCACCTGCAGGATAAATAGCCGATCGATCGGTCGATTCTTGAGAGAAATCCAACGAAATGTTTTCGATGAAAATTATGGAGACGAGGAGGAGAGATCGATATTTCGTCGTTATAACAAATTATCCTACAAATTTATCGCGACAATTGTACCAATGATGACCGTCGTAATCATCTCATATTTCCTTAATTCTGCCCTAACGTCTATTTTGCTAGGTAACTTTTTCTGGAGGAATACGATAATATCGTCAATGTTGTTTCATATCATGAGATTAAAACGTATATCACGTAAATTCAAGTAATGTCTAATTCGACTTTGGAGTACCAGTTGCCTTATACAATAAAGCCGATCGTAAAGCCATACGATTCAACGAGTTTTCTTCTTGGATGCGTGTATCAGTGTCCGTGCATCCCTATGATCGTTTCCGGTTACATTGGAATCGATTGTCTTTTCGCTAGTTCAGCTCTTCACGTAACCGCGCAATTTGCGATACTGAAACACAGAATCACGAAAAATTTTAAAAATTGCGAACGAGGTATAAGAGAAATAATCGTTGAACATTGTCATCTCATTAAGTAAGTATCGTTTGTGCTCATCGATGTACGTCAATGAAGCGAGAAAGTTAAAGAATTAATTCTAGTTAGGAGACATCCAAGTATCATTCCGGATGTATACTAAACGCACGTTTCAGATTGGCAGAAACATTGGAAGATAATTTTACTGGTATTATTTTTCAACAATTATTAGGGATTACGTTCCAACTTTGTATATCTGGTTATCACATGCTCGTGGTATAACGAACAAATATCTAAATACGATAAATGCTTTCTTCTTCTTTTCTCCCTCTCAAAAGTTTTAGCGTTCTTTTTCAGTACGTGGCAAACAACGAGGACGTTCAAGTCGCTGTTTTCCTAATATATGTTCTTGGTTTATCAAGTATATTATTTGTCTACTGTTACATCGGCGAATGTCTCATTCAGGAAGTAATTCTCACAATTCTAATGTAATTCGATCGAGCGCAAACGCGCGACGCTATTTGCAACCTAATCAAATTTGTTATTAACGCAGAGCACGAACTTGAACGAAGCGTTCTACGACATAAAATGGTACGAAATGTTAAGGAAAAATTTAAAGTCAATTTACATTTGCATGATGCGCACGAGGAAGCCGCTCCAACTGACGTCTGCCAAATTTCGGGTCTTATCCTTGTGCACCTTTACCGACGTGAGTAAAACGTCCTTATAGTATAATTTGATGTCTTTGTATTATATTTTCATATGAATTTTATGCGAATCAAATATTTATCAAGTTTATCCGTAGATACTGAAGACATCTATGGGATACCTATCCGTTTTGCGAACTTTTTTATAAATTAATTCACCCTGTTAATGCGCTCGCGCAAATTGTTACACTATAGACAATCTATTCTATTTATTATAATAAAAATCTGAGTGATCCGACACACGAGGAAACATTCAGAATTACGAAACTGCCGTTTTTATCGTGAAAATGTTCACAAACCATCCAACTTTTAGTCGTGTTTATGCATCACTTCCATGGGAAGAACCGGATGGTAAGGTGGATATTAGAAGTATCTTTTTTTATAAAAATGTTTCTAATATTCAGGGTTAACTGTACGCATTCACGGTGGGTGTACCATGTATACGTATATACGTAGATTACACGTGGTAATAGTTGAAAAAAAATTCTCCATAACGAACTGTTCATAAGGAATTGTTAAATCCATGCGTGTACATAAAATTTATAGATATACTTGGATCATATGATGCATCTCGTAAGAAACTTTTTATGCAAATTGTGATATAATTGTAAAGAAAATGTTAGAAAATAGAGAACTATCTATCGTTCGAAATGATTACAAGTCGCTACGACTTTTTGTTTCGGAGATATTCCCATTCGAATGAAAGACAAATTTGTCTAATTTTTATCAAGGCTTCAGGCGTAATTTTTGAACTATTTCGATGAACGCGATCTGATTATTTTAAAGATGAATGTTTAAGCGAATACGTGACTTTTTCGAATTTTTTTTTCTTTTTTCCTTCCTTTTCGCAGTACAATAGTACGATTAAACCGAAAGTAATGGAAAGAGAAAGGATAAATTTTCCTCTTTCTTTCGGTTTGAAACTTCGACGACTAACTTAATAACCGTACAAGTTGAAAGGCTTTCAACTTTGCCTCTTCTCGGTGATCGTTTTTAACCGTGGAAATATTCACAAACTATCCAACGCGTGAACGGCATAATAAAACTCCTGGAAAATGAAAGAGAGAAAGAGAGGAGTACATAAATTGTTTATGTATACTTTGTCGCATTTAATCGATGATCAGAACGTCAATGACAGTCGTTGACTGTTCGGTACTTCGTCGAATTGGAATAAACTATTCAAAGGCTCCGTTTGTAACCCTTTGAAAGAAAGTTTACATCGAGGGAGAATTGACCCTTTCACGGTTAGTTCGCCGAGAACCATCACGAGAGAGAGATGGAAAAGATGAAAAAAGTACGAAAGGAAACGTAGTATCAATCGTGTAAATCGTAATTGCGTCTAGTGAAAAAAAAAAAAAAAAGAATGGCAAATGCACAATATATTCATTGGATCGCACGTTTCAGGCGACAGATGTTTTTGAGAGCGAGAAAGTTATTACATGGAATAAACGACTACTCAGATGCGTGGGTGTTTGGCCACTCGCAGTTTACGATCCGCTCTTTCTCTTCTTCGTAGTTTACCTCCTTCTTCATTGTTCGTTGACGCTCGTAGATTTCATAGATCAAGCAAAGAATATCGATTACGTAGTCAGAGTCTTGACGGAGACCGTACCTCTTTTAATGGCACTTATAAAAATTACGATCTACAGACTGAACAGACGAGCGATCGCTCGGTTATTGATCGAAATTCGTGAAGATTTCTTCGTGGAAAACTATGCGAACGAGAAGGAGAAATTGATCTTTCTCGATTATAATAGACTTTCTCGTAGATTTACCGCGATAACTTTCGTGTCGATGTCCATCGTCACCGGACTTTATTTCTTTAAAGCCATTATGACGTCGGTACTAACGGGTACTACCAAATATCTTATTTAGATCGATTTTTCTTTTCCGAGCTCGACGCTTTCGAAAATACTTATTCTTCTTAATCAGTTATGGGAAACTCGTCCTTGGAGTATCAATTGCCTTATAAGACTCGAACGATGGTTGAACTTAACGATATAACGACGTATGCCTTCTACTGCATCTATCAATGGTTAATCGTGGTAACCATGGTCTCCGGTTACGTTGGATCGGACTGTTTATTCGCCAGTTTGGCATTACACGTCACAGGACAATTGGCGATACTCAGATGCAAAGTTAAGGAAGCGTTCGAAGACTCTAATGGCTATAAGCGAGGTATGAAGAAATTGGTAATCAAGCATCATCGACTGATTGGGTGAGTACATTCGTTTCCTTTATCGAAATACGAGATAGCTATTCAATGAGTGTTCATATTTATATTTCATGAGACGAGTGAGCATTTATTGAACGTTCGTACGCGCAAAATTGTATCGACGATGAATGACGTGCAAATAACAGATTGCGGAATTTCAGATTGGTCGAAACATTGGAGGATGGGTTTAACATAATGATTTTTCAACAATTATTAGGTACAACGTTGAATCTCTGCGTATCGGGTTATCACGCGCTCGTGGTAAGTTTACGTCGTTCGAACGATCGTTGATAATCTTTTGTTACTTTTCAATGAACAATTTGCAGAGTTCAGCGAACGGAGAAAATATCGTATTAGTCACTTTCTTTGTCTACGCATTTAGTGTATTGAGCACGTTGTTCGTTTATTGCTACATCGGTGAATGTCTCATCGAGGAAGTAATGCAAATAATTTCGTTATACGGAAAAAGGAACGAGGTATTAACGGAATATATTAATGAAATTCTTTATCTTTATAGAGCATTGGACTCGGTGATACGTTGTATCAGTCCGATTGGTACGATTTGTCGACGGTCGACTTAAAGATGATGTACATTTGTATGCAACGAACAAGAAAACCGCTGCAATTAACGTCTGCAAAATTTTGTGCGCTATCCTTGGATACGTTTAGCGACGTAGGTATTTCATGGGTATCGAGAAATGTTCGTTCGTTTTAATAATCGACGAGATACGTACTCCAAAGTTTCATTAAAATCAATGTTTCCACCTTAAGAGGATACAGACGAGGATACAATTCGGTACGGTTTTAAATAGTTTAATAAATTTGCAGATATTGAAGACCTCGGTGGGATACCTGTCCGTTTTACGAGCTTTTCTATAGATCGACTCGCCAAAAACATTTAAACGCCGATTAAATCGTGCCATAGAAATGATCTATTTTTCATTAAACGTAATAATCGATATGTCCGTAAAAAGAAAACTAATAAATAACGTCAACGTAGAATGACAAATTGATGATTTCATGTTATACGTATTTGTCGATGAGCGTTAATTTGTTAAAGATTACAGTCCGATTAAAGAGAAATTTCGCTCCTCTTCGATCTTTTTTATAAAGGAGATATTAAGAAGCAAATTTGTTCGAACGGATTAAATTTAATAATACGGATTAGGGATGTGTGTAATTAAAAGCGTTTCGATTATTTTTCAAAACTGCAATCACGCAATTTCTTCGAGTATTATTTCAGACGATATATTCTTACGTTTATACGTATTTCGTTTCGTTTTGCTTCGTTTCGTATTTGGTAAAGTTCCCGCCTCGGCCACGTGACCTCCGTAAGTTCTCCCGAAAACCGCTAGAGTGCTTTAGCTTCGTGAAGAACTCATTCGCTCGTGGAGCTTCGTCGATTCACGTAGGTTCGTTTCGAGTCAAGGTATTTCGTCGACGAGATATTTCTTTTAACGAATAAATTATCAATTTTCACGTACGAATGTAATAACAAAAGGATTATAAAGTTTTCCAGGCATATTACGAACGATCGTTCGAGGTACTATCATTATGGCGTCACGTGAGTTTCGTTCCCGGTAATTCTAACCTTTTAACTTGTTGATCGCCTAGTGCGTATACACGTGTATCGTTAATATCGTTTAAATGAAATAAGTGTAATTTTGGGATATTGTATCAAGATGAAGAACAAGCCGATACGTCACAAGGAAAAAAATACTTTTCAGGTAATATCGTAAAACGAACGTCATTTTTTACAAGATTATATCTCATTTCATCCTGTATGTGTAAAATTTAATGTTACAGTTTAAATCATTTTCCGAACGGGTAAACGAAATTGATATCGACGTTTTTCATCGCGTAGTACATAAAAATGAAGAAAATAACGAGGAAGTTGAAACGTATTTTCATGAAACGCTTCAAAAATTGAATTTTTTGAATTTAACAGAGGGTTATTGTAGCTTTAAAAGACAAGTCCGTGAAATCGTTACTCTTCCGCAATTGCTCAATAAGAAGCAGTATGTAATTGATTTACTTTTGGAATATTTAAACAAGCGAGATGTTTTGTTTTTACAACCAATACTGGAGTAAGTACAGTCTTGTAATTATTTCGATGTATCTGTGTTAACGATATTTAAATATGTATGTAACACGCGCGTATAATCACATATTTTAGGTTAGTGGTTGCCTTGGCAAAAGATCTGCAAAAAGATTTTTACGAGTATTTCCCCGAATTTTTAAGCGCTATAATCGGCTTATTACAAACTAAAGACCCGGAGCAAATAGAATATGCATTCGTAGCTCTTGCCTACTTATTCAAATTTTTATGGCGATATTTGGTCAAAAATGTAAAAACTGTTTTGGATTTGCTATTGCCACTTTTAAATGACACGCAACCAGGTTATGTCAACAACTTTGCTGCAGAAAGTTTTGCTTTTGTCGTTCGCAAAATTAAAGACAAAGAAGCATTTGTTAAATTACTGTTAAATATATTGGAGGACAATCGACATAGCGTTACCGGCTGTGGAAGATTAATGTTCGAAGTAATATCCGGCACACCAGGTCAATTTCATTCCTGTGCAGATCAAATTTTATTACTTTATTTTCATTCTCTAAAAGATGAATCCGTAAATCAAGATCTCGCATACGGCGTTATGGGACAAGTGACGAATTGTATTCTACAAAATATACATTCTTCCAAATGCGACGTACTTTGGAACACTTTCTTGAAAGTGTTAGACACAACAACCAAGGAACTGAAGATCGTATCAGGAAGAAAAAGTCATTTAGAACTTGTTTTGCGTCTCATGAATGTTGTTCTTACTCATAAAAATGGAAGGATGCTCAACGATCCTGTACCTTTGATTAAAAAACTGGTAAATATGATCGATGATTTTCGAATGGATAATAGCGTTTCATCGGAGATTATCAATGCACTAATTAATATTCTTCTATCTAACGTTAAATTGGCTCAAGAAACTTCTAGTCATTTACTTCTTAAAGTAATGTCTATAGATAACGTAGAATTATTATATAATGCGGTTGAAAAACTGATACATTATTCGTCATTCGAGTCATTGGTATTACCGCATCTGTTGAAAAGGTGTAATTCCATTGGATTGAAATCTGAAGAAGTAAGGTTGTTGGGTAAAATAATAAGACAGAAAGCACCTCCTTGCCTCAGCGGTTTGACTTTAAACAGATGGAAGAAGTTCAACCTTGACGTAAGAAACGTGTCGAAGGAAAGTATTGATTACTTCTCGAAAGAATTGAACGCCGTAACTGATTTCACATCATCAGATGCATTTTGGATTATAATGATCGTACCACATTTAAAATTTTTACCCGAAGATATTAAAGTCTTGATAAGCACGCAACTCCGAACGGTTTACAGTAAAATATTACATCACGAAAATATGGAAAATATTATGGAACTTGAGAAACTTAATCTCATATTTTTGTTCTTACTCGATACGACGATTCATATTTTGGAAAGAGACGAATTTTATGAATTCACAAAGTCGCATGACATACAGATAATGCGTGTAATGGAAAAACAGAGTAATGATCCTTTCGTTCTCAATGCTGTAGACTTGTATCTAACATTTTACAATGGATCGCAGTATCATGAAAAATTCTTCAATCTGGTAGTATTTGACGCGCTACACGACTGCATAGTAAAAAAGTTAAATTCGTCCGTTCATTCGACACGCTTGGTCGTAACGCATCTGTATTCGTTGTTCGCTAACGTCAAAGGTATAATGCTATCCAAAGAAAATATCGACAAGAATGCTCTGGATCTGATTTATCTAGCTGAAAGCGTACCGGCGACGATACAACGATATCGAGATAAATTGTTGCATTTACAGAGCTTAACATTTGAAAGTAATGCTACGACCAATTTAGATCCTAAGTACTACGAGATTCCCCTTAGATATTTATTAGGAAATTTTTATGTAAACTTCTCTTTATTATGGGATCCTGTAAGTAAAATTATTGCAAGCTACGCTACCAAAGAATGTACTCAGTTTTGGTCGGTATTTCTTTCCGAATTGAAAGATGCAGATGCGACTAATCGGACGTGTCAACAAGTACATCGATCTGAAATAATTCAAAGTTTGGAGTTGCAGGTATACGAAACGGATGATAAACCAGATTATAATAATTATAAAATTCTTCTTTGGAAGTGCATGCCTCTTTTCGTAAATTACTGCGAAATGAAAAACAGAGATTTAACAAGTCTATTTATTGAATTTGTAAATAATAACTTCTTCAAGTCTAATTCCGAGGATGCTAAATTTTGTAGTATTAAGAAACATGAAAATGTATCCATCGCAAACAACGATAATACGGACGAAGAAGAGGATGACGATGACGAAACAACGGAGAAAGATGAAATATCTTCGAAAGCGGACAATAAAAAATTACCCGCTCGAGCAAGGATATACAAAATAAAATTATTACTGGCGCAAATGGAAATATATGGGAAGATGATGAATCCCAACGTGTTATATAGAGAAACAGAAATGCGTAAAATATATTTGGATTTGCTTTCTTCTAAAAATTCTGAAATACAAAGTGCTGCCTTAAATTGCCTTTGTACGTATAAATATAAATATCTTTTACCATATAAAGATCATTTATATAATTTAATCAGTGAGAAAAATTTTAAGAACGAACTTGCGCGCTTTAAAGTCGACACGGAAAGTAATTGTATATTGGATGAAGATCGCGACGGGCTTATGCCCATGCTGATGAGAATCGTTTATGCAAAGATGATAATGAAAACTGGAATGCGAACTGGTGGTAAAGCTGGTGGATCATTAAGACGCAAAGTTATATTGCGCTTTCTTGCTGGCTCTCGGGAAGACGAGATGATTATGTTCGTTGAAATGGCCTTTAAACCTTTCCAAAGATATTTATCATTCTCCTCGAGTGCGTCTGTTGACTTGAACGTGTTAATAGAGAGCATCGTCAATACCGTTGATCTAACTAACGTCATACCGCCGAAACGTTTGAGAAGCGCCATGAATTTATTGGGGATTATAATGGAGCAATTTGGGGCAAAAATGTCAACAAAACTTTTACCACATTTGCTTGGTCTATCGATGTGCATTGGGGCTATAGTCACGGGGATATTACAAAGATCGGATCAAGTTCATTCTGGTTATTTATCGACGATCAAAAATGTAAAAACTAATTGCATTGCTATAATGGCAAGATTCTTTTCCCATTTTGAAAATTACGAATGGAAGAAGCATGAAATAGATGCTGTTTTCAATGTCGTGGTATTTCCTTGGTTGGAAAAATTACCTATAGAAGGGATTCATAGTCCTACTGCTTTGTTGAAATTATTTATTTCTTGGAGCCAAAATTCACGTTACTATCCTCTATTCGTGAGGCATCGGGACAGCGATACGAATATTACCGTTCTTCCTTATATCATGAAACTTTTGTTGGGACCTAAAACTCATTCGTCCGTAATTAATGCTATTTTGGAAATGATCGAAAAAATGTTAACAACGGAGGATTACGGAAGAATTAATCCAGACGCAGACAAAATGGATACGGATATACCTTTTCTACCGTTAACGTCTGTCCTCGCAAATCTACTTCCCGTGAATGACAAGCTTCTGTCAGAGGGAATTAATTATGGATCCATTATTTTACTTCCGCACGTCGACGATATTTTAGAATATATGAAGAGAAAGCTTAAGAATTCTGGCAGAGGTATGAATAAAACTGAATTAATTATTCTATCGCGCATTTCTGAGTTCGCAAAAGATCCGGATACGTGCGACACGTTATTGGTACTTATTTTACCGATATTAATGAAGAAAGCAGTAGCAAACGAAAGCGAAGATGTTATTATCGAATTCATTACGACCGTTACGAATCTCATGAAACATGTAAAATCAGCAGAAACTCATCTAAGAGCTGTCGCACCTTTGCTCGGTGCGGTATCGGCGGTACCTGCCCGCAAACTTTCGATTCAATTGTACAATATTATTGCTGAAAGATCTGCCGAAGAAAATCAACGATTAATCGTGCAAAATTACAACTTATTGCAAGGGCTCAATGCGTGGGATCACAGATGGATCGATCAGCCTGATTTTCAAAAAAGGTTGAATGCCTTCGGTGACATTAATAATTTGATAGAAAAAAATGAAATAGCCCTAAATTGTGGCGTGTCTATCATATATAATTGCTTCTTCTTCTTAAAAAATGAATCGGATTTAGCTATAAAGGATTATGCTGGTCAGTGCCTTAAGAATCTTGGACCCAATTTGGCAAGAAAGTATAAGGATAATCCATCTGACAGACGTTATTTGATGGATGAAACGATCTTACAGCTTATAAAAAAAGGAATAAATAGTAAGTCCGAAGTATTATGCTTTCAGTCAATAGCGTTTTTAGGACACATGTCGTTAGAATGTCCGGAGATACATCCCGTTTTACGCGACTTATCAGGATTGTGCAACAAAGCAGATCCCGAGGTAGATTTTTTTGAGAACATGCGACATTTGCAAATGCACAGGAGAGCTCGTGCATTATTGAAATTTTGCGCTGTGTCAAAGACATTGACCAAACGTCCAAATCCGAAAACGCTCACACAATTTATTCTTCCTCTTGCTTCGACCTATCTGTGTAATGAAGCCTACGTCAATAGAAACAACATGATAGATGCAGCAATCGAAACAGTTGGTACCATATGTAAACTTTTGCCTTGGTATCACTATGAGATCATTTTAAAATATTATTTAAATGCATTGAGAAGAAACGTTCAATTTCAAAAACAAGTCATCAGACTGATCGTGACGATATTGGATTCTTTTCACTATGACCTCTCGAAATACAAGCCTTTGGAAGAAATTTCCTTAAAAGGAACAGCCTTGTCTGAAAGTGGAAAAGATCTTAACCGTGAGAACGATGAAGAAGAAGATGAAGGTAACGGGGACGAACGTGAAAATGAAGAAGACAAAGAGGAAAGAATGGACATGGAATTGAATAATGAAGATATTGTCGATGTAGAAGATAATGATGAGAGAATACATGCAGATTTGCCTGTATTGCAAAGACAAATTATACTGTCGCAATATGGAGCAAAACGAGTTATATTTGGTATATCAAAAGGATTACTACCACAATTATATAGGTCTATCGCGGCAAGGACTCGTCAAGATAGTACACACAAGATTAATAAAAAAAAAGCAGCAGCAGAAACGGAAGAGGAAGATTTAACGAGAGTTCCCATTGCGTTGGCGCTAGTCAAGTTATTGCAAAAGCTTCCAGAAGATATTTTGGAGTCCCATTTACCAGGGTAAGAGCATCTCTCTAAATAAGCACACTTTTAAGATCCCATTATTTCATTTCTTCTTTATTCGTACGTTCAATATCGCCTAACACTCATGGCGTTTCCTTTTCTCTCTTTCCATTGTAGGATCTTCATGAAGCTGTGCACCTTTTTGAAATCTCGTCTAGAATCTGTAAGGAGAGTTACTCGTGAAGTGTTACAGAAGATAATGATCACCTTGGGACCAAAGTATCTTCATCATCTTTTAAGAGAATTGAACAGTCTTTTAACAAAAGGCTTTCAAGTTCACGTTCTTGCGTATACGATACATTCTGTTTTAACCGTTTTAAAGCCACATTTCCAAAAATTTGATATTAATAGAAACTTGCAAAGTATTTTATCAGTAAGTCTCTTACCTTTCGATAGTACAATGCTTCGTTGGAACAAACGTACATTATAAAAAGCTTTTGTGATAAATCTTTTGATATAGGTTTGCAAAATTGATCTCTTTGGATTGACTGCGGAAGAGAAGGAAGTCATTGGTATCGTAAAAAATATTACAGAAGCCAAATCAACAAAAAGTTACGATATTTTTCATATATTGGCGGAATATATGACAGAATCTTGTTTGCTCGATCTGATAATGCCGTTAAGAGATGTCCTTATGAGAACACATTCGCATAAAACGGTGCAAAAGGTCGTGGAATGTTTAAAAAACATTGTCCTTGGTTTAGCAGATAATACCTTCATACCACTTGAACAAATGCTTATATTCTTGTATGGGGTTGTATCAGAAAGTATACCAAAATTATTGGCAACAAAGAAGCATGAACAATTGACGGAAAAGGAAGTAGAAGTATTGCAAAGGCAAAAGCCAGATTGTTTTATAATACCTGCAGAACCAAAAAATAGAATGGGTATGAAAGTTGCATCAAAAACAACGACAAACACGAACGTTCATGTAATGGTCGAATTTGGTTTGAAGTTGTACCATATATTTCTAAAAAGAGAAAAGATATCTGATGCGATATTTAAGCCCTATTTGGAGCCCCTTGTATTGGTTTTAAGTAACTGTTTGAAGTCTCAACATGTGAAGGTAAAGTTAGTTTTCGAATGAGATAAATTTTTAATTTTCTCTCGCTTTCTGTCTCTTCCTTTCAACTTTTTTCTTTATAGCTGTGCACTCTAACTTTACAATGCCTGAGCTGGATGCTTAAGATGGATTTAATGTCCGTACGCGAATCGATAAGTGACATTTGCTCTTCCATCTTCGAAGTTCTACACAAATATGCAGCAGCTGGTTTGGGCAAGGGAGATAATTTTGATCTCGTAATGGCAGCTTTTAAGTGCATGTCAGTGCTTGTTCGTGACGTAAAGCATTTTACAATTACCGCTGAACAATTAAAAATTTTACTTTTGTATGCCGAACAAGATCTCTATGACGGCGACAAACAAGCAACAGCGTTTGCCTTGCTTAAGGCAATAATTAAAAGGAAATTAACGGCTCCAGAAATGGATGTAGTTATGAAAAAAGTAGCCACGTTGAGTATCACATCGGAATTGGAACACGTGAGATTGCAGTCGCGATCTGTATTTTACTCATATCTTATGGAGTATCCTCTTAACAGTCATCTCGACGATCACATAACATTTTATTTGTTCCAATTGAGTTACGAAATGCAGTACGGCCGTGTTAGTGCATTACAAATGATTAGTAGCATCATCACAGGATTTCCATTGGTAAATTGTCATATCTTTTTACATTTTATACTTGTAAATAATTTCTTACGCGTTACATACGTTATTATTGTCAAAATCGTTGTTACAGAAATCTCTAATTAAACGTGCAGGATTCATATTTTTGAATACTAGTGCTAGATTGGTGAACGACGACGATCCGACGTGCCGAAAGCTTTGTGCATCGTGCATCAAAGAAATGTTAATACGATTGCCTCACAACGAGAGAGATAAACTGTTCGATATTGTATTTGCCTGGCTGAAAGACTCCCAGGTATTTTTTAATCTAATGTCGATCGTTTTAAAGGACGACGTTTAAAATGTTTCAAGAAGATTTGGAAAAGAGAAAAAAAAAGTTCTTTTTATTGTAGATCATTCATCGACGATTGGCCGCACAGTTATGCGGTATATTTGTCGTGGTTGAAAAAGAAAATTTTGAGCCGCGTCTCGCAAATACGTTGCCTATTTTATTGCAACAATTTCATGACGATATCGATGCCTTGAAAAAACCAGAACCTGGTCATTATGTAAAATTACATTCTGAAAAGGAAAATGATAAAAAACGCAAATGGAATTCAAACATAAAAGATCCGGAACGATTAAAGGATCATCATTTATATCAAGTGCTGCAATTATTGTTAAAACTATCTGGACAATGTCCAGGTTTTCTAAAAAATAAAAGATACAATACGGAGATATCTTCGTTTGCCGGTTGGTATAATGATTTGGTATTAAGACGGTAGACTAGTGCTTAACTAGTTGGCAATTGGATATCATTGTCCATGGTAAATCTTATTCTTCTTTAGAACACAGTCAGTCATTGTTGGCACATCCGCACCTGTGGGTTCGTTTAGGAGCTACGCAGCTGATCGGTTTTATACTATCTGTACTCGACGTAGAGAAAATCGTGGAACTTATAAAGAATCCGGAAGATCATGCCACAATCGATAGTTATATCTATTCGAACCCTGTCGATACGTTAAGGAGTTTATCTTTAGACTTAATTGCACAATTACAGCCAGACATGATGTTCGAAGAATTGGCGGACCAAGTCGTGAAAAACTTGATCTTCGTTGGAAGAATTTTGAAATCAGTTGAAAGTCCAAATAACGAGGATATAAATAAAGACGGTAATTCTTTATCTCTCGGTTGGCTGATGAGAAGATTAAGGAAAAGTGTAAATATAGAAGTGATTCAGGCACCCAAGTCGATATCGGTGGTAAGCGTTCTATTTCGTATAACAGAGATATTAATTAACGTCGATGCTCGCAATACATATACAAATGCATTTTTCTCAGAGAAGCGCAGTATTCAAGTGGATCGCCGGTATAGTGGCTACTGTACCAATCGAAGAATTAAATGCGTTACTTTTTAATTTAATGTCTCCGTTGGTACGAGAAATGACCACGACCGAGGAATCGAATGCTCCTTTGCGTCAATTGGCAAAAGAGATAGCTTCTATGATAAAAAAACAAATAGGTATCGAAGAATATGCGAAATTACTTAGTAAAGTGCAACAAAAAATCGATAGTAAAAAAGCAGAACGCCGGAAGATACGAAAGCAGCAGGTAAAATTACTTGAAAAAAATGTCGATATGACCTCTCTAAAGCAAACTTACTTTTGTATTTAATACGTTTATAATTATAGTTTGTGACAGATCCGGAATTAGCAGCGAAACGTAAAATTGCGAAACAACAAAGAAAGAAAGAAAGTAAAAAGAGAAAGCTGAACAACGCAAGGGGTAAAAATATATCGAGGAAACGATTAAAAAAAGAGATCGATTTGGATCATTTTTAATTGTACAAGTGTTTTGTTTATTAATCTTTACCTTTTTACGAAATAACAAGTTTTCTTATCGTTGTTGTGTTATCGACTTGCCATTGTAAATATGTAACATATACGTATATACACACACACACGATGTAGAGCATCGAATACGTGTGTTCACGTTTCATAAGAATTTTATAATGAAAATTATAATTAAGTTGTGTGTTATCTTATTTTTTGTTTTTGTTTTTTTTTTTTTTTGTTTTTGCGAATATGAACTAATTAAGAAAGTATATCCAAATATGTGCGATATGCGAGAAAAAATACGTTAATCGATGAATGTCTTTATGCAGATATCACACGTATAAATATGAGGTGGAAATAACTTTTATGCTTTCCATGTAACAAGGGATATATTGTTCCTTCGGTTACTTGCGGTAAGTGTCTAAGAGCAAAAGGGTATGTATATAGTAAAAAGTTGTTTTCGGTTATGGAGATAAGGAACTATTGCACAAGAGCGGTAGCATTCATCTTTTCTATCTTAATACTCGAGACTCGCCCTGATTACGTAACGATCGAATCATCATCTTCGATCTTATGATACCGATACTATATTATTATCGTCTCTCTAATTACCATTTTTTATTTGAAATCTCGTGTTTCGAGTCTTTCGTAATAGTTTCTTTGCGATTGCTCGAACTTGAAGAGTATTTTGTTGGTCGAACTCGAACGAAAAAGAAAGGGAATTTTTGTTATTAGCATTCTAGTAAAACCACTATTAACTACGAGTCGTTGTTTTATCAAAGTTCAAAACGAATATGATAGATCACCGTTTGAAATTATTTGAAACATTTTAACGAAATCACTATTGACACTGTGTCGTCATTTTATCGGGGTTCGAGGTTCGATTAGCATCCGACCTATCCCTGCTCTTCGACTCTTACACTATAAGTATCTAACGTACGTGTCATAGTACATGTACATACGTCCAGGCACAGCCAACTAAGAAACTTCTTTTTTTTCGTACCTCCGACATCCATTATAGTTACGGGCGAAGAGCCAAGTACTTGATTTGAATAGTCCGTTGGTTTCTTATCAGTGTGATATAGATCATAGGAACGGTATACGATGATATATTTTACAATATCATGATCTAATAACATACCTTTTCGAAGGTGACTCTTTTCCTAAACCATCTAGTCGTTACTTTGCTCGAAGTAGAGCTAACACCAGGGAAAGAGAGAGAGAGAGAGAGAGAGAGAGAGCGCTTTGACAATGTACGCCAGTGTATTATTACTTTTCATAGTGATCATTTTGTTGATAATCTTTGAAAATGCACGACGATGGATCCAGAAGAATTTTCCACCAGGTATAAATATTATTGATCGATATGATAATAATTATATGTAATGATAGTCACGTGAAAAGCAATACATAATCGTATGATAGATGATATTACGTATTTGGTACTAGCTTTCGCACCACTCGTACTTTATATAATTAATACATAATTATAAATATAATTACATATGTTTATGTGTTAAATGTAAGTCGATACATTTGTAGGGCCCTTTTCTTGGCCGTTTATTGGAAATCAATCCCTTTTGAAACGATTGGCTCGTAAGCACGGTAGTCAACACGTGGCATTTTGGAAGCTTGCTGAAAGATATAAGAGCGATGTAATAATGTTGAGATTAGGTATGCGTAACATCATTGTGGTTTCTGGTGTGGTAGCCGTTCACAAATTACTGCGCAGCGATGATTTTGATGGTCGTCCCTGGAACGAATTCATCAAGTTACGCAATATGGGTATGAGGAAAGGTAAGCCCGTTTAATACCTGATATATGCATTATTATTACCCTATAATCAAAAAAATATTCTTATCTTTTCCTATCCTATTTAATGATTTAAGTTCATAAATATACAATACGTTTATAAATATACAATTTTCCTTTGCCAAGTCGCGCGTTATCGAAGTAATTTATTATCCGATAAAACGACATATATAAATAAATTTGTATTATTTATTATATTTATCGTATCGATATTTAGGTATTACTATGAACGATGGAACGGAATGGAAAGACGTTAGATCGTGGGTGGTACGAGCGCTAAAGACCGTTGGATATGGCAAACGAGAGATGTCGAACCTCATCCAGGACGAACTAGCTATAATTCTGGAAAATCTAAAAAAAGGTGGTATATATCGAATGAAGACGACGATCGCGCCCGCTGTCATAAACGTTCTTTGGACTTTTACAACGGGAAAGCGAATCAACGAGGATTCGAAGTGCGTATTCGCATGATTCGTTTGAAATATCTCCAGAGATATAGGAAAGCTTATTTCTATACTAATTACGTACAGATTACGATATTTCAACGATCTGATGGAACGACGTGCTCGTGCCTTCGACATGGCTGGAGGAATGCTATCTACTTTCCCTTGGATTCGTTACATCGCGCCGGAGACATCGGGTTACAATCTTCTCATGAAACTCAACAACGAATTGAAGGATTTCCTAACGGTAGACGTATCTTTGACGAAACGAATTCACCAAACGATCTTAACGACTTTCTTCATTTCTTTCTTTCCTTCTTCCTTTCTTTTTTCATCATTTAGGAGACTATATACGATCACAAGAAGAACTATGTTCCTGGTAACGAGACCAATTTAATCGATATGTTCCTTCGCGAGATGTACGATCAGAAAGGATCGAAATACATTTTCACAGGTAAAATCAAATCATTCGTTTTTCTATTCACGTGTATCGATCTGTTCGATATTTTCATAGGCGAGCAGTTGTTGATGATATTGTTGGATCTATTTCTCGCCGGCTTCAATACCACCGCTACTGCCTTGGATTTTCTCTTTTTACACATGGTCGTTCATCAGGATGTACAACGAAAAGTAAGGGAAGAGATAGCGACGAAGATAGGTTTGGACGAGTTCCCAAAGTTGGAAGATAGATCCAAGTAAATCTTTATTATCGTTGTATCATCGTATGGAGGTGAGGAAAGGTATGTCGAAGAAGAAAGCTGAAATTTTCTATCGTCGCAGGCTCCCTTATGTAGAGGCCGTTATGACCGAGGTTCAACGCATGTACGTGGTAACTCCGATAATAGGCCCGCGACGAGTCTTTCGAGATACGACGTTGGAAGGTTATTCGATACCAGAGAATACCACTATCCTCGTCAATCTATACAGCGTCAATATGAATGCAGATCTCTACCCGAATCCGCACGAATTTAAACCGGAACGTTTCTTGAAGGACGACGTTCATCAACCCGATAAGAACTTGGTGCTCTTTGGCAAAGGTAAAACTGTGCTACGAGTTCATTTCTCTTTCTTACGATTCTTCAATCGTCGTCTATTCCACCAGTCCATATGCCAACGCGTAATAATATCGGCTTAAGTTTTTAATTTTTTTCGTTAGGAAACAGACGATGCCCCGGCGAGCATCTGGCAAAATCCGCACTTTTCCTACTTTTCGTTGGTATTGTACAAAAATACGCGCTACTTCCCGTACCAGGCCAAGGACCTTATGCCGTCGAAGCAATTCCAGGTCTAACGATCGCACCGAAACCATACGAGGCGATGGTTGTACCGCAATGACAAATCCTTATCTTATGATAACATTGACTCTTTTCTTCCTTTTCTTTTTTGTTTTTTTCTGTAAAAATATTCACAAACTGGGTTACATATTTTTATTCTATCGAATAGTTTCTTGTGATCGACAATATTAGATTTCGACCAATTTTTGAAATCTCTATTTATACGTAATAACTTCATTTATATTACGAAGTAAAATATAAAAGAAGCGGAGAATTCTATTCCGTGGAAGACTATTTCTCTCTCTCTCTCTGCACGGATCAGCTTTTTAATCAGTAATAATAATAAAAATAATAAATAATAATCATTGGATTTATTTGAAGTAAATTTATATGTTAAGCTCAATCAAGATCAGGCAATCTCTAAACGCTAAACGACGCCACATTTGTTTGGCGTCTCGGAAGAAAATCTTCGTTAGAATACGGTTTGTTGTTTCAACCGCGTAAAAGTCGTTTTACGCGTTCGACGAAATCAAGCTGTTTCGCAGAAGTCCAAATCTATCGACGGTGGCATGTGCCACGTGGCGTGCATTTCAGTGCTTTATATCGGATCTCATCGAGAGCTTGAGATAGTACGGTTTCGGTGATAAAGTGAAACTGTCGTAGCCGTTTAGATTGGGCATTTCATGTACAGGTGAGATATCAAAATCGAAATAATATATAAAGTAGACGAAATATAAGAAAAACGTTGAACGAGCAAGTAATTCTCCGAGACATCGCCTCTTTCCTAAAAATGATGGTATGTATTAGAAGATAATCAACGAAGACGGATCATTTTCTTTCGAAATAGAAATTACCTAATCCGAACGGTATGTTCGCGTTGTTTTGACAAAATTGACCGTTCTTATCGAGAAAACGTTGAGGCCTAAATTCTTCCGGACGATCCCAGTAAACTGAATCATAGTGAACGCTGTAATAGTCGAAGAGTATCAATGTGTCCTAAAAAGAAAGAAACTCCTTCAACATTTTTTTCCTACGTTCCAGCTTTCAAAATTTCCTCGAATCTGACCTTGGGTATGCGATATCCGTTAAAGTCGACGTCCGTCATGGTTTTGTGTGGTACCCCAAAGGGTGCCATGATCAAGTATCTTTGTACCTGCGCAAACGATCGCATTAAGATTCTCGATCGTTCGTTACTTGCAAGCACCTCGCACGACTTTACTAATTTATCGATTCAACGATGTGTCGTACCTCTGCTAAAAAGGCTTCTACCGTTGGTAAAGATGAAGAATCCTCGAACGTTGGTGCCCGCGTTCTGCCGGTTTGCTTGTCCAATTCTTCTTGAAGTGGCTTTATCCATTGACGATTCAACGACAAAAATAATATGGTAATCGCCAACATGTCGCTCGTCGTTTTGGTGCCAGCAAGCAAGAGATCGAGACACAGGATCAGTAAATTCTCGCCTGATAGTTCTCATTATTTTCAAGAAAACGAATAAAAGCGTAGTCACTTAGAAAAATAACGACTTACGATCGAATATGTCACTGGAATCGTTTCCTTTGCGAGACGATATTTCAAGAAGAAAAGCTTCGATCAGGTCCCGCGGCTCTCCATCCGTCAAGTCTAGCTCGTGCTTGGTAATCTCCTCGTCGATAAATTTCCATTGTTTTCTGAGAAGACTCATGGTCTCGTTGTAATTACACCAGTTCGGTGCGATGAAGCGTAAGAAGGGCATATGGGACAAAAGTCCACCCATGGTATCCGTCAGCCTGCGTTTTGAAAAACCTACAATTTTATAAGATGCGCAACCGAAAAACTTCTTCTATAACAAACGAGATCGACTCAAACAAGTAATTACAGTTGTTATTTGACATTCGAATAGCGAAGAGAACACCCGAAGAAAGATACATTTTCTTCTTTCTTTTTAATTAAGACCAAATCAACGTTTTGTATCCCTTTTAAGGTTTTTTCTTCCCTTCTATCGTACAAAAAAAAAAAGAAGTAAGTAAGAGCCGAGGTTTGCACCTAAAGGAATTATGAATAGTTTCCAGTATTTCCTTCGACTTTTCATCGTTGTATTCGAATCTACGACCGGCAAACATCGTCCACAGCGCGTTGATAACGGCTACGTCAAAAGCGTTATGCATGAGCACCGATCCATGTTCGCTTTGTTCTCGTAGATTCTCCATGAGATACTGTGCTTCTCTCGTCAGCCGTTTGTTCATCAGTGATTGGCCCAAACCGAACGTTCGTAAGTGACGCATCGTGAATCTTCGACATTGAGACCACGTTTGACCCTCGGTGAACAATACTCCTAATAAATAATTTCAAACTGTGATCGACTACGAATTAATAAATGATTATAAAGAATTAAACCTTTTTTCTTCCCAAAGGCACGAATCTTGAACGAGAATGACTCTGGTCGACCATTAAAATCATCCTGAAGCAAAGCTTGTTTTACAAAATCATAAGTCGAGATCGTGACGATCTTTTGTCGTCCCAACTTTAGTCCCACGATCGGTCCATAAGTTTCCTCCAATTTTTTAAATGCCAGATGGGAAAATCCGTATTTAGATTGTAATCTTTTGAAAGCCGCTAAACATCCTATTATGGGTAACCAAGCAGGACCTGCATGTAAAAATTCTTTTTATCTTCTTTTTGGGTTGGACGTACGAGAGAAGAAAACTTTTGCACAAGCATTATCACTTTGGCATTTCTTAATCTAGACACGTTTGATCGATTTAACATACCAGGTGGGAAATATCTTGGCTTAAAGCAATCGTAGATGCAAAAGAGGCAGAAGATTGTCAAAAGAAGGTAGATCGTCGTCAACAGCATCTTCGCTCGCACTGACGGCACTATTCTTTTTGTGATCTATATAATGTGTGTGTATATATATATATAGAGAGAGAGAGATATGTATATATATTGTATATACATCGCACATACACATGTATATATATATATACGTTACAAAAGGAACACATGTAGCTATGCTGTAGACAGAAAAAAAACAACTACATGTCTAAACCCCGCGATCTTATCAAAGTGATTCTTCTCGTGACCTTACACGAATATAATGTCTCTGTAATGATGCTTATTTCTTGTCAAAAAAGAATTTGATTTATTCACTCGTACAAAAGTTTGACGGTGAACCAAAAGAAATGTGTCTATGTAAGACGTTTGACAAATGCTATTCCTTCTATTTTTAGAATATACGTAGAGTTTCCTGCTTCGACATAAAAGACCATGATCGCATAAAGGAATATAGATCTTTCATGAAGAATCGATAAAAGCGAAACTTTCGAACTTTTCGTGAGATTATTTTCTGTATCGACGAGATAAGTCCGAAGCGAGGTAACGTAGTGTTGGATGAAATTAACAGTCAAATTCACTGCTATTCAGCTTCGCGAGTAAACTCCGTTAATCGATTTTTTAATCTTTAGGAACAACAAACCTGATATCGCCGTGTTCCGTGAGAAGGATTAAAACATTCTACCCGAAGAGAATGAATGCTCGCACAGAAACAATGGAAGTGAAGCGACTAAAGTCTAAAGACTTTATTTCTCTTTTAGAGTGACCTCTTTTGTCATTTCCGGAATATTTAAAGTCCGATGCTCTTCGTTTATCAGTAATTCCCTTGCATATATAATGTGTGTGTGTGTAAATAATCAAATACAATTACAACTTGTAATTATCTGTTTTAACATTGCGAATAAAAGAAAACTCGCTTGCTTGGAAAATACTCTCTAACGTAGAATCCATAAGGAAAGCCGATGAAAGTGAAAAGTAGGCTTTTCACTTTTTATCCGTCCGATCGGTCCATCGTGATCGATGGAATCCGGTCTTTTGTGCCTCTCTTTCTCGTCAATGTCGCGTTGCACATGTGCTTCTACTTTTGACCGACGTTTAAACTTTAGAAACGTGCGGTTCTATGCCAGCAATTAATTTATACAATCGTTGGAGAGAAGAGAAGCGTAGGCGCCGAATACTTTCACCGAGAGTACGGATGTCTTTCATGTAAAAAAAAAAAAAAAAAAAAATGCGACTCCTACCACAACGGAGCCTACTTTCACTCGGGTGACGGACGTAGGAGTGCGTGCCTCGTAGGCACGTTGCGTCATATACAGAGCACGTCGCCCCCACACACACACACATCGTATCGTCGTATGACGCGACGTTAAAAAGGAAGAATGAAATAGACGATAGGGATATTAACAAAATATTCATAAACTTTATTCGTAACGTCATTAATTAACAAAGAAAAAAGAAACTAAGAAAAACGATAATACAACAAGGAAATTGGTATAAAAAGAAAGAAAAAGAACGATAAGAGCGATAAGATTCCCTGAAGCGTCGAAACAAGATGAAGTACCTCGAAGGGATATCTTGAGCTTACATTGAGCTTATTAAGATAATATATACACAAGGACGTATGTTACAATATTCTTAGAGCGAAATATTTGTACAGGTATCGAGAGTCGGTGCGTCCGCATCAGAGCTCTCAAAACGGATCAACGGGTGCGGAAGGTAAAGTTGGAAGGGGCGGCGTTTTGATTCGACGTTGGAACTGGAGGTGGTAGCAAGCTTTCCGCGGGTGACTTTACATCTCCTTCGAACGATCTGTTCCACCTGACTTGATTCCTCTCGACCAGCCGTTGCTGCTCGCTCTTATTTTGATTTCCTGCGAACTCGGGACTAAGCGGGACTGGTTGCGCGTTCTGTCCTTGGCTGTCCTTTCGATCGGCCCATCCCTGATGATGATGATGATGATCCTCGTTAGGGAACCACTCCGATATCCATACCGGTTTCCATATCTTCTTCCAGGCGGGAACCCAAATTTCTTTCCAGGCCGGTACCCAAATCTGCTTCCATGCCTCTTTCCAAGCTAATTTCTTGTCCGGTATCCATTCGAGTTTCTTCTCCGTTTTCCAAATCTGTTTCCATGCTTCCTTCCACTCCAACTTCTTGTCCGGCACCCAAATCAACTTCTTGTCCGGCTTCCATACTTGTTTCCATTCTTCCTTCCACGTCAGTTTCTTGTCCTCGACCCAGATTTGTTTCTTGGCAGGTCGCCAGATCTGCTTCCACGCTTCCTTCCACTCGAGTTTCTTATCCGGTATCCATATTTGTTTCTTCGCCGGTTTCCAATATTTTTTCCACACCGGCTTCCAGATCAGTTTCTTTTTCCACAAATCGTGACTGGTATATTGCCAGCCGTGGTGGTCCGTACCGTGATAATGTTCACCGGGTATACCGACCTTCACCCATTCCGGTATCCAAAGTTTCTTCCACGCCGGTACTTGAATTTCCTTCCAAGCTGGAACCTGTATCTCCTTCCACACGGGCTTCCAAACCTTCTTCCAATCGGGCACTTGAATCTCTTTCCAAGCTGGAACTTTTATGGGTACCCATACGGGCTTCCAAATTTTTTTCCACGCAGGTACTTGAATTTCCTTCCACACTGGCACCTGTATCTCCTTCCAAACGGGCTTCCAAATCTTTTTCCAGGCTGGTACTTGGATTTCCTTCCAAACGGCCTTCTTCGTCGGCTCCCAAACAGGCTTCCAAATCTTCTTCCACGCAGGTTTCCAAATTTGTTTTTGAGCCGGTTTCCAAATTTTCTTCCAGCCTGGTTTCCAAATCATTTTCTTTTTCCAGTAACCAGGATCGTGATGATCGTCGTGATGTTCTTGCACGTGGTGTTCCTCGATCGCTCCCCCAACGTCGTCTCCGCCACCTCCGACATCTCCACCGTAATCTCCACCGGCTAAACTACCACCGTAATCATCCCCGCCATAGTGACCCCCGGCATCTCCGTTCCAATCGGCCAATCGTTTCTCAGCCGCTGTACCGTACCTGCGTGTGCGTGCGTACGCGTGTATCAACATTTTTCTCTTTTAATAATAATAATAATGACGATGATAACGATAATCGCGTATGTGTATGTACACATTTATTGGGTCACTCCGAGTCGGTACATTGCTCGAGAAAGTATTGAAATATACGTACGGGACTTGCTGCGGTTGTTGTTGCCGTTGCTGTTGCACTTGTAGCTGTATTTGCTGCGTTTGCTCCAAAGCCTTGCCCGCCGCAAGAACGATCTGCAGTAGCACTGCTAGTGCAGTCTGGAAACGTTGCAATTACAAGAAAATTATAGAATTTCACTGTGAGACATCGGTCTATCCACTTCAATGGCATTCATTCCACAATAATTTACTGTGAAACTTTCAGACCCGGGGGGTTGGTAAATGCTTAGTTCTTAGCATTGTTTTCAATTTTGTTCGAAGTGGAAGCGACACACATAACGCGCATCAGGAAAACTCTTTCTGGTTCCTTCTCGGCTCGTTCGGCTAGTGAAATCGCAAGGGCCTGTCGAACGCGCTAAAGAACTTTCGAATTTCACTGGTGCACGATAATCGATGACAACCGATCGACCATAATTCCTTCCGTTAAATCGATTTCCCTCTTTAGCACGCTCGGTAGGGAATTAATTTCGCTAAAGAGCGTTAATAGAATATGAATCATCCTTTGATCGACTGGCTCGACTGGACCTATCACGAATTTCATATACAAGATACATATATATTTACATGTTAATATTTTTAATCGAACGACACGTATATGCACGACCTATTTAAACTCGACCAAACAAGACCAATACCGGTATCTTCTCATTATAGTCACTATTTAATAATCATCGATGACGAGGCGAGAGAGAAAGAAGAAGAAGAAGAAGAAGAGGAAGAAGGAGTTAGAGAAACGGCCGAGAAGATAAGAGATTAAGAAAAGAAGAAAGAATTTGTTCCCACTGACCGCGCATCCCGGGCGAATCCTCATATTTCTTGGAGTGCCGCCCGTTGGACTCGGGCTGCGTTCTCTTCTTCCCTAGACGCTGGAAAACGTGGCTTACTTCGTCCAATCAGTGGAACGCCGTAGTTATATAGGCGCGTATCCTCCCCCGGGGACAGAAGGAAGGAGCCAAAGCGGAAAGTTGTGGCGATTGGAGACGCGGTGGGGCTGTTGGTTAAGTACGGTGGAGGTGGAGGTGGACTCACCTGGGTGGAGAAAAAGATATTCTCGAGCCTCACCGTCCTCAGCGCGTCGATTCCGCTAGTGTACCTGACTCTGTCCATGCTTGTATTGGTCTTGATTACGAGGGCGATCGAACTCTCCTTCCTTTTTCTTTTTTCTCGGTCCACCTGCTCTCGATATTTTTGTATCTATCCATTCGTTTTTTTCTTCTTTTCTTCTTCCTTATTTCTTCCCCCTTTTCCTCTTTTATCTCTTCCTCCTTGGTTGTCCTCGGCCAGGCCATCGGTCGGAGAAAGTGATCGAGCCTGCGATCCGATCTTAACGGGCCGTGACTTCTCCGACTTCTTCGCTTCTTTGAGCACGTACGAGTACCCGTTGTACTTTCAACCGTGACGTCGAAGTTCACGGAGCAAGGTTATGCGCCAAGGCTATGCCTCTTGCTCCAGATTCTTCTCCTAACTTTTGGGGAAACGTCGAGTTTCGCTATAATCGAAAGTTTTATCGATTTATCTCGATGATTATACGATTCCGATCCAATGTCTATTATCCTCAAAGTTCCGATCGATTAAAGACTCGTAAGTTATAGTTTAAAAAATGCTATTCCGAACGTTAGTTACAGCGATAGCTCTCGTTCTTACTTTCCCTTTCCTGTGGGTCAAATTTATTGCTTACCGCGAGAACATAAATGATTCCGGATGTACGTTCGTGGTCACGAAGCAATCGACGTTAGGAATATTTGTTCCTCCCGAGTTGTCTCTTGGATTTTGTTGTTCGAAATACTGGTTTCGCAACGATTTCTCTCGGCCCCAAAACTGGAGCGGACAGTAGCCGCTTTTTCTTTTCTTCCAAGATGATTACTCCAAATCTAGAGTAGTTCTTATTTAATAGATTAAGAAATCGAACGCGTCCGAAACTGGAAAAGTTCATTTTTAGTAGTTCAGTCAAAAGTATAATGAAGGACTAACGACGGAAGCGCCACACTCGTAAAAATTGCGATATTGTTAGTTTTATCGCGACGTAAGGAGAACATAGGCGATACCTGAACCGTTTCTAATGAATTTCTAATTGCAAGCAATTTCTAGACACGCGACCCAGACGCGACGCGAACGATTCCTCTAAGCGTCTCGTTATTATCTCACTATTAACGAGCTTCGCTCGATTCTCTCGGTTGGAGTTCCTGTTTTATACGTTTGCGTTATTAAACGTAGATATTATTCGACAAGCTATTAAAATCTCGTCAATATATTTTATATATTTGAACGATTGTCTCGTCCGAAAGCGAAACGTATCGTTGGTTATAACGATTTCATCAATCGCTACGATTACATGATCGCTCCAGATTTCCGAAGGTGCACGCGCGAGAGCAATAGGCATACCGAGAAACGTTTCACCGTGACCCATATCGACACTTCCGGAAAGTTCGAAATAGGAATTATTCGAACATACATTCATGTCTAAGGTCTATCTTGATTTCATTTAGAAGAAATTTATGCTAGAAGAAACTCATCCAGGTGATACGTGGGTGAACGGACCACGCTTTTTATTTATTACGCAGCGCAAAAAAGGAGAATCGTTGGTTTTTTTCTTTTTTCCTGTTATTTTTAGAACGACGATGCTCCTCCACGAGCGAACTATCCAATATTTGAAAAATGTCAAAGGTGTGACGGTACATAGGTAGATCGATATGTATTTTAGAAATTCCAAATTGAGGGGCCTGTTTGACGTACGTACGGTTCAGTACCTCTCTCTCTCTCGATTCCTTCGAAATACTCACGATACAATCTCTCGAAAGTTTTCTTCTTTGATATTTGGGTCGTGTCGAAGGGAAAAACTCGTGATCCTTTCTTACGAAAGCAAAAGTGGTAACGTAGTCGAAAGACCACTAGAATCTGGTCCAATACCATAAACACGAAAGAACGGCGTGTTGGCTAATCGACGAGATAGTTCGTACTCATTCTTAAATATCTATTCGAGACACGTCTTCATCGATTCGACATCGATTTTGCCTCCCATGGTGCAAACGATTAAATACAATCGTCATCTAACATCGTGTTACGTGATCGATCAGAATTTTTAAGTGCCGCGTGTGATAGTTATTAATCTATATAATTCGAAGGACCGTTATTTTAGCGTTATATCATTTCTCGCGTGCGGAGTTAGACCGATTCCGTTCTGGCATTTGGCCTCAACAGGACGCTCGAACGCGACGTTAAATAGAGAACGTGGTTATGTGTACATGCGGCCCGGTGTAAAGTCGAACATCCGGCCGTTTCGGCGTAGAAAGAAGAGTTGCTCAGTGAAAGTAACAAGTGCAAGTGGGCAATTGATGTAAGAGCCCGGCGCTGAACCATAACTGTCTCTCATCGTCGCGTGCCGATACCGTTCTCTTACCGAGTCCTTCTTCTTCGTATTACGTAGATTTTAATCGTGTACGTTGTCGATCGATCGAAAATCAAAGAAATTATCAAGGAAAGAACTGCCGTTCTAGATACATCGATCGATGATATTTAGAATTGCAAGAATTTTTACAACAGGAACGTTAAAGAAAGAAAAGAAAAAGAAAAAAGAGGGTGAAGAAACGTTCGTACGCCCTAACAAGTTCTGCGACCGATTCGAGATTAGCGCTGGACGTGCTAACGTCTAAATCGTCTGTCATTAACTTTCCTCATTATAAGCGGCTTTATGAACCTGAACGTATTCTCAAGAATAGTGGAAGTCATTATAGAGTAGAATGTACGGTTTGCCCGTAGAATTGTTGCCGAGTTGTAGCATCGCCATAATTGAGAAGACTTTTTAGCGTTGGTAACTATATCTGCGTACTATCTTAGAAAAATAGTGAATTTTTCTGTGTCATTCTTTTCATTCGCGTTTTCTTGCTTATTTCATAAATATATAAAACGTTTTCCCACGTAGATGGTTCGATGCTCCTCTACCTCTATCTATGTCCCCGTCCGTCCGTCCGTCCGTCCGTCCGTCCTCCACGGGAAAGTCACGGATGAGAAAGGTATATACATACGTATATCCTCGTTGAATCGCAAAGTCGTGTTCCGAAAGGAGTACGAAGAGGCACGGGAATAAGAAGAAAATGAACGTGACGAGCAGGTTTTCGACCTTTTTAAGATACCAATGGTGCAGGCACTTCCGCTATATATAACGAGCGAGAGTCGCTTACGGTATACGGTATATAGGCACATGTACGTACGGATACGTAGGTAGAACCGGTACAAGGATGTACCGATACTATCCTCGATACCATAGCATTTCGAGAGTGAAATTTATTAAGATCTACGATCAACGATCAGCGACCTACGGAGTGAAATCTTCACGTAGGTATGCCTAACAGACGCTGACTCGAGTCGTGCGCGACAAAAGATCGTACCACGTTAAGACTCTTATTTCGATCCAGGATTATTGAATGAATTTCCAATTAACAGCTATGCTATCATTTATTCTGGTATAGTAATTTTGGTAAAGTAAAGAATTGAGAGCCACTGGATAAAGGAACCGGATGGAAGAGATCAGAGAGACAAAGAAACGAGGAAAGGAAAGAAACGTGCGCACATGCTCGTCTCTTCGGGCTGTATATATTTACGTGAAAGTGGCCTTGCCAGACTCGGGCTTACTTTACGAAGACGATCCTTGGCTATTCGCGTTCTGCATTAACTACGACAATTGGCCAACATCGAAATATTTTCAAAGCCGATACTTGCTACGTCGACGATTTCAAAAACCTTACCGACAGAGCCCCGAGAATAGTGTAAAAGTTTCGGTTTATAAATCTATCATATGCACGTTTCGCTTTCTATTGAGTAACACCGGTGTTCGTATAAGTCTCCATGGGCTACGGTGTGCCGTACATAAAGTATTAACGACTTTCGATAGCAGAAAACTCGAGTTGATAGACGACAGTGATTCACGAAAACGAGCTACGTGGCCTAACATCGATCGGATCGATCGATCGAAACTAGAACGTTTCGACCGAGCAAAAGCTACAATGACGATTAATTTACAATAATTAAAACAAACGAAACTCTATGGAGAGATAGTTAGTTCGTACTTTGTAAGAAGAGAGGGAAAACTTTGACGAATGTTCCACTACCGCTCTAAACGCTAGAAAGTCATATAAAGAAAGATCCTGGGAAAGTATATATAGCGGTGGTAACCGTTAGAACAATAATATATCGAGCGTGGTGGGGAAGTAGCTTTTAAATTTGCTCTACGCGCGATCGCAAGTGTCATACGCTTGCTTATGTTCGAAGCAAACGCTATTCGATACCGAAATACGCTTCCTTTACCGAATAGAAAATATTCGTAGATATTTCTACGGTAGATTCTCCAAGTTATGCTTATTTTCCTCTATTTGTTATCCACACAGGTATCTACGAATCGCTCGAAACGTCCTTACACTTTGCAAGCAGATACGAGACGCGCCGTTATTTTCGTCGTCGGAAGTTTATATAAATCGCGTTCCCGCTTGTAAATCATATTGGAATATCTCAAAGTAGTAAGTAATATAGACATCCATAAATCAACTTGTATTTTCTACTGTATAATTTATGTAGTTACGCGTTACTCTCTGCCAAAGAGATAAAATCTCATCATCGGTCGGGACGAAGGCGATGGATTCGTGCGAATCCGAATGCACGAACCGTTAATGAAACTGATAATTAACAAAATATCTAACCCAGTTCCGGCATGAGATAAAGAAAATTAATGGGAAAAAGGGAGGAGATAGCTCTTAATTAAGATTTAAGTCGCAAAGATTCCGCCGGATTGATGGCGTCGCTCGTCTTTCGTGATGTACGAGAGATAAAAAAAGATAAGATGCATGTCGTCGTACGTCTAATTTGATTCGAGCCGTGTTCGTTCGTCTATCATACAACTAATTTATTCATTAGGGACAATGACAACGTCATCGATCTTTTTGTTTTTTTTTTTTTTTTTTGTCGACTCGAAAGCGCCATCCACTTTCTTCGATGCGTTTAGTAGATACTGGTTTGCGTTCACTGGTTCATCGAAGCTCGGAAGGAGACCGAGAAGACGAACCGGTCGTGCCACTTCCGTTCTCCCACCGACGTCTCCACGTTCTCTCTTGGTAGATTCTTTATTTCTCGATCATCCCACACTTGCTCCGACACGATCACGGAGAAAGTAAAGGTCGTGAGTCCGTCTCGCGACCCTGACATCTGCATATACGCTTCCCTGGAAAGCATCTTCCTTTTCTCCTTCCGTTTTCCACCTGATAAACCTCCTCCGTCGTCTAGAAAATTGTACTTTCATCGAGTAAACGGGAAAGCTACTGCCGATTACACTACCGACTTCGTTCCATCAGATCTACTTAAACTTCGAACAATCGTCTTCTTCGTTTCTTTTTTTTTTCAAAGTTATTCTTTCTTTCCTTTTATCTTGCTCATCTAAAACAATCCAGATCGTTGTATACAAAGCGAAAGTTTCTAACTAGATCATCGCTCGATTCGGGATATCAATCGATTAAGCAGGCACGTGGTAAAAAAGAATATTTATTAGATTAAAGTAAACGCAAAACGTACAAAAATATCGATGCGCTTGCAATCTTTTAATCTCCTTATTTACAGGGGGCAAGGACTTGTAGCGATTCATTCGGCATTTACGGAATACTTAAATCGCAATATCACGAGTCTACTCTCCTTATTCCGACGCGATCGACGAAATACTATGCTTTCTGTCTCATTCGTTAGGATAATCGTCGAGCAAGGGATCATCGTCGAGTTTGAAATTATCGATCCGTACTTGAAACACGTTCTACGAACTTTGGAACGTTAACTAACGAGATTAACTTTGATCTCCTAACGACTACGCTAATATCATCGTATTAGTTGTAACCATGGTGGCCTCCGTCGTGATGGGATTCTATTTGTACCCAAACTTTCTCCCAAACGGGCTTCCAAACCTTCTTCCAGGCCGGTACTTGTACGTTCTTCCAAACCGGTACCCACTTGCTTTTCCATTCGTCCTTCCACACCTGCTTCTTTTGCGTGACCCAAATCTGTTGTTTTTTAGGTAACCAAACCTGTACGGACTCTTCCTTCCATACTAGTTTCTTATCCGTCACCCAAACTTGTTTCTTTTCGGTTTTCCAAATTTGCTTCCATTCGGCTTTCCATTCGAGCTTCTTATCCGTAACCCAAGCTTGCTTCTTCTCCGTCCTCCAAATTTTCTTCCAGATCGGTTTCCAAATGAGTTTCTTCTTCCAGAGATCGTGACTGGTATATTGCCAACCGTGTTGATCCTTGCCGACGTACTGTTCGCCGGGAATACCGATCTTTACCCACTCTGGTATCCAAATCTTCTTCCAGTCGGGCACTTGAACGTCCTTCCAAATCGGTACTTGAATCTCCTTCCAGACAGGCTTCCAAACCTTCTTCCAAGCTGGTACCTGAATCTCCTTCCAAATGGGTACTTGGATCTCCTTCCAAATAGGTTTTTGTACCTTCTTCCAAGCTGGCACTTGAATTTCCTTCCATTCTGGCACCTGTACTTCCTTCCAAATTGGTACCTGAACCTTCTTCCATTCCTGTTTCCACGTTAGTTTAGACTCCGTTTTCCATACCTGCTTCCACTCGGCCTTCCACGTGAGCTTTTTTTTCCATACTCCTTTCGGCTGATCGTGAGCAGGTGGACCATAAGACGGTGCCGGTGGACCGTAGGAGGGCGCCGGGGGACCGTAGGAAGGCGCCGGAGGACCGTAGGATTGCGAGGGTGGACCGTAAACGGGACCGAGCGCGGATCCTCCTCCTCCTCCTCCGTGATGTCCTCCTCCGAACGAATCGAAGCCTCCACCGCCTCCTCCTCCTCCTCCACCTCCGTGATGTCCTCCTCCGAACGAATCGAAGCCTCCACCTCCTCCTCCTCCACCTCCGTGGTGTCCTCCTCCGAACGAATCGAAATCTCCACCGCCGCCTCCTCCGTGATGTCCTCCTCCGTACGATCCAACATCACCACCGCCTCCTCCACCTCCACCTCCGTGATGTCCTCCTCCGTACGATCCAAAATCTCCACCAAAACCGCCGCCGCCGCCGCCGCCGCCATACGACGATCCGTGTCCGTCTCCCCCGTAACCACTGTCGAACGATCCTCCGCCTAACGATCCGTGATCCGATCCATGATCGCCTCCTCCGAAGGATCCGTGATCACCGCCGAAAGAGCCATGCCCGGAGGATGGGGCTCCGTAGCTGGAAGATGGCGCGCCGTAGGACGACGAAGGAACGCCGTAAGACGATGATGGTCCAGACGGGGCACCGTAGGAAGACGATGGTCCAGATGGTGCACCGTAAGACGACGATGGCGGTGGTGGAGCGCCGTACGAATCCGAAGGACCTACGTTCGGTACACCGTAAGAAGCAGCAGGCGGACCATACTGTGGACTAGGTGGTGCTCTGAAAACGTTTACGATTACTACGAGGTAACAAGTATCCTTCTCTCTAATGTACGAATTGTTGCGCGTATAATTTAATTGATTCAATTAATCATTCGTACACGAACTTACTCTTTCTTCGTTCTGATCGGATCGCCGATGGCGGAGACGACGAACAGGAGTCCCAGCAATATCTGAAAATACGTAGAATTATAATATACGTAAAGGTACTGGACTCCTCAAGGATAAAGCCTTTGTTTTACGGTCAATTACACGGCAGTTCGACAGTAGTTATGCGCATGAACATAATCGACGTGTAGCCGTATAATAATAAGACGCTTTTCGCACGATAATAGTTCGCGTTGCTGATATTACGAGAATGAAAAAGCAGCGGTAAATGTTTGATCGTTCAATTATAAATGCAGATTAGAAGAAGGGAAACGGTAATCGCTCGGCTTATTACACCGCGTCTCTTTAATTAACACCGTACAACTTTTCACCGAGAGAAGCCGACCTTAAGCGTGTCGATGCTTCACGCGGATTTCTATACCTTGTGCGATTTTATGAGCGCGTCATTCAAAAATGAAAGTCTGGAAATTGGGTCGAGTGAACCCTCGCTACTCTCGTGTTTTCTTTTTTTTTTGTTCTTCACAGCCGGAGGAACGTGAAACTTCGGCCATCCATTAGGCTGGACCAAGCGAAAGTATGCGCCATGATTTTGTCTTTCTTTCTCCTTTCATTTTTATCCTCGAGCGCAATTTCGTCTTACGCCCGGCTCTTTCCTTGTCCCTCCTGAAGATATTATTACGAGATTCGTTACGAAGCATATAGGTATATCGCCTATCGATATCGAAACCGAAGATATTCGATTTTTACGATCTTGCAACGAATTACATGGATCATGATCGATCTACGATCGTCCCGACACTCTGAAGATCGCAAAACGAATTCAAATCTCATTTTATCGTTGACGCTATAGCATTCTCATGGATTCCTCCTAAATATTTTCGTGAATTTCTCCTTCTTTTCCTTCTCTCTCTCTCTCTCTCTCTCTCTCTCTCTCTCTCTCTCCGTCTCTTTCGCGCAACTTTCCATTTCACCGAGTGAAAATGATGAGAGGACACCTACTTAACTGGCTGATAGCGGAGAATGCTGACGATTCGCCGACGTATCTATATTTACATTTCTATTTAAATTTCTATTGAAATATCGCTCGTCTCCTATTGCATATGCATAAAGGTCTATATAACAAATAAATTACCGAACGAATTTCATTCACGAGATCCTACATATACCTTTGCCACGTTACAGATAATAACGGTACCTCTTAATTCATTCAGCTGAAATAACTAGAGAGACTCGTCGTGCATTTTTTGTCTCGTGTACATGGCGACAACACCATCTCTACTACGATGTACCTTCTTCCACGCTCTTCCTAGTACCCGCTTTCTTTAGATCGCGAAATAACAAATGCTTGATGCTCCTTGACATTCGACACTCGACACGCAGTTCTTTACGTCTAAACGCCGTATTCGAGCGTGCATCCTATCGTGACACGTCGATGCACTTTCTTGTTCGCAAAGGATCATGCGAAAGCATCGAGCGAGCAGAACGATAAGATCGTTCCTTCGTACGTTCGAATCTTTACCGAATGATTTATAATATTTTTTCTTGTTTCGACGAATAACTTCTTATCCCGTTCGTCGCTTAAGATCGGACGACTACAGATATTTACTAGAAGCGTAGCCAATAACGTCGAACGGATCGAAAGAAGGCTTTGAGATCGAACGAAGAAAATGCACTTGTTCGTCGGACAGAATGAACACAGAATGAATCACATTTCCGAATCGCTTCTCGTTGATTGCACTGACCTCGCGCACTTTGTCACATCTAACATCGAAAAAATTATAGCCGAAGATAGGTGCGAGGAAACAACGCCGCGTGATTTAATTAATAAAGATCAGGGGGGGACACTGACCAGTGCGAGCCGCATCTTCGACTTCCAGGAGTCCTCTCGTTCGCGACGAAGAACTAAAAAGGAGCAGCGAGTATTGGCGCTGCTTTTTTTTTGTTACGGTTCGTCACTCTTCTGACGAATTCCTTCGAACATACGAAGCTTTTATAGCAAATGCGTTTCTCCGGTTAGGCTCTTAGATGCCCTAGGCATAGAGACACACATAGAGAAGTGGACGAGTAGACGGTGGAGGGGCATCAAATAGAGGAAGAGCGTTCTGTTATACGGGACTCCCAACTCTTCCAAGCCAAGCTACAACATCCTGAGTTCTCTTTTGGAGGGGATCCAACGACGAGACGTCCTCGTTACCCACCTCGTGGACGAGGAACAAGGCGAAGGAGACTCGATCGACGCCAGTCCCTTTTCGTTCGAGGATTTTTATTTTCTTCTTATGTAACTACGCTCTCTTAAGCACCTGCTTCTGTTCGATCGAAGGTTCCTTCTTTTCTTCTCAAACCGTCAAAGGGAATTGTAGACAGAGGCGCATGTGTGTGAAAGCAAGGAGAATGAAAACAAGAATTAAAAAGTGTGCTCTTCTAATGGAGGGGAGGAAGTACGAAGAGACGATATCCGACGACGAGCTCGTCGTTATGTAAAAAAAAAGGAATAGAAAAAAAAGGATAGGAAGTAAGGATCGAAAAAATGCGATTTCATCCCATAAGAAAAACGGCAGATCGAGAGATCGCGCTTTCACTATCGCTCGGATACGTCGGGGATTACGCTCGATCGAGCTTAGGTTAAGTTCAAGTTCTCGTATTAGAAGATATGACTTCCCGAGCAGGAAGATTTAAAGCGTGCTCGTTGCACAATGATCGAGTCGCTCTGAGCTCGATCGTTCTCGACGATCGTCCGCTGCTTGCGCAATTAACTACGAAGATTAAATTTGCGTTGTGAGAGTCGTCGGCCGTCTACGAGGAATCGGAACTAAATTGTCCCGAAAGACGAATGATCGTTTTTTTCGTGCTAGAAGAGGAGAGCTGTCTTACGAAACGTTTAACGTTCTCTAATATACTTAGAAACGACCGAACCGGTCGGATCTTTGACTTTCTTCCGATTCGGGGTTGTGAGAAGTCGTGCTCTTCCTTTCACCGTCTCTCTTTTCTATACGAGAAAGACCCCACGCTTTTGACAATCGTGTCTCTATCGATCTATATTTTCGACAGTAATTCTTGCTTTTGTTTAAGTTGCTAGACATCGACGTAACTGCGATTAATTTTCCAGTTACGAGGAGAACCCTACCGGTTTTCTCGGAACCGCTTCGAGCAGTCCGGCATAATCCTCGTTGGGTAATTTTCCTTTTGAAAGGATGACCCTTCGACTTCGAAATCTTCAAGTTTTACAACTATAAGCTACAAAAGTCTACAAGAATTAGACTGGATTTCACTTTTTTTTGTTTTTTATAGCTCGCTTTCAAAAACCAAGCAAGTCGTCGTTATACCTCCAAATTGGAAAAGTTCTTTTTTATGCGTTCGCAATTCTATTGATAATTGCAGCAGCGTCCACCTTCCTCGATACTGTGTCAAAACGTTCGTTTCTCGTTCCTGCAACACTTACTTTATTTAGTACTTTTACGAAAGCACGATGGTCTGAATTAGCGGCCACGCGGGCCTCGTAACTTTTATTAATAATCTATATTTAATGACGGACACTCAAGCGGTGAAGATCTCCAGAACGGTCGACATCACGAAACGTTCACTTTCTTTCCGCGTTTACATGGCAATAATCGGTCATTTGCAGCAGTGAAAAACTCTCTATTATATGTGTCTACGTGTCAATGAACTCGCAAAATAAACAAAAACAAAAAAAGAAAAGGGATATGTACGCGTAACGATCGACGATACGTATATCGAAGAATCTTCCGCTCGAATATTCGGCGTTGCCTCGTACAAAATCGATGGACGTAGCGCGAACTAGGAAGCAGGAAATCATTTTTTCTGTACTTTGTCTCTTTTTTTCTTTTTCATTCCTCCGTCGATCGTAACTCATGCGGGCCGCTCGATCTCCTGCTGGTGGCAAGTTGGGCAATCGATCGACTATTTCGTCCCCGTTGCTCGTAAATTTGCGACCGAACTGTCGAAACTCGTATGGATTCGTTATAGGTTCGTTTAGACTAGATAATTAGGCTCGATATCGATCGATCATTCGATCCCGCTGAAAAATTATAAATAGCCGATCACGTTCTCATTAGATCGCTTCTCGTTAGTTGTTTCGTTATTCGCTGGACGGCCATGCCGATCGGAAAGTTCTTCTTTCCTAAGGCGCATCTGCGGTACGACGCTAAAGCGATCTGTTTCAAGCCATTCGTCTGTTACTACAAACCAACGGACTATTAAAATTCGCCAAAAATACCTTGTATAAACTCCATGCCGTATATCCCAGAGTCGTTTCAACATCGAGTTCGCATTTATTTTTCGTCGTAATTATCGACTTCTCTATGAGAATTTTCACGGGATCATCGAAAATATCTGATCGCGCGCAAACGCCCAATCCCTAGTTTTCGAATTCGTTGAAATTATACGAATATGTCTGTACGAGGGACAACGAGCGCTCTTTTCGAAAGATACATTCGCGATTTAGAGAGCATACGTCTATGTACGTACACGATCGATGAGAATTTCACAAATTCAGCATTCCGTTCACGCGAGGAGAAATACTTTCCTCTGTACGCGCGTATGTAAGTACATGAATATGTACACGGATACGTGCGTACAAAAGCACATGCTAAACAAAACTATTTTGTAACTATTAGCGTAAACTTACCGCGAAAGTTACCGCGAAGTATAATCCGAACAAACTTTGTCGATCGTAACCAATAGAGACGTTGGAATATATATTATGTAAGGAATAAATGGATCTCTGTTCGATACGCGTACTTCGGATCTATTTTGTAGTTTCTTTTCTTTTTCTTCTTTTTTTGTTTCCTCCAAGGATTACAACGATCGAAGAAAAAGAAACGTCGTATTCATCGTCTTCGCGATTCGTTATCGGTCAACCTCGATCGTTGCATCCTGTCCGCGCTACGATCGATCTTCCTAATTGCCTCTACGCGTGTCAGCGCGTCGTCGATATCTAATTGATCTCGCTAATGACGATGCCTCGTACATTTATAATTTCGCAAGCTTCGCGGACAGACGCACTGTTCCCGCTTGTAAAAAATGTGCGTCATCGGATTTGCGATCGGTGAAAATTATTTTCTAACGTTAGACGAACAAATTCTTTTCAACTCTCCGATAGATACGAACCTTCGTCGAAACCTTTCGTCGAGTGTGACTCGACGAAATGCATCAAGAGAAAGAGAGAAAGGCCGATTTGCCATTTCAAAATTCGCAAAGTCAGTAATCGATAAAGTCCACATTTGAAAAGCGATTGTCCTATGCATTCGAGGAAGTATCTGCATGTACTTGGGTGCGTGTACGTGCTATAATATATTGAGCTACATAGTTGAGCTTCTAGAAAATAACGGATAACGTTGTATCTCCGTGAGAGTTTCTCAAATCGTCTTGTCGTTCTCGCGTAGAAATCGACAGTTCTTTTTTCCATCTCCTTTCTTTTATTTTTTTTTTTTCTTTTTTTTCTGTATCGTTCCTACAACAGCCAAATACTCGAACGATGACGCCTCTAGCTTCCACTTTCTCCTTCGTATCTATTCTCTGCGATGTGCCGATGTGCCAACGAGAATCGTCTTGCAATTTAGAATCTCTCCACGATCCAGAATACAAGATGGATACGCGTCGAGAAGACAGGAAACCTAATTCGCCGATCAAAACGTTACGATCCAATCGCAAGCCGTTGTTCGCCGTGTCCGCGATTCGATCCTGACTGCAAAACTAAATTAATTACGGATACGATATTGGTTTGTCAGTCGAGTAAAATCTTTCGATTTTTTTTTGACGATTCGATTTGATCACACTTCGCATAGTTTGGAATCTTTTCGTTTGATACTACGAAATTCAAGCCCTTTTCTAAGTCGGGACCGAATTGCGCAAGAACGTTAGGAAGTTAAGTGAATGTTTGTAAATGACGTGCGTGACATGAGTTCTCATTTTCTCTCTGTGACGTGCCTCATTTCTTCAACTTCGTAATCGTTCGTTGTATAACGCGAATTACTCGTGTTAACATCTTTTTTCGCGATTAGAAACACGCGTTATTCCTATAACATCGTTTTCTTGTACTAAAAAAACACTTCGTTATTTGTACGATTAATCAGCTTCAAAAATTAGATCAAAAGCGTTCTTCCTTTTTTTTATTTTTCTTCGAGTAAATCCAGAAAGGAAGGGACGCGATACGCCCTCTTTTTGCTTTACGCCGAGCGGAGTAGGATTCGATAGTTAAGATCAAATAAAACGTTCGCATTGTCGAATGTCATGAAAAAGTTTCTCCGAGCATGAAATGAACGTATTAATTCGCCAGTTCACTTTCGCACCTACATATTTGGCTCTCCAATTAAAGACGTAACTTTCTTCGCGTTAAAAAAGAAAGAGAAAAAAAAGAATCACGGAGACGTCGCTATGTACAATTAATAACTCTTATAAATAACATTACAGTAAGTCAACGAGGAACTTGCTTCGAGGAACTTAATTAAATGCGACGTATGTATCTGTAAAAAGATAAAAGGATCGATACAGACTTTGAAGTAATCCTCGTTTCTTAGATCGATCAAGATTTTAATCGAAGGAGAGAATTCCAGAAAGGAATATTTTTATCTTTCACTTTGCGCACGTAATCGTTCGTGAAACGTCCAAGTTCCTGAGACACCCTGAATCTGAAATTAATCTGGAAACATTTACACATATACGTATATAAATATACATACATTTTCAAAGCCATCATTTGCAGGAGCTCGCTACAAGTACAAAAAGGAAAAGGAAAACCTACGAGGGTACCGCGCGAGGTTATAGAAACATATTTACATTGTCATTTCTTTTAATGCCTAGCAAATATACCTAAGCTAAAGTCGAGATTCCAATTGGTCGGACTACCTGTCTTTACATTTACTAACTTTCCAATTACCACGAGAGAAATAACAAGACGGTTACGTGAGGAACGATCCTAGGAAAGATGTTAAAGAGTGACCTAACGACGAGTCGAAGATTACTTTAACGTAAATAATTAGATCTTTTAGATAATGATTCGCGTTCGATTCGAAATAATGATCGATAAGACGCAGAGAGAGAGAGAGAGAGAGAGGAAATCAGTAGGAAGGAGGAAAGGATCGACGCGGTGGTGAGACTTTACGCGCTGTTAATTTTCTCACAGTCGTAAACGTCGCAAAAGCAACAATCCAAAGTCAAGACGGCAGACGCCGCTATAGATCTTATCAATAATCAAGGATTTCGATAAAACGTAGCTGATTTTCGATCGATTTGATCCAACTCGATTCCGTACTAATGAAAAGGAGAGAAAGGTTTCTCCCTTTGCATAAGTAACGATCGCTTCCCGCGCGTTAGCTTCCTCCGGGATAAAGTCTAAAATCGGTCTCGGCTTAAACGAGAGCAGTAAATCGTCGCGCTTTTTCGGAAGAGACAAGGCGCTCCCTCGTCTATCTCTCTGTTTTTCGAGGAGATGCCGAACATAGTTCGAATACGTAGCCCCTTCATCGCGCATATCCACTTTGATTTGTTTCTTCAACAAATTTGTCTCTTCAAATTCTTTTCGTATCACAAGCATCGGGCACGTAATAAAACAAGAAGAATAATAAAGAGAAAAATACAGGTCGTCGGCATCTCGGAAAATTTTTTCAAAAGCAACGTCCCCCCTTTGCCCCGTTCGCGACGCAAGGGAAAATAATAAGAAGAAGAGCGTTTCCAAGAAAGCGAACGCCTTCTCGGTATAATTACCCACGACTGCGTTTACATATTGGCTCGGTTACTGGCGGCGTGGGTGTTAGGAGAGCATATGTGTAAACAGTAATAAAACATGTTAGTCGTGGGGCTCCTGGACCGATCCGGAGCGTCCACCTCCTCCCGATCGTCAGCGAACGCCAAACGAGAACGTTCCTTGGAAAGCTGCCGATGGGCGGGGCTGGACCAGCCTCTAAGATCTCTCCCTGTCAAATTAAAGGCCCTAAAGAGCTTAGAAGAATCGGCTTAACGAGCCGAAGATTGCGGAAAACGCAGTCTCGCGCGAGCGACGTGCTGGCACGTCGAGTTCTTCGACGTTCTTCGAGACGTTCTTCGACGTCCGTCGACGAAGCGCGTTCGATGTAGAAGAGAGATATACCCGAACTATCAATGATGGAACCAAATGGGAATTATCATCGAGAATCCTTTCTGTCGGCGAGGAATCAAAGATTTCTCGAATTATCTGGGAGCAACGATCTTGGCAATTGGACCAGAGAGATGTTACCAACCATCTGTACCTTGCCGACCGAATATTATAACATCACTGGAGTCCCAGAAATGTTCAGATTGGAGACTAATCGAACGTCGACCACCACGAGTATGAACGGCCCTCGTCACCATCATCTCTCCTGTTGGACCTTACCTCTGATCGGTTACAAAGTAAACCACTCGCCTCGTTACGAGAAACCACCCTATTCTTACATAGCCCTGATAGCCATGGCCATAAATTCGTCGCCGAAACAAAGACTTACTCTGTCCGGTATCTACAAGTTCATCATGGAGAGGTTCCCTTATTATAGAGAAAATCGGCAGGGCTGGCAGAATAGTATTAGACATAATCTAAGCTTGAACGATTGCTTCGTCAAAATACCACGTGACAAGAGTAATCCCGACGAGGACGAGGAACATGGTGCGGCTGGCAAAGGCAGTTATTGGTGTCTCGATCCATCCGCCAACGAAATGTTCGAGCATGGTAATTACAGGCGTAGGAGAACTCGCAAACAGCGTGCCTTTTTGCAGAACAAAGATGAGTCGCGAAGATCTTTGTTGCAACTCATAGGGGACGATCGAGGAAAGATCGAGAGATGGTGCGACAGCGTGGAAATTAGAACCAGAGATAACGATGCGGAGAAGGAGAAGGAAGTGGATTACGCGAGTGGTTCGGAACGTTGCGTTAAATCGACCATGTTCACGATCGATAATATCTTACGAAAGGCAGCGCCCGAGGCTAAAAGTTAAACTTCTATTCCTTGTAAATCCTCCATTAATTTTCTCTTATTTCTATTTATTCGGGAGAGACGGAATGTGTTCCATTTCTTCGGTCGTAGCGTTGCTCCCCTTCTTCTTTCTCTTCTTCCTCTTCTTGTATATACAAAGACCAAAATGTATAACTAAAATGTAAAGCTAGCGTACGATACATAATACGTTACATTGTAGTTACATGTATTAGGTACGAATTAAACTACGACGTAAGAGCCGTTACTTTGGTGGAAGACAATTAATAAAATGGTGATACACATCTTCTTCTACCGTTTGTGCGTACAGCTTGTATGTAAAGCTTTCATAAAAAATATCCTATGTTTATGTACACGCTTCGCAAGGAGGAGCCTTCGTCTCTATCATAAATCAATTTATAAACAGCCATCGGTTCCTTGCACGCAACCCGCGGACGCAAACATACGCATTCGAGGCTCGTACGAAATTTAATAAAAGAGTATGCGTTTTTCTTTCGAATGCTATCAAGTGAACGTTTGTGTATCTTATATTGCGTAGATTCTAGTTATAAAAACTTATATACTTCGTATATAAACAATTCGTTCCTGCTAATTCGTTTGTTGTACGATTTATAATACTTTGAAAAGGATCCTATAACCTTCTTACCTTACAACTTGAATATTCTTACTTTGTAGAAATGCAGTAATGTGTGATACCGACGTGTGGATTATTTATATCGTATCTAGCTGTTGCATATATCTCACAATATGCAAATATATAGGACGTTTTTCATACCTTTATGTAATTATCTAGATTAAAATAAAATGACACTAAGCGTTCGGATTTTTTTTCATTAGATTTAGGTCGAAATCCATCATATCTTTAACTAATGCCTGCAATAGCATAATGAACGATTAAATGAAGTCCTTCGAAGTTAGATCAAAGCATACAAGCAATTTCGTTATGGGAAACGACGAATAAATTAAAACGAACCTCGAATGTAACGGTCGGTTTCCATCCAAATTTTTCCTTTGCTTTAGTTGCATCACCCAAAAGAACATCCTGTATGATAAATATTTCGTGTAAATAAGGCCAATCGAATCTATCTTAAATATTAGCATTTCTATTTGATTCTTACAACTTCCGTAGGTCGAAAGTATTTTGGGTTAACTCGTACTAATATTTTTTCGTTATCTGCGTCTTTCCCCGTTTCGTTCAACCCCTCTCCTTCCCATTTAATCGTACGTCCAATGTGTTGGAACGCAGCCTCTACAAATTCTCTGACACTGTGAGTCTCCCCCGTGGCTATAACGTAATCGTCTGGCGTTGATTGTTGAAGCATAAGCCACATTGCCTGTAACGGGTGTTTCGATTAAATTAATATACGCATATTAAAATATTCAATGGAGGAGAAGAAGATTACTCACTTCTACGTAATCCTTGGCATGACCCCAGTCCCTTTTGGCATCAAGATTTCCTAATTCAAGAACATCTTGCAAACCTAAATGTATCTTTGCTATAGACCTTGTGACCTTTCTAGTTACAAAATTTTCTCCTCTTCTAGGACTTTCGTGATTGAATAATATACCATTGCAGGCAAACATATTGTAAGCCTCCCTATAATTGACTACTATCCAGAAGCTATACAATTTGGCGCATGCTAAAAATATAGTAAATAATAAAATGAAGAAAACAGAGGTATCGTACCAAGAAGAAATTCGGAACGAGCGGTTACCGTACGGGGAACGTGGATAAAACGGAGTCTTTTCGTTCTGCGGTACTTCCACTGCCCTGCCGTAGAGTTCAGACGTCGACGCGTGATAAAATTTTACGGATTTTTCTAAACCACACGTTCTTATCGCGTCTAGTAACCTCACGGTTCCTACCGCATCTACCTCTGCCGTATACTCGCTTACTTCAAAACTTACCTATATAATATACGAGATAACGTAGGTATAAAAAAAAATATATAAATTTGAAGGCGTTACGGCGACGAGTAATTTACGTTATACCGACCATAACGTGACTTTGAGCCGCGAGATTATAAATCTCAGTTGGTTGCACGGAACTGATTACTTTTACCAAACTACTAGAATCGGTCATATCTCCATAATGTAATTTCATTTTACCCTGACGATGACACTTAGGATCCGCGTACAAATGCTGAATACGAGCGGTGTTAAAGGAACTCGCTCTTCTAATAATACCATGTACGTTGTATCCTTTTTCTAGTAAAAATTCTGCTAAATAGGAACCATCCTAAAACGAAAAGAATAAATATTAATAATCGAATTAAACGAATTTACCTGGCAAATACCACTAAAGTTCGTCTAATTCTCTAATCCTAAATAAAATTTTAGACAAGAACTCTTGCTCGCAATTTATAACGACACGAAGAAATGACAGATAAACATCTGTCAAAAATGTAAACTTACTTGTCCAGTGATACCCGTGATTAGTGCCACGCGTCTATCATCTCCCGTTGCCATTTTATAAACGGATATCAATTAATTCTTCTTTTTGTACGCTAAAAGTCGAATCTTGCAGTTTTTTTCCTTACAATATTATCGGTGTTTATCAGCATTGATAGCGATAAGTTAGCCATTAATGTACGCCATGTACAATAAAATTGTCGATAGTTTAGCGACTCCACTATCAAAATTAGAAAAATTGCAATTATTCAAATTCACGCGACGACATTTGCCGCCAATTTAGCTAACAATGATGTAACTCGATATTTTCTTTATCTATCAAATATTATAAATATTATTAATCTTCGAGAGAGCAATGTATAGAAAACTTTTTAAAAAGGTCTTAGTTCATCTGCGTAAGCAGATGGCGCGACGATATGCAATGAGATATTAAAATCAAGTTCACACTGCGATAACCATCATTGGGGCGTCTGTCTTATGGAGAGTATGTTATCGTTGATCGATCGTAACGATTGATATAACGAAGATACTGACATAACAATATCATCACTTTTATTTCTTTATTGCTATCCTAACACAGTGATGTATTATGTGTTAGTGTTTTTATTAAAATGGCGAATAATATACAAAAATTAATCAAACTTGTAAACAAAAAATTAAACGAATATAAAGCTTTTAACGATGTGAGTACGAAATTCGAGAACGTAGTGAAGAAAACACGAGATCGTCTTACGAACGTAAGTATGAAAAAAGAATGTTTAGTATGTTATTCTATGATTTAGATTATACATTGATTTTAGAATATCAACAATTCCACCATTATACAACAATTGCAAAATGCGTTGATAGAACCAGAAAAACCATTGCCACGCAAACTCGTTACTGTGTGGCAATGGTATCAACAATTAATAGGTCTACATACAGTGGAAAAATGCAGAGAGCAAGTACTTTTGATACAAGATTGTTTATACAAGTGTCAAGAAAAGAGACGTTATTTTCGTCAAGAAGCATTTGTAATAAGTAATAAAATGAAAGAAATATATGACGAATTGTTAAGGACAAAGAGAGATGATCCAAAATATGTAAGTTTAACGATAATGGAAAATAAAAATCTTCAAGAACAAAGTACAATTACAGAAAAACTAACTTTACTAGAAGAGGAAGAGAAAGATCGCTTCGTACAATTGACAACTGCTATCAAAGAATATCACGACGCGCAAATAATGAGTTCTCAAAGGTACAAATACGTATCTATCTTGGCATCTGTAATTGCTGCAATATTTTCGCTTATATGTTCAACGATATATAATAATAAAAGAATAGATGACATGAAGGTAGCTATGTCAAAGGTACAAGAAAATAATAAATCTACCATTATTAAATGTTTTGATTCTTTGCAATTACACGTCGACGAAAAATTATCAAAAGTAAATAAAGAGCAATCGGAAAGTACGTGGTTGATTATTGGGAAATGGAGTGCCTATATAATTTCCTCTATTTTGGTTCTAAGAATATTAATAGGATCCTAAAGAAGATGGGTTTTTGTTAAAGCATTTCATTCCATGGTACTTTTATTAGGCATACTCGATTATGTCGTGATAACAATAACTTCGTTTCTCTTTTTATTTTATTAAATACTTAATTTTGTATTTAGAAGAAATATCAACATTTTCAGAACTTTATATAGATTTAACAAATGAAGCCTGTATCGGTTGAAATACTAATTCAAGAAACTGTTTTATTTGCATCCTTTTACAGGTCCTTTTTATAATTTGGTATTAATATATCTTAAGATTAATAAACAGGAGTATATTTTAACGATATAAAGTTTTGTTTATGTATATGGGTGATTTCCTTATGTAATAAATAAATTAAATTGCAAAATAAGGATATGCACAATACAGAAATTTTTTTACAATTGAACTCTTGCTTATAATTTAATCGCAAATAAAAGTTTTGTATAAAATCTCAAAAAAAAAAATTGCAAGAGTAGGTGTGTGTGTGTGTGTGTGTGTGCGTGCGCGCGCGCGCGCACGCGTGTGCAAGTAAATTTTTTACGAATTCCACGATCTCCATTCCATCCCATCTGGTGGTTTCCTTTCTACCTTTCCTTTACCTACTACCGACCAGTTCGTACTTAAAACTGTACCACCTGATTCTAGCTGTTTTATTCAAATAAAAAAAAATCAATGACAATCACACAATCTTCATATTTTCAAATACACAAGTACGCAATACTATCTTTATCATATTTCATGCAGCCTTTGTTAATTGTTAAACTAAGTGCTACTTACAAAGGATTTGTTCATTGCACGTCTGACTTCATCAGAACCACTGCCATATATCTGTTGAAAAAGAGCATTAACAGCAGCTTCTCCTTCAGGTTTTTCCTCTGCCTCTTGTTTTTCAATTTCTTTTTCTACCTTATTCCAATCTCTGGATTTTTTGCAGGAACTGGGATACTTTGGTGGTTGATTACCACTTTGAAGTATTTCTTTGAAAGCATTATTTTTTAATAAATTAAATAATCCGCAAAATCAATTTGCCAAAAAATACTCTAATACCATTGAATTCTAAGAAATGAATAATTTACCTTGAGGTATTGGTTCTACCAAATTTTTATCAACTGGATTTCCCTCTAAAGTGGCCCATCTTATACCATCTTGCTTCTTCAATTTTATTTCTATTTTAGATGCTAAAATCTTGTGCGAACATTGATCCGGTACTATTGGATGAGCCAGATCCAACTCCAAACTATAATCGTTACCAGAAGGTAACTTGGCGGATACGCTTAGCTAAAAATTATTACATTTTTTTATGGATATATATAAGAAAAACTATTAAACTCCAAAAAAGTAATATATCAAATTTTACTCTTACATACCGTAGTCTTTTCATAGAAAATTTTTAAATTTTCTATATTTTTGGCGAGAATTGTGATAATAATATGTGTTTCTGTTTGATACCAATCATGTTTGATCTTCGGGATTGGCATCTACAACAAATGGAGATGCTATGTAGAATTTCTTTTGTACACAAATTGTTAAAATATATTTTATTAATAACATAGCAATAACATTAGTATGTAATTCTTACGTCATTATCTTGCATTTTAATCGATCCATCTCCATTAGCCATTTAGTGTGTTATCCTTCAAGCTTTGGAGCACTGACAAATGCAAGTTTTCTCAAATCGAAGAAAATTTCTCGAAAATTCACATTACTCCGAAACGATTTGCTCTGAAAATTTTCTCGCTAGTATCACCAATATGACAGATAATTTTTTAATGTTGGTATGAATCTCAAAGTTCAATGACCAATCAGCTGCTCGCGCCTTTACTTGGTTACCAAATAAATTAATGACATCAGAAATGACATTTTTAAATGGAATACTTTTATCGTTCGTATAAGATATTGGTTTTATTATTATTTTTTTTAATAACTTGAAATTTTCTATTCAAATTGGAGCAAATAAATGTATATACCGTTACATACATATGAATTTACCGCCATTTACAATTAGAAGCTTTAATTCTATCGAATGCAAACAGTACTGCCAATAGTCAGATTTGCTATTTATTTCTGATATAATAGCAGCCTGTGAGATTACGTTACATATTAAATAGACAATATAATGAGATAATAAGAGTCATATGATCGAAAGAATATATACCAAGAATATATACCATAACAATTTTCTCGGTCGTAAGGTCGACACATAGGTATGCGACCTAATACTAATTATAAATTCCACATAACTCCTAATGGCTGCCAACTCATCAGAATGTTGACAAACGAGCAATTCGTCTTATAATATTTTTAGAAAAATATCGATTTATTTTCAACTATTTAAAAGAAAATTGTTTATTCTTATCGTCGAATAAAAGTAAACCACGATGAATAATACGAGCATCGGAATAATTCTTCTAATTTTAATGGTAACTAATGTCAACTGTATCAGCTGGTATTTGGAACCAAATACTCACAAGTGTTTAAAAGAAGATGTTCAAGCAAATGTACTGGTTACGGGAGAATACGATGTTTCCGAAGCAATGGGTCAAAAAGTTGATTACGTGGTACTTATTCTTTGTTTTTTTCTTGAAAAGTTTTTCGAAGTGTTTATAGATTATATATCACTAACCTACAATATGTTACAATTATTTAGTTTATTTCAGCAGTGCTATTTCTTTTTTCTATTACAAAGTGACGATCATGCATTACTTCTTTATGCTTAAAAATTACTTATCTATTAATTTTAATATTTTAGATCAAAGATACCAAAGGACATATACTTTCTCAGAAAGAAGATATTCCACATGCAAAATTATTAAAGTTTTCATTTATCACCGAAACAGCGGATACCTTCGAAGTTTGTTTCATTTCACATGTGCCAAGTCGTAAGTAATCAAAGTTATAATTATAATATTTTATAATGTCATGCGTGGGATATACGTTATTATAAGTAGGAGATATCTATAAATACTTATTAGAATGATGATAACTTGTTCAAGGCTATGTTAAATTGTCTATACAAACTTTTCCAGATCAACGTGGTATGAAACAAGAAATTACGCTTGTTACAAAACGTGGTATTGAAACAAAAAATTATGAAGGTGTAAGTTATTAATGCATTCAGACTGTTCCATCTATTTCAATTTCGTATATACATATACATACATATATATATATATTAATTATTAATCCAGATTGCAGAAGCAGCCAAATTGAAACCTGTGGAAGTAGAATTAAAACGCTTGGAAGATTTATCCGAAGTTATAGTACAAGATTTTGCACGAATGCGTAAGAATGAAGAGGAAATGAGGGATACTAATGGTATAATTAGATTTTTGTTATTTTTCAAGATTAAAACGGTCAATGCAATTGAAATGTAAAAGTAATATTAACACTCTTATTTTTTTTCTTTCAGAGACAACCAATGCTCGTGTGTTGTATTTCAGTATATTTTCTATATGTTGTCTTTTAGGACTCTCTACTTTGCAAGTGTTTTATTTAAGACGTTTTTTCAGAGCAAAAAAACTGATAGAGTAGAAAATGTATTCTTTCCATTCAGAATATATCGAACGATATGTCGCAATTTCGCATGAAATTACATTTGGAAAGATCAAATAACTTTTTTAATAATCGAATTGTATCAAAAATACGTGAATATGTCATGCGTATCGTTAAGATTGTTGTACAAAGTAATATCTAATCATCTCAATCCATTGCAAGTTTTCTATTCTCGATTGTATAACTCTGATTAAAGACATATTGAATTTGTCAAGTGACAAATGTATTAATCTAATTACTAATTTAGCCGGTATTTAACGCGATAATTGCTTACAATATATATACATATATATATGTATATATTGTTTTCGTTTTTGTTATCTTCAAATTATTTTTTTAAACCATTGCGTTGCGAATTCAATATCCATTTGATTTGTTCAATTCGACTCAAACATATATATAAATGTAATAAATCATTCAATAAATGATACACGATTTGAAAATATCCGCCGATATGACGTAAACGAGAGTAGCCATTTACATTAACGCTTTCCCTTTCGACCAATTAAAGTTTCTCTCGAAGTGAACACGTGTGTGTAGCGTGTATTTACTATATACTTCTTGAGTCACGTACACATGTAAATCGATAGCGACAAGGTTTAGGTTAGGAAGATGGCGAAACTGAGACGCGCGGTTTGGGGTCTTTCGTCCAATTTTGCGTCTAATCGGTACTTTTCTCGTTTATTAACGTAAGTGATCCTTCAACGCGTACTTTTCCTTTACTCATAATTAGTTTTTTATTATGGAAAAGTTTCGTACTTGTCGAATTTACATGTCGTCGCGTGACGACGACATTTATATGATTTGAAATTGAAGGAAACAGGTTCATAAATCATAAATCGTTTTTTTAAAGTAATAAAGATTTATTGTAAAATCTCTTATAGTGATAAAGTTTGTCAAAAATCCACAGTGCACCATGGTGCAATATCCACACGACTTTGTCACTTAATGGATTCTCCTCGAATACTGCCGTTGCCACCGATAATGCATTGATTATCAGCGATAGTTGCGTGAAACGTCTCAAAGAAATAGCAAACGAAAACGCATGTTTGAGAGTTACCGTAGAAGGTGGAGGCTGTTCCGGATTTCAATATAAATTTGATTTGGATTCAAACATACACGAAGACGATAAGTAGGAGTTAAGAATGTGTTGTTATAGCGCTTGACAAGTGCAAAAAGTGTGACATAAATGTATAGATGTATTTTTGTTGCAGAATATTTCAGAAGGATGGTGCTAAGGTGATTATAGATTCGACGTCTTTAGAATATATAAAAGGGGCAACTGTAGAATATCACACAGAGTTAATACGTTCTGCGTTTAGGATAATCAATAATCCTTTAGCGGAACAGGGATGTAGTTGCGGTGCTAGTTTTTCCATTAAAATGAATTAATTTTCTTACGTATTATTTTGTAGCTAGATATCGATAGGGATCTACCTTATATGTATAATACTTATAAATCTCTGCAATTTCAAGATCTATCTTATTCCCTCTCTCTCTTGATTATTATTACAAATATATGTCCGTATCCCGTAGAACGAGAAACTTGTACGAAGGTACGTTGTAAATGTAAGCGTTCGAACGATATTGTATCTATAGAGCGTACGAGATAGCGTTATTGTTTGAAAAATATTGAAATACTTGTTGGGAAATGAAAGAAATCGAGGATTATCTTTGATATAATATATTTCCTATCTAATACTTTGTTCATAATGTTTTCGAAGAGCATATTCGATAGTAATATTTTATTTTGATTTCATAAATAACATAACACGTAACAGAGTCAGAGAGCGCTTCGGCCTGTGTTGTCTTGCTAAAAATCCGGGTACGAAGATAGATGGTAATACATTGCTCGTCTGGTATGAATTCTTTATATACATAACTTTAAATCGATCGATGAATATGATTATACTAATATTATCAATGGAATGTCTCTGATCAATGGTCGGGAACCGAGTATAAATCACTTTTGTTTTCCTTTTTTATTGTTCTATAAAGTAATAGCAAAGGGATACGTTAACCTTAAAAATACGATACGACGAAACATTGAGTGTCTTTTTACCTTGTTTGCCAATTCAAATTTTAATTGTTGGATTTCTTCTGTCTGACAAATGAGCTTATCGTTCATATTAGCAAGATGCTCGCTCATTGTACTGAGCTGTGCTTTATAATTTCCTTCTTGCGTCTCTTTATCCTTTTGCAGGCTATTACAGTTGGATAGCGCTTCCAAAAGTGCCACCTCGCATTTTTCTCTTTTCGACTCGCATGTGTCTAAATGTGCGTGCATAACTTCGCTCTAAAATAATAGGTATTATTTTTTAATAAAAACGATCATGCACCTCGGAATATAGATGTTGATAAGAGCGTAACAATATAATCACATTAGCAGCCATGGCCAAATTTTTAACGTGACAAATGTGCTTTTCCATTATTAATTTGTTTATCTCATCGAGAAAGTATTCTCTTATTTTTCCTTCGCGAGCTTCTATTTCCTCTGGCAGTGCAAATGGCGCGTGTAACCTTCCAATCTGCGAACGGCGCAATAAACATTAGACTATCGGTAAGGGATCTTGAAATTAAAAAAAAAAAAAGAAAAAAAAAGAAAAGGAGAGAAAGAAAAGGAAACTACCATATTATTTATTCGCACGGGATTGAGAGATTCCTTTGCGATCGATCTGTTTGTTTCTTGCTCTTTCTGTTCGTACTCGTCATACTTGATCTTAACGATGTGATACTGCGTTTTCCAATAATGCAATTCTTTTTCTATATCGTAAGATTTCGTGGACTCGTAATCGCTTCTTTCGTCGGTCAATTTTTGAATTTTACCGTCGTTAAAAGATTTCGATGATCTACGAGAGGGAGAGGGAGATGAAACAGGAGAAGAATCTATTTGATAATGATTAGACAGTCCTGCTCTTTGTTCGCATTCGTATCCTTCCCTCTTGCCTTCTGTACTGGACCACGATATAGTTTCTTCTTGCCTTTGCTTCTCATTAAGTTTTCTTTGTAAGTCATTTCTCTCCCTGTCTAACTTGTCGATCTCTCTGCGATGCTGACAATCTAATTCTACTTTAGATTTTTCAACGCGCTCCAACTTATATTCCAACTCTTGTATTCTTTCGCTTAAACTTTCAATTTCACTATCCTTGTCGGCTATTTGCGACAGCAACTGGGCATTTTCAACTATTTTCTTTTGAAATTCTTCGTCTAAGATATGATTAGACGAGGCAGGTACTTGAGTATTGTTATCAGACAGCTTGCCTTTCCCTTTCCTGGATTTGTTTTGCGCTTTATCAAGTTCTTCCTGCAATACAGTTATACGTTTGGTCAACTGTTGATTGCGGAAAGTTAGACTATCTATTTCTTGTTCGGCTCTACGGAATTCTACTTCTTTCTCTTTTAATTGTTCTCGTATTTCCGCATTACGTGCCTGTTCATCGATCACAGCCTTCTTTAGAACGTTCGCCTGAGCACGAATCTGCAAATAAATATTTTTTTTTTTAGATTTGGGTAGATATCGTTCGAAAAAATAGGTCGCACGTATCGAGGGAAGACGAGGTAACAGATGGTAAACGAAGATATTCCTATGTGGATTTACGTTATTCCATTGGATTTGCTCACTTTCGAATATTCCGTGGCTATCTTTTGATATTTCGTTTGCAGTTGCCCATCGACTCCCTCCATAACTTTGCTCCACCGTCTTTCCGTTCTTATCGCGCTACTCTAATTTCACGATATATATATACCAATTTAACAATCCGGCATTGTTATAATATTCGCCGCATAGCACTTCCTGTCGCAGGGCACATATCAACCCCGAAAACGAATGACACCTTCCGCGAATAGTTCATAAGTCTCTATAGCAAGTAACGAACGAACGAACGAACGAACGAACGAACGAAAGGAAGCCACACTGTGCGAGATTGACCGTATCAGTTACGAAAGCTTAGAAGCTAGAAACATGCAAGAGCTTAAGCGAAACGTCCCTCTTTCTCCGTATCTCTTATATATCGAGTTTGATACTCGGTGCAACAGCACGCACCACCGAGTGACAGCCAATTGTCAAGATACGCCGCAAATCGGGAACAAGTTGATCGCACTTGCGTTTCGCGGATGTATTAGGAATTCGATCGGTATTTTACCGACGGTAGGAAGAGATTTATATCGACGAAACAAAACGAAAAAAAAGAAGGTACATTTTTTCATGCCTCTTGAAAGATTTAGTTCTTGCGAACGGTTGGTAATACGGAACGCGATGTAATGCGATAATAATGGAATTTCATCTTTGGATAATTGTGCCTTTCTCGCCCGCTTGTTTCTTCGACGAGCACGTATCATTTTTATTAGAAACGATATAAACGCGATCGAACGACAATCGCAATCGATCGTTAAAAATATTACGCTTGATATCGATCGATCGTTTCTCCAAGGTAATGACTTTCTTCCTTTCGCCGATAGGTAGCGCTCCGAACGGTCGCGTCGATCGGCACGATCATTCGGAACGCGCGAACGCAAATATGGCGCCGGCCGGCCAATTTCTTCTAGTTGCGTCGAGTTCTCTGCAAGTTTTTCGTTTATAATTCGGTATCGTGAGAATTCTTTCGGAAGGTTCATCGACGGACGAAGGAACGCTCGTTTCATTTACGGAGGATCTTGAGAAGGTAATCAAACGATATCGCTGTGTTTTTTCCTTATAGTTTTTTCTTTGCTTCTGCAATACCATCATGGCTATTCGACGTACGTTTCTCGATAGATAACCGTTTCGTCGTTCGTATTTCATGTATCGCGTATTACGTACGTAAAATATTCCGATGCGTTCGTCGACTAAAATAATTTGTTGTCTTTTGTCGGCTTTGTTTATTAATCGATGGCAAAATTTATGTACATACGTAATACGCATAAACACGTTACGAAGGCAGCGTGCGAAGACCGTAAACACGAATACAATGCGAACACGTATTCGTTCTTTGATTACTTAACCTTACTTGGAATCGAAGGTATCCGTCGAAAATGAAAATATCTATTTGTATATAAACGGATCGAAACTAGAACATAGAATACTTAATCCTGTTTATCGTTATTATTCGGAATATCATCGTCGAACGTACACGCACGAGGATGAACTGGAAAGCACCCGATATAACAGGAATTGCGCGCACGATATATTTATTGAAGTCTTGCGATTTATAACTTGGAAGATAAGCAGCTTTTATTGCTCTCGTTTTGCATCGTCCTTCGATTCTGTTATTCGCGTGTCAATACTTGGAGACTTTCGAAGACGAGCCTGATTGCTGATAAAGAAGATCGGCGATATGTATGTACGTGCATACACACAGACGCGTGTGTATATATATATATATAGAGAGAGAGAGGAAGAGAAGGAGCGGAAGACAGTTCATTGCGCAGTTTGCAATTTTAATGCCGGTTATACAAGAGGGAACATTCTCCACCCTCCGAAGGCTCCTGCAAGCCTTTTCTGCCGACGAAAACGCTGAATTTACATTTTCGCTTTTGTGAAAGCCGCAGACACGCTGATGTCGCTTATTAAACATTCTAAAAGTCCGTTAGGAACGATGGTTTATATTCCTCGTCTCTCTCTCTCTCTCTCTCTCTTCTTCTTCGTCCAAGTTCATCGGTTCCTTACCGGTAAGATTTTTCTGCACTTTTGGCATTTGATTCTTTCTCGTTCTCTCTCTCTCTATCTTTTTACTTGATTAGACATTTGTAGCAACACGTGCAAAGGCGTCATTCGCGTCTAATTACGTGTCTCGTCTCTCCGTCTCTCTTCTTTCCTTTTATTCTTTTCTTATCGGCCGTTGGTGTTTATGCGGAACGCGATACCGTGCTCCAAGTGAAATTATACGCGGAGCTAATTACGCATTTAGGTATGCAGGAGGCGATTCGCGCGTGAGGAGGAAAACGAGCGTTGAAACGAAGAGATTTTATAAGACGAACCGAGAGGGAGAGAGTCCTAACGTTCGTTTAAACGTTCTCGCGAGCCTCGTTATTCGCCTATACCAAGTGAGAAATAATTTCCGTTTTGAATCAAAATTTAGTTTTGACTATTTTCTCTCTCTCTCTCTTTTTTTTTAATTATACAAGAGGAACAAGAGCAAATGACGATGTTAGTTCGCTGCAACAGGTTTCTATTTTTTGCACTTTTTACTTATAGCTTTTCGAGAAGAAGGAATCATCGCTATTTCTTTCCCGAAACTATTTCCTCGTGACATTAGACGAGCTCATTAGTTCAAAGTTCGTTATCTTAATGCAAATACTTGCGAAGGTACATTCGTTTCCAGTCGAGCCGTTCATAGATTCTCTCGCAAACTATGTCGGCATTCGTGGCGGTCGTGTAATTTATGGTAAAACGATCCTGCGGTTAGTCTAGAAACGATCATTAGGTATGTATGTGTATACACTCGCGCACACACCTCTTGAGCGTTCTTCCAAATATTTCTAATAACTTCGCTGGATGAACGATTATATCTCGGACGTTTTGCGTGGGAGAAATACGTTTCTATGTCGTATTATGATTTAATGGCGGAAATTTAGGACCATAAAATTCAACCATCTTTCTTATCGATCGGACAGATATTCTTAGGTCTCCGATAATTATTAAATCGTCTCGTGTATGTATTTTTCTATCGTCGCGTTTAGAGACCGTATAACGTAACGTCATTCGAGTGCGACACGGTCGTGATCCGATGGAAGCGAAAAAAAAAAGGATCCTACGACGTCATCGAAGGCTATTTATCGTGCCTACCATCGAATTTCCGATGCGACGGAGAGCGAGAGGAAGAGAGAGGGGGAAGAGAAAAACGAAACCGCTCTGGGCATCTTACGAGAATAATTTTCGTCTCGTTGCGACAAAAATGGAGTTCCAACTCGCGAAAAATCGAAGCAAACTACGTCCATTTCGATGGATATTCGCTCGAAATTAGTCGTGGAACGCGGTAATTGGCATCGAGGAGTTTCGCATCGGCAAACGATCGTGTACACACGTAGGTACGTTTTCCCGTTCCGTACGCGGATCGTCCCTTTATTTCTATCTTTCTCTGATCGTCGCAATTACACTCGGTCCCGCGTCTATTCGTATCTCTTTCTAGCTCGGGAAAGAAGGCTCGGCCGAGCGATCAAAGCTCTTGGTACGGCCACGAGGAGCCTCGGTTGACGTCGATCGCTTCGATTTTCCGTCCTCGCAAGCTTCAACGAGCAGCTTTTTCTATGCTCCCGTACGTTGTATGTCGTACGGGGCAGGCAGGCAAGCCTGTTTTCCCTTTTCATCGCGTGCGAGAGAGAGAGAGAAAGCTCTCCTTTTCCTCCCTTCTGGGTTCGGTCCATCGTTAGGTGCTTTCTAAAATTAGATCGACACTCGATCTATCTAATATCTAGCCACAAGATTTTTTTTTAACCCGCTACTTCGATCCTACGATCTCCCGTTCTTTTTCCCGTGTCTGAGAGGAATTTTCAAATTTTCTTCTCTGATCTATCGAATTTAGTTAGGTGAACGACGATCGTCACCAGAGACCGTTCCAATTTTCTCGTCCGAGTCTACGCTACGTTCGGCTCTTTCGTCGTCAGAGGCATAACTTCGTTCAAGGATACAATAAGCGAGGAGCATCATCGTGGAATGTAATTAAGCTAGCGACGCTGACGGAAGACGGCTAATGTCAAATTACAGGATGTCCTCCTGGGACTCTCTTTCTCCCCTCCTCCCTTGTCTCCTCTCCCTTTCATTCTCTCTATCGCTATCTCTCTCGTCGTTCGTCATACTGATATATTTGCCAACCGACCACAGCTTCAAGGCCTCGTCGGGCAATTCGGTTTCACCAATAAAGGTTACACTCGCGTCGATTAATCGCCAAAACTAGTTATTCTTAATGAATCGTCCCGTTCGGAGCCGCGATATGTTTTTTGCTAAAGTACCAAGTATCCAAAAAGATCGATAATCTTTTCTAAAAATTCGACCATCTCGAATCTCTCGATGAATTTTACCGCTCTCTTCTTCCTGAGATCGACTCGTTAAATCTCTCTCTCTCTCTCTCTCGAATACGGTGAAAAGCGAGTGATATTTAATGGCGATGGAACGAGTCGCGCACCGTTAAAGTCTCATTTCTCATGGCGATTTTTCAATTAAAACGCTATCATCTCGCAATACCGATCGCGCGCGAGATATTCTTCGCGAAAGTGGTCCGCAACGATTGTCGATAATGCGATGACGCATTTCCATTCGTTTGTCTATTTAGAGGGTGTGCGGCGTGGAAACGAAATGCACGAATATTTCTTTCGAAATAGAACGAGATTCTATCTACGAGGTTTCTTCTTGCTCACCCAGTATACACGAGCAACCCGGACTATTATACGGAATAGAAATGTGAGCGTAATAGGTTCGTCCTTACGAGCGAGAGGAAATACGTAGTTAAACGTTGCATAAAGTCACGCGTGTGTAGGACCGATTGCGCGTTTCGCTCGTCCTTCCCGTAGATTGCAACGATGGGAAGCAAGGCAGGACTTTTAGCAACGATTCGCCGTTTGCTCCGAGAGCCTCTGAATTATAGCGGTTTCGTTCGAAAGTTCAAACAATGCCGGATAGGACCGTTTGGAGTATGCGTTTTTGGTCTTTCATATGCGAAGCCGCGAATGAGGACGACGGGCGCGTGCGCCCGCGCGCGCAGACGTAAAGGACAGAGGTGGAAGGAGAGACTATTACCAAACTTTTGAGATATAGGAATACTTGTTTTTTTGCGAAAAGTCAGCGCGCACACCGCTCTCTCTCTCTCTCTCTCTCTCTCTCTCTCTCTCTGTCTACCGTAGTAAAAGACAAAGTATTCGCGGCGTTGCGATTTTGAAATATGCGCGTACGTAGCATGAAATATGTGGGTGCCGTTGAATATTGAATTACGTTTGTCCGGAATATTAATTTCTTTCCTAAATATTATGGACATGTAAAATGTTTAGATTATCTCGGAACGATTAGTTCGCCGCTTAATCGTTCGGTACGCGGTACGGTAGCGAAAGGTCGTCGACAAGGTGAAACCCTTGGTAACTTGACCCGTCGTAAAAGCCACCGGCTCTCCCTCTCTCTCTCTGCCTTCTCCATTTATTTTCTTTTATTTATCCTTTCGTTGTTTTTCAAAGCTTTGGTTACCGGCTAGATGAGTAAATATGCTCTACTACCGTGGGAGAGGGAGAGAGAGGGACAAACTTTTCTCCGTTTCTGTCTCTCTCCCTTCATTGTTTCCTTTCGCGTCTCCTCCATTGTTTTGTTCCAGCTCGAAGCGAAACCTTCGCACGACGAGCTTGAATTCAGATGTATCCGTTGTCTGTCACGCTTTGCGTCGTTGTCTTCCTAAAACCCCATCGCGTCGTCGCGTTTCAACGAGGAAGGCATTAGTCTTTACGTCGCGTAAACGTCATATTTAAGCGAATACCGCGATACGCTCCTCTTTTATTTTGATTTCTTTCGAAGCTTATGAGGGATTTCTTTTTTGACGAGAAGAACAGAAGGGCAAAATTTGGACGGAGTTCGAACCGCGTTGGCGACGAAACTTTTTGCCAAGAATATCATGACTCGACGTTTTCTCTTTTTCTTTTGGAAAGCGAATTTCGGCCTGCAGTGTAAGAAGAAAAAAAGAGATTGATAGTCGTTCGATTCGATCAAAGATCCGACCCAGCGATACCTTCCGAATCACGGTGTGAGACGTTGAAGGAGAGCGATCCAATTTGCGGGAAACAATTTGCAGGCGGATTCGATGGCGACAACCCACTCCTCGATTACACCCTACGCGTCCTCGTAGGGCTTCTCGAGGGCCGACCCACGTAATTGACCAAAGTTTCCTTCCCTGCGCAATGCCGCCGGTATACTCGTATCACGGATCAGAAGATTAATTTCCTGAGGTTCGCCGGGACTTTTATGGCGGTCGCTGCCACCTAGCAGCCATTCTTAATCAGCCTCCAATTTCACCTTCGATTTATCGATAGCTTATCGTCTTCGAGAGGACTCTTTTAAGGTAAAATACTTAACGACACGCGTCTACGTTTATTCTCGATTCTCCTTGTTTGGAGAGAAAGGAGAATGAGGATAAATGGAAAACGAAGTGCTTAGTTTTATCGATTATAATAATAATTTTTGGAAAACGCATCGAAGCTTTTGGATTCAGGTTTCCCGGGCAAGGATTTGCATTTTTCGCGACGTACCACGGAGAAGGAGATCGAGACTCGTTCGAGCGTACCGTCCCGAAATAACAAACGACGTAGCTGGTATTCGAATCCTGAGGGCGCGTTACCGTTCACCGAACACGTAGACATTTGTTCTTGTACCACGTTCTCCCGGGTATCTCGAGAGTAGGATCTGCGAGGATCGATTCTTGGATCCGCGCGAAACTGTGAGTTACGATCGTGTCGCGAATATCTCGAGTCTCGTACCCTCGTTATTTTCCGAATATTTCCGTCGACGAGTTAAAGCTTCGAGGGATTACGTATTACGAAAATAGCCGATGGTTTAAACGCTTACGTGTTATCCGGAAAATTTGACGCAACGCGGAAAAGCGCTCCGATGAGAGCGAACCGTTCGAGATTATTCCGATAGAAAGCGAAAAGGCTCTCGAAAGTATCTCATTTGTTTCATCTGCGAATCGCGGTGATTTTTCTTGGAGGGACGGGGGGACCCTCGTATTTATCCTTTAGCAAGTTCGAAACAGTAGGCCGAGCCTACTGCGGGAAACGGTCCTGGGTACTTTTTATTCTTCGGGTAAGAACGAAATTACGAATAATACGAGTTTACGTGGGTGTATATACGGTTTAGCCCGCCAAACGAACGGAAGTTTTCATCTCTCGGGAGCAGGTGTCTCCTTTATCCGTTTCTCTCGAAACTTCCGGCAAGTTCCTCGAATTAAAATTCCCATAGAGTTCGCGCGTTTCTTCCATCGTTCCTCCCTTAGGGTTTCGCTAGACCCCCGTACGCGTATTTGGCTAATTTAACGAGTGTAGAAGATATTAATTAATTAGGAGATCGGTGAGAGGAAGCGAGCGCGCGTCGACCAATTAGAATTAATTGAATCTCCGCGTTCCGCTACGGTTCTACGGCGACAATGGTAGCGACAGTATTTAAATTTTGAAATTTGATTTCGCGATATTGTCCGCATATTAGCGAAATCGACGCGCGTGCATGTAGATTCTCGCTCGAATATCGTTATAACGAAAGGACATTGTTGACGACGGAAGAAGTTTCGACGGGAATAGCGGGGATACGTAGGGACGTTCCGACGGAGGACAGAAATCTAATCGATATATCGAACGATAGGAAGATCGTCGATACCCTCGAATATTTAATGTTTAACGTAATAATTTATCGAGCGTAGACGCGAGAGGAGGCTCCCTTTTGGAGGCTGGCTCTCTTTCATAAAAATTCCATGGCCGTAGGAAAAACTCAAAATAAAAGTGGGAGCGAGCTCGAAAATGCGCGTCGATGAAGGGAGGAATCCGTGGACGAGAAGGAAGGGAAAAAGACAAAGAGGAGAAAAGGGCAAAAGATTTTTATTAAAAAATCATCCTCATTCGTTGGCCATATCGTTAACATATCGCTCGTTTGCACATTTTCGTAATAGAATTTTCTACGCTCGGAATTCGCTTCCTCTCGATGCGATTTTATTGTTTGGAGAGACGTTTGTATGACAAACGATTCTGCCGCGGTTCGCCTGTTTGCGAGCTTTATCTCCGCCCCTTTCGTGTTCGCCGTCGAGCGATGGGAGAAAAAATGGCAGAAAGAAAATTTATACGAGCCATGCCCGCCGCTACAGTCCCCGCCGCCGCCGCCGCCGCCGTCGCCGTCGTCTTGCTCCTCCTCGAGGACCCTGCTGCTGCTTTTGTCACGAAGGGTGAACTCTTCTTCCTCTTGATTTATACCGAGAAGAGGAGGACCGACGATGACGGTGATTTTTGACGAATCCGAGTTAACCGATGACGTCCTCTCTCTTCTTTCGCTGTTTTTTTCTTTTCTTTTTTTCCTTTTTCTTTTCTCTTCTTTTCTTCGCAGATATATCAGCGAATCTATAACAATTCGTCCGCGTCGCGTTATCCCCCTTCTTTTCTTTCTTTTCTCATCGCGTTTGAAGCTTCCCCGCTCGCAAGTCTATTTGCAGTTTAGTAAATCCGCGATACAATAGGCTCCGTGGCTTAATCTGGCTCGTGACTAATCCATCTCGGAAACTTGGCCCGACGCAAACTTTGCCTTTCTCTGCTTCGCCAAGACGGATGGACGTGGAGGTTTAGGTAGTTTACGTAAATGGTAACGTCGCTATGCGTGGCTCGCCAACTTTTAACAGGATTTCCTTCTAATCGTATTCATTATTTATCTACGAGGCAGAAGGAAACTTCGTTGAAATCGTCTCTTCTATCTCCACATTTTTTCATTTCTCTTTCGTTCTTCAAACCGATACGGTCGAGCCTCGCGACCACGGCGATGCCCCTTCGATCCGTTTTCGAGGACTCTCAAGACTCGGTGAAAATAACGGGACGGCGTCAAAAGCGCTGAGCGCTGAATTCTTCGAGCGATAAACGCCGTTTCAGGGGTTCAAAGTGCTCGAGATCACGAAGGGCTTCGTCCTGCCTACCCTCATACTCTTTCCCCCTCCCTCTCCTTTCTTTCTTTCACTCCGAGGAACGCCATTTGGCCCCCCCCACCCTCGGGGGGTGACAGATCCTTTGAAAAGGAGGATAATGAAATCTGCGGCTGGCTTCGCGCTATGGGACATAATCGTCTCGTTGTACATTAGATTTCGTTGTAACGCGCATCGAATCGGCTTCTATAATAGAATTTTATCCTCGTTCGCGTTATCCCGAGTAGAGCTCTAGGTAGATCTGGTGTTTCCTTTGCACATACGTGTTCCAAGTTTATTTATTATCTAGCAAGGATGGATGCATCCTTCTTAGCGAGATATGAAAGGGCAACATTTCCAAACGTCGGTTCGAAGAGGATCGATCTTACGTAGAGACGATGAAAAGGAGAAGAAAGGTTTCTTTTTCGATCTCAACGATTTATCGATTCGTGGTCGAGAAAGTTGTTTTTAAATTGAAACATGATAGAGAGGGATAGAGGAGGGCGAAAGGAAAGGATCTGTGCTATCTTTCCGCTCTAACGCGTTCATCCGTAGAAAGGAGGAGGATTTCACCTTCGAGATATTGTACGAGGGGGAAGAGAGGCGGAAGAGGAGACTATTTAGCCTAACGAGAATATAATCGATGATTTACAGTCCCGCGGCTTAATCACGCGAGAAGATAAAACCCGACGCTTTATCTCCTCTCCTCGGTAGCTCGAAGAAACGGAACGAAATCTCACCCTCCGACCGACCGACCGACTCTAATCAACCCTCTTCTTCTCTCTTTGTATTCAATGAAAGCAAACCTAACCAAAAACCTTTGGCTCAAGCTCGTATCAAAATTAAAGTTACGACAAGTCGTCGCGAGTGCGAACGCTTTCTTTAACGTTTATTATTCGACGAACTAGACTAGGTGTCTTACGTTAAATATCGTTAGGTACTTTGCCGATGATCTTTCATCGATGGATGGCTAGAGGATCTGGGACGGCGGCGATGATGCCGAGAGGGGAGAGAATACCCAAGTTGGAACGTCGCCAGGAACAAATAACCTATGTCCGCGTGACAGCGCGTCGCTTTGTAATGCGAGTGATTTTCTGAACATTGTGTTCGCCCACCTACAACGCCGACGCCACACTTTCTCTCTCTCTCTCTCTCTCTCTCTCTCTATGCGATTGAGATTGGAGGCGCACCCTCGAAATGCATCGCGTATCGCGTGCTGCCTTTCTCTCTCTGTTCTCTCGCGTGATGCATCGGCTCGAGTTTACAAACAAATATCGTTCAATGCGAACACGCACGGGATCTGTTATCTTTACACGCTTCCACGAAGCTTCCTTCCTTTTTAACGGCTCGGCGATAACAAAAACGCAGAGAGATCGAACGTTAGTCAGAAATATCTATAATTTTGGATTATTCGCGAAATCTGTTTCGACGATCGTAGTCGTTATCTCGGGTAAGATTAAGTACACCTTCATTAAGGAGAATTTGTGAATTGATTAGAACGAAAGGAAAAGCAAAGACTTTCGATATCGTTAACGGGAAAATGCGAATCGTGCCTAATCTCGGGAAGAGAGAGAGAGACGGTATATGCTCACGAAGTACAAACAGCGTAGATTCGTAGTCTTTCTTCTTACGCGAAGAAGAAAGAAGGAGAAGATAACGGAGAAAAAGATGAGAAGAACTACGAGAAGACGCGGCGCGTCGCGTTCCATTGAAAAGCTCCGTAAAACCGGCCGTAAAAATCGTTCGCCGTTCACCTTCTCTCCCCCTTGGCACCTCCACCCTTCTCCTTTGCCGTTGCATCGACGCTTCATTGAAGGTTTTATGCACGAGACCGGAGCTTCTTTACGGTGCCGCGGGTTTTATGAGATGCACACGTATGTATATATACACGTATATGTACACATGGATAGCCGATATCAAAGAGGGAGAAAAAGAAAAACGAAAGAAAAGAAAGAGCTTTCTCGCGCCTACGGCTTCCGAGACCTTCGTGAATATCACTCGATATATCTACGTACGCGTGGAACTTCGTTAGTCGACGTGGGAATAGATTCGACGTTTTTTCGATAAAGATCCTTAGGAGAGACGTATTTTTATTTTTTTTTATCTTTTATTTTTATATTTTTCTTTTATTTTTTTTTTTTTTATTTATAATATTCAGTCGATGGGAAAGGTGGACGTTTATAAATAAGAACGGTCAGATTATTGGAATTTCGTTTGGAATGTTTCTCGGTAAAATCGTCTTAATTTTCTCGTGTAAGGACGACGGAGATGAATATGTAGACATTCATGGGATTTCTCATGCGTTGATTCGTAGGCGAACGCTCGACGATTCGCGGATTATCCGACTCCTGTCGTATCCATTATGTATGCATCGACTAGTCGAGTGGATATAGGCATCTACTGATTATGGATTAGCTTGCCAGTTGGGTCGTAGTCAGTTAGAGGAGATAACTGGTGCAAGCGGATACCCACTGTGCAATATCTAAGGGGAAGCTGCGTAATCGGCCTTAGGTTCGATCGTTAGAAACCAACTTTCAATAAACAATATCTATATCTAAGCGCAGCTCGTTTTAATTCGTCGAGTAACAAGTTGGATGCAACGCGGACGCAACGTTATCGTTGTTGCTTCTTCTTTTTTTTTTTAATTCTATTTGCATCGAAAGATCGCCCCTTAAATGCGACGACTCGGCGTTGAATATATCGGTATTATTAACGGACGATGCAAGTATTTAATAAATTGGATGTTCCCTCGTTCATCGGCAAATATTTAAATCGAGGGAATCGAGGGGTTTCGCTCGGAAGCGATATAAAATATCGAGCGATTGGTACTCGGAGAAATTGTCGCAACACTCAGCCAACACCGCGTACGAAGAGCGGACCTTTTCGGTTCGGGGAGAGGGGGGGGGGGGGAAAAAACGGCAAGAAAAAAAAAGAATCGAAGCGTAAGCTTATCGAGGCGAACGAACGGAAAAGGATTTTCGTCGGGTTAGGAGTGTTTTTTTTTTCCTTAATATATTTTTTTTCTTCCCTCGCGAGCAAGTACGTACGTAGATATTCGTGCCAACGGCAAGGTGACGTTAATTAAGCCGTGCGAAAGCAAGTAAAATCGATGTGTGCGCTTTAAAGCGGGCTTTCTCCTCGCCCGGAAAATAATTGGCGGCATTCTTTTTTCATTGAAATAGGCGTAGGTACGTAGCTCGGCCGTGCGCCTGCGTGGAACAACGAGAGCGTTTTAAAAAGCTGCTTAAATAATTCACGAGCTTGCGAGCTTGCGAGCTGACGGCGCTTCTCTTCTCTTTCGAAGCTTTTACTTAAAAATTATTAGACGAGCGAGGGCGACCACGAAGCGAATCGATCCCCCCAAGTGGATTATTTTATGCCGGCCGCGTTCGAGTCGTTTCGTGTCGTTACTCGAGACAAAGCCGGGCAGGAGAAAAAGAGAGAGCGATCTTACGTCCTGAAATAAGCGAAAAGTGCGTCCCGTGGAAAAGTTTGGAAAATTTCGAAAGAAGCCCAAGTATTATTCATATTGGTCTAACGTTGATGGAAAGTATCGAGGAAATATCTTTTCGATCACAGAGGCAGGTACGTCGGGATTTCGACCATGGGGATACTCCTTTTCTCGATTTTGATCTCTTTATTAATCATATCGCGAATTCTCGTTCTCCGCGTTTCGTTACGTAAGTTCTCGTTATCGCACCTCCCGGCAACTTGGTCGCAATTAAACGAAACGACCTCGTGTAAGTCGAGAGATACTAGTGCCATTAATAAAAAAAAAGAAAAAGAGAAGGGGAGAGAGAGAGAGAGAGAGAAAGGATGGCCCGAAGTTTAACGACGTCTTGTATCTCTTTTCCTTTTTTTCTTTTTCTTTTCTCTTAAATATGAGGCATATCTCGCGAGGTCGTAGGGTCGACCTTAATAACCGTGGCTGTTGCGAAACGAGGGAGGAATAGAAAAATGAGATTAATGGCAAACCTAAAGAATATTGCAAACAATCGATATCGCGTAATTACGAGCGTGAAATTATATCGAATCTTTGAACAAAAAAATATATAAACGCATATCGTATAAACGTAAACGGTAAATCGAAAGGAAACGATTAACGTAATCTCTCTTGATCGTTTTTCCTCGCGATCGAGAACAAGAAGTCTCGAAGAAATTTCGTGATACTCGGTGGCATGTCGAGGTAATCGTTCGTGCAAGAAGCTGTCATTGCCAGAAGAAGTACGTCCTTTCCTTCGACTTTTCGCGTATCGTCGAGCATAAAGTCGTCGGATGTCATCGACGCAACAATGGAGCGAAGGAAAGATCGGCCGAAAAGTCCAGCGTCTCTCTCTCTCTCTCTCTCTCTGTGTGTGTGTGGTGAACTTTGAGAATGGGAATACGGGTCATCGGGTATCCCGAACAGAAATAATACCTGGAGTACCGTTTTGAACGTTAGAGCCGAATGCCAGAGGCCGAAAATTCTCGACTACAAATAGAAACAACCTACGAGAAGATGCTGTATCGCATCGCGTATTCCTGGTGTCAAGTACGTGTGCGAGGCATCAAGTATGTGTGTCTATCGTACTTGGCAATAATCGCAAAGTCCGATTTGTATCTAAGACGGACGAGAAGAGCCTTTGTTCGAAAATAATTCGATAAGAAAATATTCGATTCGACGTGTGCGGATAAGACGTGTAGATACGAAAATTTGATCGTTTCTCTCTCTCTCTCTCTTTCTCTCCGAAAGCTTAGACGTTCGTATTCGTCCTCGCGAAAATAAAAGGAAGTAGAAATTACTGCGAATCGTTGTACCGGCCGACTTTGCGAGATGTGAATCGCGATTCTCGAAGCGTTCGAGCGGAAGTGCAGATTGCGAGAGATGCCCGAGTTAGAGTATACGTGCACTGGGAAAACTCGATTCGAAATATATCTGGTAGATGTGCCGTGACACCTGCTTTTGACCGCTTAATTGCCACGACGAGGCGTTCTGGAAACGATTCGAAATTATTTCGGGACGAACCTCGTCGTACTCGTCGTCGTACTTGATATCGTATGAAAAATAAAGCCTCGACTCTCGTGCTTCCCGTGAAATCAGCGAATGGAGAAAAGTTTGGAAAACTCGTTCCTATCCAATCTCATTTATGGGATCGACTTTGGAGCCACAGGTGTTCATTTTTCTAAAGCCTTACGTTTATTAATTTCTTAGGGTGAACTTTTCGCTCGATTAATTTCGGAGTGGCACGACCTAGACGCGTACATAGATATGTAGTTTTAATATCGTTGACATCACGCTGCGTGCTCTCGGAACATCTCTTATCCCGTTAGAGCGTAGCTGCAAGTAAAAAGTTTGTTATTAGTTGAATCGTTTCGCCTAATGGCTGAATTATCCGAATATCCAGCGACCCGTCCAACTCCGTCGACGTTGGAAACGTTCTTAGTCCCGTAGATAGGCAAGCAGGCATCGTCGAAATCGAATTTCCGTGAAATCGAGCGAGATTCGGTTGTCCGACAAAGTGACCGGAGTGGTTCTTGCTCGATTCGACGAGAAGAAATTTCTCTCTCGCTCGCGTTTACTATGTTTCGGCTCTCGAACAGCCAGAACGTTTTTTCCACGGCGATGATTTTTCGAGGTAGGCGAATTACACGCTTGTCGGATGCAGTGCCACGTTGTGTCGTCGGTAGGGAGGCACATTGCCAGCCGTCGTCGTCGTCGTCGTCGTCGTGCTGACTTCGTCAAGAAAGAAAAAAAGAGAGGGAAAAAAGTAGTTTGTCGCTTGATAAAGAAGCTAAGAAATTGAGCGTGATACTTGGAAAGTTTAGCTCGCGATAATTGAACCACTACCCGTATTTTTCAAAGGCAACTCTCTCTCTCTCTCTCTCTCTCTCTCTACACACACATACAGAGAGAGAGAGAGAGAGAGAGAGAGAGAGAGAGAGAGAGAGCTATATATATATAGCTGTCCGGAAATTCCCGCTCGAATACTCTTCTTTCTTGGCCTTTTAAACTCGTCCAAAGTTACGTATACCCGTGTGTATCTATCTGGTACAGATATCGGAGTATCGTTAAAATCGAATTCGTATCGATCGACGAAACGATCGTTCGTATACTTTGGAACGAAAAGTTGGCAGTCGGCTCGGAGGAAGGAAGAAAACAACGTAGACGTTGAAACTGCTCGAAAGAGCATTTAATTTGTTCGGAAACAATAAGAATATCTCTGCTTCTTCGGTCCGTCGTGAAATGGAAAGAAAATATTCGCGTGCTCGCGAGAGGAGCGCTCGGCATCGTAAGATTAAAGATGTCGCTGCGAAGAAAGTATTAGTAGTAAAAAAAAAGAGCGCGGTAGAAGACAATCTTTTAAAATAACCGCGTCGTCCGCGCGTAATTCGCGAGAAGAGCACGGAAGAAACGTCCTCGTAGTTCGTGCTCGTGCATCAGGAGTGGGATTAAAATGGTAACCGCCGAGCGGAAAGAGAAGAATCGTCCTCTTAGAGAAGACGATTTTCTTTCTTTTTTCTTTTTTTTTCTTACATATTTTTACATTTTTTCTTTTAGCTCGTCGCGAACGTATCTATTTCGCGATAGTAATCGTCGCAAAGAACCTCTTCCTCGAGAGATCCTTAATGAAATTGAAGGAATTCGATTCGAGATCTTTCTGTGCAGGGAATTTTTACATACGTTTCCTTCTTCTTCTTCTTCTTCTTCTGCTGCTGCTGCTTTCTGGAAGAGAAAGTCGTGAAGTTTATGTCTCGCCGTGTTTTCACGTAGATGCATGTTTATTGCTGCATTAGCAGGAGACCGCAGCGTGCGAGGATAAAGCCAGACTGCCGCTAGGATTCTCTTGGTTTACCCTAGGATTTGATCGTACCAGCCGCAAAATATCCTCTCTCGAGTCGAGTATCTCCCTTCACCCGTTTTCGTATTACCGAATGGTAAAACTCTGTTCTCCATTCCGAAGGAAACGAGTTTCGTGCATTATATATCTCTTTTGACTCTTACGATCGCGCATCCACCACGAATTCGTCCGCTCGTCCGATACCGGCTAACAACGAGCAATAAGAGAGGGTAAGAAAAAGGGCGGCCAACCGAACACGGAGATAGCGATAACGTTAACGCCGATAACGTTGGCCGAACGATGATTATTAATCATGTGCAGGTCGCGCGTGCGACTGTCAGCACTGTGTGGGGTCTGCAGGCAAGCTTGACTAATCGTTTCGCCATTACGGATTAATATACCCACCGGTGGTCGACGGTTCTCTTGCATTTACCTCGTCTCCCTATCGTTTTACCAAGCCGCCGTGCTTCTTGTTTTGGAGAAACTCTGTCTCTCCCTCTCTCTCTCTCTCTCTCCCTCTCTCTCCTTGTCCTTCTCTTTTCATGCCGCAATATCGACGATTTAATATGCCATAACTCCGAGACAAATATCGCGAAATTTACCGGCCGAGTTAATCCACTCGACGGATACATATATTTGCGCGATCAAGAGAGAAAGAGAGCCGACTCTTAATCCGTTTAACTCTAACGCGATTAAAACTTTTCTCGTTCGAACGTTCCGGCCTTCCGTCGAAAGATGTAAGTGGTAAGGTGGTAACCGTAAGTCTTTCGGAAATACGACTCGCGATCGGCGCTAATTAATCTTCTCCGATATTAATTCGTATTTATGTGCGATTCGAATGAATCGATATTATGAAATTCAGTGGACTCGTTAATCAGAATTCGAGCAAACTTTGGCTAATTAAGTTAGAACGCAATCATTGCTCTTTATTTTATTCCGACGAACTCGAAACAACTGGACGAGTCGTGGCACGATATTCGTTATGCAGTTTACATGCGTATGCCGTGTATTCCGCAAGAGAGAGAAAGGGATGAATTATTCGTTGTCTCCTGCACTCTGCACCCTTGGACACTGACACCGCGTTGTCCTGTCCAGCCTGCTGGCCCCTCTGTCTCTGACACTGTCATCCATAATGTCTGTCGTCCAGGTATGACGTTACTCACGGTTCTTCTCGACGGCAAAATATCGCTCTGCGCGCTCGTCTTCCACCTCTGTTTTTCTTACTTTTTACGGGCCCGGACCAAAGTCGATTTCAAGGATCCTCCTTTTTTTCCTTCGAAGCAGCGATCGTTATCGCGTCCTTCCATCCTCTTTCGATTCTCAAAATCCTCGCTCGACTTTTCCTTTCCGAGTATCGCAAAAGCGGCTTTCGAAAAGGGGAGGGCGGGCGAAATCGGATTAAGGGTCGCTACAGACTTCCGCTTATATCCCTTCGCCATTTTCAGGCATTTAGAACGATCGCGAAAGTAGTCTAGGAAGCGATATTTTCAACTTGATTGAAAATTCAAGCGAAAGGAACGCCGGAGAGAATGGTTCGATATAAACGATATCAATAGTATTTCCTCGCGTTTGCGATCAACCGGTTTCAATGCTCTACGTACTCTATACCCTGTATCGTAGAGATATCGACGATGAGAAACAGTCGATATCGGTGAGCGTAGAACTTAACTATCTGTCTCTCTCTCTCTCTCGCGCGCGCGCGCGCAGAGCAGACAGATATAGCGAGAATCCCGCAGCTCCTTTTGCGGAGAGGAACGTGGTCGTCCGTATGTGCGGGAGTCTGGAATATCTGAGCTTCGGGGGCGCTAATTAATAGGCCCGTAAATTAGCGAAGCCAACAATGGGCAGCCGGCGAGTCACGGTATTGTCGGCACGCGTGCGAACGTAAGAATATGCGTGATCTATGCGGTATTCGGGTTCCCGCGTCTCCTCCATCCAGCCGCACGATTCTATCCGTTCGCGAAGCGCGAGATCGTAGAAAGCGAATCTCCTCTTACAACCCTCCTTCGCATTCTCTTCTCTGTGCCCAAGTTGGCTGCCTGGTCGATAGCCAAATTCTTTAAGCGAGTGCCGAAGACTTTGGAAAAGAGAAAGCGAATCGATCCGAGATAGAAAAAGGAGCGATTGACCAAGGACGCGTTCGATTATCTTTCGAGGATTCGTCCGAAGCGTGGGAGAATGCGAGCATAGCGGGAATCATTATTCGGGATAGATAGATAAAGAGAGATAAAGAAAAAGTAGTCGACGGAAACGAGCAAAAAGTCATCGGGAAGCTTTCCGCCGTCGGTGCCTGAGTAAAAACGAGCCAGAAGCGACAAAAAGGACAAAAAGACGGCGGCAGTCCGCTAATGGCCAGACAACGAGCGTCGCTTAGGGACGCGAGAGCGAGTCAAGGAGTTTTCTGCGCAGAAACTCTCTCTCTCTCTCTCTCCTTCCCTCCCTCCCCCCTTCCATCTCACTCTCTCTCTTTGTCAGTCGATGGCTTGATGGCATCTCTCGCAGGTGACGCTTTGAAAATACTATTCCGCGTTTCCACTTCATCCCAAAGTAGAAAGAAAGCGGTCTTTCGCGAGATCGTTTCCGTCTACGCGCTCGTTTCCGCGAAGGAATCGCCATGGAAATCGATCGATCTCTCTCTCCTCCCCCCTCCCTCTCTCTCGCTCTCTCTCCGACAAGAATTTTTGTCATTTTTTCCTTAGCAAGCGTTTCAGCGGAAAGCTGCTTTAATCCTCTGTACAATTTTACCTACGTTTTCGACAAATTTCACTATCTTTTTCTAGGGTAATCGCGTTACCGTCGTCTCTCCTTGTCGCGCGTTTCTCCCCAGTTTCGTTCGTTTTCAAACGAGAGGAAATGCATTTTGCCTTGGTCCGTCGCGATGCAACGATGCGTCGGACGACGATGAAGTCGTCGGCAAAGCGTTATCGAGCTTCCACCCAATAACGTCGGTATGCTGGATGCTGCGAGCGAGCGAGCGAGCGAGCGAGCGAGCGAGCGAGCGGACGATGGAGAGAGGGAGGGGTGGAAGGGAGAGAGAGAGAGAGAGAGAGGTGCGGTGAAACGCACACACGCGCATGTGCATAAGCGATCAAGCGCTTAAACCTTATCCGCCGTCGACGACTAAATACACTTAACGGCTACGATCGTTCATAACGAATAAAGAGAGAGAGAGAGCTGGATTCGATTTTTGTTCCTCATCCTTATACCATCCCGGTATCTTTTTCTTTACAACGAAAAAAAAAAATTGCAAGTATGCATCATAAAATGGAAAGAAAAGCGTCGTTCGTCATTTCCGTTTGATTTGATACTTTTGTCAAAGTTTCCGCTTCCAGTTTATGTCACGAATAACTCGCGACGACAAGTTCGCGTAACGTATATTACATATGCATCGCGCACGTTACAAAGAGTCGAGGTATCGTGCGATTAGCATTAGGACGATGACGGTTCTCTGCGACGGTGGTAGTGCATCGCGTGTCTATGTAAATACAAGGCCGAGACGGCGCTTGACGAGGTTTGCACCGGTGCCACCGGTTGCCACTTTGCGGTGGAGAGCGTTCTACCGTCGACGTAGATGCTACCACAGAGAGAATCAGAGAGAAGGGGGGCCGGGGGACGGGGCGGAGGGGCGGGGGAGGTCGGGGAAAGAGAGAGAGAGAAAAAGTGCGCACGCGCGCATCGACGTTAACGTTATATCGTTTCTCGCTCGCTCGACTGCTCGCTCGATGTGTGCACATACATGCATATACCTATACGGATATATTTACACAGGGACATGTACTGGGTGTTCGCATAAATTTTCCATGCATTTTAGAAGCGCGACATGTTTATACGAGCCATCCGCATTCTTTTATTTCATGGATACGACGTGTTTACGCGAGTACGTCGAAAAAATGAAAAGTAGGAGCGGTAATTTGTGAATCGTCAATTTTTGATAGGGCAAAGACGACGTCGAACACCCTGTAGAGAGGAGGAGGGTGAAGGTAGACTCGGGGAGGAGGGAGGTGGGGATGCAACCCTCTATCGGGGCGCCATGTGGCGACGAGCGTTGGCGAGCGAGGACGAGCCGAGTCGACTGAACGGCTCGTGGCGAAGGCAGTGGGGGTAGAGCTCTCTTTTCCGCGCGGGACACCCTCGCGCTCGAGGATAATCAAAGCTCAGTCGCAAGCCGAACATCGTGCCGCGTATACGTGTGCCTTTTGCGTATATATACTTATATATTTCTCTTTTTCTCTCTCTCTCGCTCTATACATAAATATTAAAGAAAAAGAAACAAGAAGAAAGAAATCGGAGAGCCACGAACGGAGATCTTTCTCTTTTCTTCGTTCCGTTTTCCTCGCTCTCCCCCCCCCCCCTCTCTCCCTCTATCTATCTATCTCTCTGGCCCTTTTTGTGAACGTGTGCTCTGTGTATTCTTCTTGTGCTTGCGCGCGCGCGCGCGCAAACTGTCCGTCTCTCCCTCTCCCTCATCCTCCCTCCCGCCCCCCTCTCCCCCGTGTGTATCTGGAATTTCATCGACGACGTCAGCACGCCTTCGCTTTCTTCGATTTCGAGTTTCTCGTCTCGCAGTGGACAGAGACAGAGAGTTCCGGAGGAAGACGCTTTTTCCTGAATAACGTCGAGCGAGTTTCGTCATGAGGTGATCAGATTTCCATGGATCTTCTTATCCTCGATGCGTCGCCAACGAAGGACAAAACGACGCGCGTCTGCCCGTCGGAACTTTTCTAATAGTTCAAAGTAGTCGTAAAAAATTGAAAAGTTTGTGCGTCGCAACGAAGAGGATCGATCGATCACATGTCTCTACGTGTATTTACATTTACAGGCTCGATGATATTAAACGTTTTTATTAGCGGTTTTATCATCCGGTTAAAATCTAGTTCGCGATTCGTTCGTATGTAGGTGAATGAAGAGCGATGATTCCGTTTGACACTGGACGTTGCGTGCGTGCGTGGACGTATACGCGTACGAGTTACGTCAGAGACGCAATCGAGTCGATCAAATCCGCTCGATCTTAATTGGCGCGATTTCTCTCGATAGAATTTCTTTGTACGATTCCGTTCCATTCGAGGCATCGAGAGAGAAAAAGAACGAACGAGCGGACTCGAAATTTTCGGCAGATCGTTTTGTCCTTCGGGCCGTGCCGGCGGAAATTGAAGAGCATCGTCGGGGCGCATATGCCAAGATCGATAACTCGAAGGGCAGAACGTGGGAAATGCGCTGCCCCGTACTTCGATTCCAGACATTTACGCTACACCGTATTAGTTTCGTCATTTAAAACGCGTTCTCGTTGCCCGTCGATAACGACGACGCTCTGCTGGTGTTTGTGTTGACATCCTTGTGACAGTGTATCGACTCCTTGCACCGCTCGAAACGCCGCCGATACGTCGGCCTTGCGCAATTCATTGAAATTCTTGAAAGCCCCTCCGATCGGACACGCATACGTGTGTACGTAAAAAGGAGTATCTTTCCAATTTTCGAAAGTGCAACGCGTGCATATGTTTTATCATTTTTTGTTCCTCTCTTCTCCTTTCGCGAAAATCGATTTGCGAATATCGCGATTGTCTGCGATCAATCCGAATGAGAAACGCGAAACATTTCCTTCCGTTGCTTCTTGCTCCTTGATATTACACCTCTTTCGCGTTTCGACGAGTAATAAGTTTCGAGTTTGATCGATCCGTGAAAGATCGATGGAGTCGTTGGTCGAAGTAACTCTTAGCATTTTTCTTGCTCGTGCGACGGACAAACGACGGATTCGCGTTATGCGTCCTTCGGGGGATCGGATCCGTTGACAAACACAAAAAAATGTCGGTTGCTCGAGAAGGTACAAGTCGCGTTGGAAGAGCGGCTAAAAAAAGTATGTGATGTATCTCGCAGGAAGGCGGAGAGAGCCGCAGTTAACGACGACCTTGCCGAAGATCGAGAATGGTATGCAGCGTGTACGCGGGTGGAGTCGTAATTCTGCTGGCAGCACGATCGTCTTCAGGCTTGCGTCCATGCTACATACGTCGTGGAACGTCAACGACCACCCAGCCGCTGTTATCGTAACGCCTTCACGTATGTACAACGTACAAACACTTGGTATTTCATCTTGGCAAATAACAAAGATTTTTATTTCATTCACAAAGATGAAAACGTAGGAAAGAGAACGAATCGCGATGTTTCGTAGGAGAGCTCGAAAGGTCGAATCGAATCCTCTTTGACGCGTTTAGCCTCGAATCTTCCTCGTTTGGGTAGGCGACTTTCGAAGAAACCGAGCGAGTCGAGAAGAGCCCAAACACAGTTATTTCGAATTCGATCGGTGCTTCGTAGGCCGAAGAAGCTACGCGGAATGGACCGGACCAGATGTTGGCTAAATCCGTACCATCAGACGAGTTCGCCTCTTGTCGTCCCTCGGACTCTACGTCCGAGGCATCTTCTCTCTCGTATCTCTTCTCTTTCTCTACGAGCGATTATTCCTTTCTCCGTACGAGTAACAAGTCGGAACTTGCGACCTCGGTATCGTTTAGATTTGATAGAGAATATTCCAACGAGTCGAGTCGACGAAAGGGAGGCAAAGAAAGAAACGGGAGACAGATCGAGAGAGAGAGAGAGAGAGAGACAGACAGACAGACGAACCAACGTCGTCTCTAGTCGTTGACGGTTGAAAGATCGCACGCGTTGGCACTCTCCGGAAGAAATGCCTTCTCGGATAGCAGTATTTTGGTCTTCGAAGGATTTGCCACGTCCACGACTCGGTTGTGTGTGCCAGAAGTCGATCTTTTTATTATTTCTAGAGTGCGTCTTGTCTAATAAGAGAGTCGGCTCGACGCTCTCGAGTCTAACTTGTATTTGCAATAGCGTCGGTGATTACGAAAATAGATCGAATTGGAAGATGCAAAGGCAAAAACGAACGAGTTGGTATTCCCAATTAGCAACACGCGTAATAATCTCGAGGTTTTTGGAGAATAAAAAAAAGGCGCGAGAAGGAGATCTCCGAACGAGGAGGAATAAGTAGGCGTGGACGAGGGTACGTTGGGTATTATCTTAAGAGGCTCGCAAGCCGGTTAGCAAGAAACGAGAGGAATTCTGATTCGCGGAGCGATGGCGGAATGTCCGGCCGAACGAACGGCAGCCAATCGATTCTCGAGGCATGGCTCGAGAACCGTGCTGGCAAAGTCCACGAGAGGGATCCCTGCGAATCGGCCTTTCGTGGAAACTATCCAAACGTTGCTGCCTCCAGCGACTGCTTTTGCTTCGTGCCGCTACGCGAATTCGCCTCCGATGCTGATTTCTCGTCGCGCGAGGCGCGGACACGCGTGCGCCTCTACGCACACATCCTCGTTAAGAATCTACGAACGGGATCTACTCGCGTATCGAGCGTTCTCCTTCGGTCCGTGTATGTAATTCCAGCAAATAAGCGGTTAAACGTTGCGTCTAACGAGCATCGCGGCGCGTGTCGTCTCTCTCTCTCTCTCTCTCTCTCTCTCTCTCTCTGTTTCCCGATGCGGAGCTTGACATTGCGAGAGCAAAGTCAAACTCCGAACGTGGCATCAATTATTAAACCGAGCGCTTGGATCGTAAAGCCACAGAATACGAGGGCTCTTCGAAGCAACGCGCTCGTTTCTTGAAAGATTCGTAAAGACTCGCGTGGACGAGTGCCGATGTATACCTACGAACGTAGAAACGAAATCTTGAATCGTGTTACAGCCGATTGATTAATTCGTTATCCGACTCGCGTTCCTTCCATCGTGATAAATTTTGCAAGAACGTCCAAACGAACGACATCGGGAGAATAAATCAAGGAAGGGTTCGAGTCTAAGGGCTCGATATTCCTTTGTGCGATATACCGACGTAACTACGATACGAGTAGATCCGAGTGCTATGATGCGGTAATATTGGCATCGAGTGACGTATTTCGGTGTTGCGTCTGACGTATCACGGAAAAATACGTACGTAAGTACTTGTGTACGCGTCTTGGAACGCGCTCGATCGATATCCATGATTGACTTATTGCCGCGCTTCTCGAGAGACGTAACAATTTCCAGACGAGTGCGCTCGCTGAATCGGTTTAATTTCATAGCGTTTGAAAGAAAAGAAGAAACAAAACGTATTGATTTAACTCGAAAACGTTTCGATCTTGATCGATCTTTCGTGATAAGGGCACGCGTCGACCGATTAGAAGAAACTTTAAAGCTTCTCTCCTGCTCTCTCTCTCGTTCTCTCGTCGGGAACGAGTACTCGAAAATGTCGGATCGATCGAGATCCGCGAAACAATTAGTGGAAAGGTCTCGGAGGTTTCGTCGATGATCAGAAAGAGAGAAGAAGAAAGAACGAAAGAAAGAGAGAGACAGAGAGATTGAAGTTGGAATCTAGCTAGAAGAGAAGAGATAGGACCAAGTAGAAAGAGAGAGAAGAGGAAAAAAAGGAACTCTTCGACTGCGTAGCTTTCTCATTATCGCGATTGTTCCGCGCTGTGTACCGGTCGACAATGGGCGACACAGTTTTTTCGTCATAGCCTGGGAAAAAGAAGAGAAAAAGAAGAAAGAGAGCGTTCCTTCTAGCTCTCGCACTCTTCTCGCGTTCTACTCCCTTCTCTCCATCTTTTCCATCATCATCCTCCTCCTCCTCCTCCGTCATTTGCTTCTTTCCTTTTTCCTCTCTCGCAGCTAAAACGACTCTCCGCGGAACGTCGATAGTAGGGCAACGACTTACGCGTTTCTCTCTGTCTCTCTCTCTCTGTAACTTGGTCCTTTGATCCCCGTCGAAAGAAGAAGCGAGGCGAAGGGAGAAAAGACAGAGGAGCGAGCGAGTGCCAAGCACGTCGAGCACCTTCGCTCGATGCGACTTTTACGAGCTATTTTGATTTCGGTTCGTTGTTTCTTCTTAATCCTAAAAGTCTCCCCAGACACCTGACGCGTTCCTCGGATCGGCCGAATGCACCCTAAGATCGAACAAAAATGTGTGTCATTGTCTGGTTCGAGCTTTATCGAAACTTCCTATAGACATTTTCGAGAGCCTAAACTAGCGTTGCCCGTTTCGACGTCACGTAACATCTCCACGCTTTTTATCCCGTCTATCTGGCTTTTTCGTTTGAAAATGATAGCCAAAGAGCGACGAACAAAGGGATACTTATCAACGACGGCTCTTTTATAAAGAGTACCAAACGAAATCTCGGAATAAACCGATCTTATCGGTTCTTTTTTCGTTTCTTTTCGAAGAGGTATAGACGTTTACAGCTCGAATATTCGATAGCACCGCAACGATCAGGATTTTCGATGCATCTACGTTTTACCGATGACGCGTTTGATACGTCGACCGAAGGAGAAAATTAATTCTTTCTTATTACTCTTATCATCTCGATATCGGGAAATCTCTTTCGATCGATTTCTCCTTTCGCTTTTCGCTCGGTACGGATTAACTTTTGGACGGGATGGAATTTTCTCAACGATTTCGTGGACGTTTCACGAGACACGAGTAGAAAAGAAACATAATTTGCTCTCGGGGCACGAGTAGAGGTATGTGCGTCGTGTTTCGCGGCACACACACGCGCGCGCGCCCTCGTATATCTCGAGGAGAGAGACGATACGCGACGGTATCACGAAGCACGCTTTTATTCTACTTTTCCGTGCTTAAACACTGAGAACGGGGCTTAGAGAAAATCCTAACCGTCCACCGGTCCGAAGGAAATCCGTAAAGCGGGTATGTGGATGAAACGGAGTAACTGCGAAAGAAATGTTCGCGTTTAATGGAAAACTGAATTTTCTCGGGCGCAACGTTGACGATAAAAAATTAATAAGCGAAGTCGTAAAAGAAAAACAGAAAGAAAGAAAGAAGAAAATAACTTTCGAGGAGAGGGTGCGGCTAAAATCACGCGAGTTCGTCGATGAAATTAATCGTCGCGTTCGCCTCGATAGTCCTAGGAAGATTATCGTCGTCCTACGATTACCACTTCCGACGGGATAGAACAAAAACGTAATTTCGTAATTGCGACGTAATTACCCGAGCGGTCTAATTGCAACGCTCGCTTCCTACGTACCTACCCTACCGTACGCGTCCTATGCTTTCTCACGGAATAATTTTCGAAGAATTTCTTTCGAGGAAGACAAAGCCGCACGACGGCACTTTCGTCTTTTCCGCGACGACGCTCGACGGACTTTTCAGAAGTTAATGAGAAAAGAAAATATCTAATTGCACCGTTATCGAACCGAACTTTGTTCTTTGCTCTTCTCTTTAGCGACCGTTTCTTCTCGCCACTCCGTACAGTGAAGGGAGAGAGACGCGTCCGCGCGCCTCTGTGTTTTTAAACGTCGCGCGTGTGTGTCTATATATATATATATATATATATATATATATATATATATATATATATAAATGTCTAAATTATAAAGAGTACGAGAGACGTTTCCAGTTAGCCCGGTGTGCGGCATTCATGGGATTAGTCACATTTGGCCGGGGTTCAAACTACCCGCCCCGACGACGAATTTGGCTTGGTCCGAGCACGTTTGCGACCTTGCCCAGCGAGAGGGGGGGGGAGGGAGAGGGAGAGAGAAAGAGATACCTAGTCTCTTTCTTTTACATCGGTTCTTCCCCGTTTGCATAGAAACTTCTCTAATGATTCGTTGCGGTATGTTTGCGGTAAAACGTTCGATCCGATATCAAGCATATGTATAACATCTAGGTAACACGTATACGTAGCGAAAACACACACAAGCGTAGACATATATCGTACCTAGATATATTTCGTGCTTCGACGAATCGTAGAGAATTCAATGCCTCGAATAGGTTCGCTTCGCGAAATGAAACGTTTGAGCGGTGTGCACCTATCGCGTTTCATCGATCGAATTAGAAGTAGAGAAATACGCGCGGATATTCGAAATGACGTCGGGGAGGAAGGGAGACTCGAATAGTTTGGAATATCGATTGTAAAAACCGTTGGAATATCGAGCCATTGCGATACTCGTACTTACGCTCGTCTTCGATCGAAAACTCGAAACGAAGCCTCGTAAAGAGCGAAAAAATTCGAAACGACTGGAGCAAGTCGAAGGATGCGCATAGCCCGAGCTGGATAATGCAAGCGCTAGCTCGAGAACTTTGACTCTGGGAGCTCGTTGCAGGAAGTTTAAGTGAAAAGTTTGAAAAATATCTACTCCCGTAGAGTTTGGACTACTTTGTCAGGGAGACAACGATAAGTCGATGGAAGGAAAACGTCGATGGCTCTCGCTTCCACGCGACACCGTCAAACGTTACCTGCGATATTAATTAAGAAGGAAATTTATCATCGAAAAATATTTTAATCCGATCATTTTTCAAAAGATAGGAGAGGCTCTCGCATCCGACTGCCCGTTCGCGTCTGATCGCACGCGACCATTAATCAGCTCCCTACGTGGACGTAAATTACAACGCGAGGCCCATTCTCTTCGTTACCTAGTTTACGCCGATGCCTGCTCGATGTCTCTTCTCGGAGTCTTTCCTATCGTTCGGGAGCCACGATCGAGCCACGTAAATATTACCGAGCTCTAAAAGGCAAGCTTCCTATTTACGAGTACGTACGTGGCTACGTTTCTCTTCTAAAAGGCACCCTCGTAATTGGAACGAGAGACGCTCGAAACTACGTCGACGATTTTCTTCAAGACGATTTATTTACGAGACGAGTCGATCGTGATTATCTAAGAATATTTTAATCGATCTCCACTTTTTATCCGATTAGAATTCACTTTTTATCATCGAACGTTTAGAGAGCACGAGCTCTACGTATAAACTCGATACTTTGTCTCTCTTTTTTCTTCTCTTCTTTTTTATCTAGGGCGTGAAACAAACGAGAAATTTTCATACGAAACGTCTATATTTGCTTCTTAATTGGCTACTGGTGATCATTGGAATTTCAAAGCAAGAGTAAGAGACGGAAGAACGTCCGTCGAAGCTCGTAAATCCGTACGTCTTCTTTCGAGAAAGATTAATGTCGATCGAAAAACAGACGGAGCGAGAGGGAGAGAGAGAGAGAGAGAGAGACGAACTTGCGGATAAAAGCAGGGAGAATGAAATATGTTGATTCTACCGCAAATATAAATACTTATGCAGCCGTTTGCACGAAGCGACGAATACTATCGATCAAGTTTCCCGCGTAAAGTACATCGTCGAGGTATATTCGGGAAGATGTCAGACACCGTGGACTTAAGTAGAAAGAGAGAAGCGAGAGAGAGAGGGGGGGAGAAGGGAGCGAGCAAAGGAAGTGTCGGTAGTCGTCGAAGAAAGGCGCTAATCGACGTCTGATTTCCCATCTCGTTTCCTCGCTACACTGCTCTATCTCCTTCCATCCCCTCGCTCTCTCCTTCTTCAAAGCTTATATACCGCCGAGCCCTTTAAATCTCCCGTGGCGAGAGTTCCGCCAACGATGATTCGATTCTCTTCACCTCGGTCGTCTTGCGTAAAATCGATCGGCTTTTGATCATGCTAACGACTGGCATACCGATTATCTATAGCGAGTCATGAAAATTATCACGCTACGCAAATACGTCTTTTGGCAATTTTATATACAGAGGAATATATCGTCAATTCTCGTTGCTCGTCGCGATCCTTTCTTCCTCCTCTTTCTTTTTTATACTCTCCTCCACTTGATTAACACGGTAAATTATTCGATGGTCTGGGAGAAAGGGAGGAAGGGTCGGAAAAAGGAAACTAACGCAATTTGAGGAGACAAAAGCAGAAGCGAAGGGACAAGCCTGGGAAATCCATTAAGCTTTCCGACTCGATCGTTCTTCCTGCAACAAGAACGTGACGCAATAGAGAGAGGGAGATGGAGTAGAGACAGGAACAAGGTGCTCGCGGTACACGGACCATGACCAACGAACGTTCCGATCCGCCCACGTGCTTCTTTCGTAATCTTCGTTGTCGTTCATTGACGTTCAGCGAAAAGCAATCCTAGTTATTCCTCGCGTCTTATTTATAGCTTACTAGTCGTTCGCGTATTTAATTGTGTTCGTTCGGTTTATTATCTCGATCTGGCGATAGTCGCCAAGGTTTGATCCCCTTCTCGAATACCGGATTTACGACTTCCTACTTATACCAGATAAAGAGAAAGTGAGACCAGTATTGAAAGAATCAAAGATTAGACACTTTGAATAACTCGATTAGATTATTTTCTCTCGACGATTTTTCTTTTCTTTCGCCTTTATTTTCTTTCAGTTTTTGTTTCGAACAACGAGTTAACAAAATCTTCCTCCGAGCTAGCAGATCTTATCCGACGAAGATAAATGATCCCAACTTTCTAGATTACCTGTCTCACAAAGACGATCTAGGAATCTAGGAGGAAAATGATAAAAAAGCGCGACAGAAGTATATCGAACGCGTTCGATGTGAAAAGTTCAAGGGTTAAGTAATTAAAAAAAGAAAGAGGGAGAGAGTTAAAGGAAAGCGCAAGTTGAGGGCGCGGATCCCTTCGAACGGAAGGAGAAAAAAGGAAGAGGAAAAAAAATCAAGAACCAGCGTGGACCACTCGAGGACGTGCAACCTACATTTGGAGTGGCGTCGCACGCGAACCGTGAAGCGAGCACCGCGAGCAAAAGCGTTCCCCTTCGTACGACTACCTACCGTTCCAACGTCCTTCTCCTTCTCCTTCCGCCTTCCCCTTCCTCTTTTTTATTTTTGTTAAAAACAACCGTTTGAAAGTCGTTGCAAAGTACAAACCGTAAATACGGGGACGGGCGATAAAAGTTAGTCTTCTCTCGTCCTTTCCTTTTATTTTGTTTTCTTCGTAGGTTCTTGCGAATCGAAGGACGCAAGTACGCGGATTCAATGTCGAAGCCAGTTCGTGCTCGGATATCGTGCCGTTTGCTTCGCTCCTCGATCGCTTTCTATATACGAACATTATTTTTATCGTATTTATTACCGATAGATACATCCTTTACCGCGTGTCTCCATTTTCTCTATGGACTTTCACGTCGTCACCGAGATCCGCTTTCCAGTACTTCGACGTACCTCGACGTCATTCGAACGATAAACGGTGATGGATTCCCCCATCGAGATTCCGGTATCATCGCTCTTTTCTCTTTCTACGGCAATCTTTTTCATCAAATTCAAAACGGCCAATGGCCAATCGTCGAAGGACGTCGGAACGAGAACGATCGACGGATAATAGCCGGACGCTGAGTCGTCGATTTTTCTTTCTTCTCGGTATCGATCTTTTCTCTTCTCTTTTTCCACCTTCTTATACAAAATCCGGCCTTTCGTCCCTTTCTTTCTTTCTTTTTTTTTTTTTTTGCGACATCAACAACAATCTTTTACAGATTTGAGTTATCAGATATTTTTCTTGTTGCTCGATATGGCCGAGTGAAAATCGAATAAACGCAAGAAAGTTGGGCTCCGCGTACTCCCGTTACATAACGATTATGCAGGTATCGCTGGTATTAGTTTCGCACGACTTTTTCCTCCATCTTTTTCTAATACCTACGGATGCTCGCGTTCGTACGTTAAATTTTCGACGTGGACGTAGTTTAACGCGTTGAACCTCGGCCAAGCGGCCGGAAGTCGGCTTGGAAGGTTACCAAAAGAAAGCTGGTGGGGAGGAATGGGGGATTAAACAGTCACCCTGGCGCCTGCGCAACCCCATTTAGTAAGATGACGAGGAAATAAAAATCAAAGGAAGAATTTCCGCTTGGAAGAAGCGGTCCGGGCCGCGGATTTACATGCCAACTTGTACATTATGCGATATTATTTATTTGTTTATATCTGGATCTCCATGGTGCAAGATTCGACGATTCACGGCGTATCTGGTAAGAGATTCGTCGATGATACTTTGTATTCATTCGTAGGTACGCCCATAAATATACTTAGCTCTCTTATATCAATTACAATAGTCGAGATTCGTATACAGATACGTAGGGTAGACACGTTAGCGAGCGCACATTATTCGAATACGTTACTACTATTATATTATTATCTAGACTTGCCGGTACTCGAGGACGGTGCTATACAACGGCTGGTATCTCTACTCGTGGCCAGAAATGATACGGAACGGGAGAACTGCAAATGGCATTACCGTGCATCTTCTCTCTGTCCGTCTGTCTCTCTCTCTTTCTCAGCAGTTAGAAACTTGGAAACTCTCGCACAATTCCGTGTATAGTTTTCGAGAGGGAGCGAGAGAGAGAGAGAGGGGGGGAGAGAGGGAGAGGGCGAGACGGAGAAACAGAGAGAAAGATGAAAGATAAAAATATAGGATTTCTTGAAACGAACGAGGTCTTCGCTAACGAAATTAGGTTGAACGGATCGTGTGCCTTTTTAGCTCTTCTCCCTCTCTCGCGCGCTCGTGGTCTCTTTCTCGTCATGGAAAATGATTCAAAGTAGAAGACAGAGAGAAAGAGAGAGATAGGTATTGTGCACGTGAAAATAACGTCGGTTTATGAAGAACCCGGTAAATGGATAGTCTTGGAAAAGATGGATTATCCTCAATTAACCCAAATATGCGGGCTTCGAGTCCTCGATTTTTTTAACGACGTGCATGCGCTCGCGCGACAACGATTCACCGGCCGAACTGGTGCGGGACTATCGATTTCGCTCTCTCTCTCTCCCTCTCTCTCTCTCTCTCTGTCTCTGTCTCTCCCGATGTTAATTAGCCAGCTTCGAGTGTATTCGTCCTCCTCCTCGCGAATACATCTCATTCGGCTTCTCGTTCGTTAGTTGACAAAGTTCGGGCCCAAACTTTCCCAAAGAGGACCAAACTAGTTTCCTCTCCTTCCCCTTATTCTCTCTTGTACCTGGTACATACATAAATAACGATGCGAATCTTCGAACGGACCCGAATTATCGCGTACGATCGTCGATCAAATATTCAGACAACCGACGAGACGAGAGGGTAGAAAATGAAACTCGACGAAGAAAGAAAAACGAAGACATCGGATCGCAAATGATAAACGTACGGAGAGAACGGCGATTGATCGTTTGCCGATCGAACCTTTGGCCAAATACTTTTCTCTCTCTCTCTCTCTCTCTCTCTCGTTTTCCTCTTGAAAAACATAGCTTGAAAATATTAAAATCAAGGATGGGGTAGATCACGATTGATAACGTACGACGATGAAGAGCCTCGTACTTTCTCATTATCCTGTCCGATGATCTAAATCGCGATAACAAAAAAAGAAAGAAGAAAAAAGGGAGAAAAAATCTACCAATTTTCAACGTCACGTTTAAGCGTCCTAATGAAAACGATCCCACCTAACGTTGCTATTAGAACCGCTATATGTTTGTCTAGGCTGCATTGCACTAGGCTTGAACCATTGCTTCGTCCCTCTCTCTCTCTCTCTCTCTCTCTTTCTCTCTGTCTCTCTACACCGCCGCTAAAAAGACGCGCTCGGGCACGATAATGATGCACAACGGCACGATATGTACCGAGACGAGCTTACACGTGTAACAAATCCACCTTTCTCTCTCTCTCGCTCTCTGTACGCTTGGGGCTTGTTAAAAGCTGCCTCGAAAGAAGTGGGAGTTGGAGAGAGAGAGAGAGAGAGAGAGAGAGAGAGAGAGAGAGAGAGAGAGAGAGGGAGGGAGGGAGAGAGAAGACGGAGAGGGTAAAAGTGTCTGGTGGGAGTCCATTAACGAGTACCGTTTTCATACCTCTTCTATACTCTTTCCGTAGCCCTCCTCGACCATCTCGCTCGTTCAGCACCCATCTCTCTTATTTTCCGTTTCTCCTTTCCGTCGCCTCCTTCTCTCTCTCTCTCTCTCTCTCTTCTTCAAAGAGCATCCAACGGCACAATAGATCGTTCATTACCGATACCGACTGCCTGCGGGACGAAGTGCTACCCGAAAGCAGAAAGATAATAATGCGAGAAAGGAATACCGACGAGAAGGATAGAAATGGAGATAGCGCGTCGCCGTGTGGGTGTCCATGTTCGCGACGAGGCACATACAACGCGCGCATTTTGAATAACTTTGAAATTACGCTTCGTAGAAAAAAAATTGTCGGATAGGAAAGTTGCATAATTTGGACGAGGATATCGTATAAGAGGAGCCGTTTGCTTTTAGGCGCCGTTATTTCGTAGGTCAACGTTGTTCCCGTAACAATTCTTTCGCGATAATGTTTTCGTCTCGACGACGTCTTCCTACTCGAAATAATTCGTTAGTCGTAAGATAATAATGGACTTTTCTTCCCCGGCGGATTTCATTAGAAACGACAGTGATTTCCGAGTATTGCGTCAACCCTTCTCACGTTCGTTCGTTATCATTGAGATTCAAATTACCGACGTAGTAAACGTCTTCGAACGCAAAGACTTCAACGTCGACTTTGAGAAGCAAGACGCGAAAGTCGGTCTACGTTTGCACCGTTAATTCCAAGTTTCTAACGCGTTCCGTTTCTTAGAATATAATAGAAATTTCTCAAGCATAAGAAATTCTTCCTTTATAACAGCGGTATGTCTTATTTAACCATTTATGCCATCTTCCCTAAAATTGATCATCTCGTTTGCCCGACGATAAACTTTGTTACTCGTCGAAACAAGTCGGAATAGAGCAGGGAAACTCGAGTTTGAAAACTCGTAATTGGATATAGTAATGGTACCGTTTTATTTCGACTCGAACTTGTGCTTCTTATCGTCGGACGTAACGTTGCAAAGGCAGCTTGCTCTCGGTAGCCTCCTACCGATACGTACGTACGTACGTTCGAAGGAAACGTTCGGGGTTGGGACCTGTTGAGAGTTATTATCGTGCATTCGGGTATCGGGATCTCGATACGTTGCGATGGAACACAATGGAGAACGTCGTAACGTGTTTCGACGTAACGTTCAATTCGTATTTGACGCTTAATCGCATCTCGTTTCTCTCGGCAATCGGAAGCATTTACGTCGATTTCGTTTACGAGTCATTTGATCTAAAGCAAACTCCCTTTTTTCTTTGCTCTTTTTCTTTTTCCAGAACCGAAATCCCCGTCGTCTAATCGACTTGTCGTCTTTTTCTCGCAGAGCTCGTCGGTGTCCCCGAAGAGAGACGGAAGTGACGGAGGCTCGAGTAATCGGTCGCGACCACCTATGGCGGCCGCGAGCTTTCCACCGAGTTTCACGAACGTCGGCGTCATAGAGAACTGGTAAGTGACGTGACTCAAATGCCTCGTCGTTTCCTCGATATTCCGAATTCGGAAGCCTCTTATAAAAGCTCTCGGCGAAAGCTTAGGGCTTTCGCACCGGTCAGAAACTGCAACGTAAAACGTGAAGGCACTTTGGCACTTTATCAGGGTCGTCTCTATCATTTTCTCTATCAATCGGAAGACGTACCCGTGCGTTCGCAAACCGTCCGAATACTCCTTCGGCGAATTTAAAAGCGGAATTCGAAATTGAACGAAAACGTGCTACAATGGCGTACGGTTTCGCGAAAGGAAAAGAATCTAACGGCTCGTGTGGTAGTTTTCCTCTCTCTCTCTCTCTCTCTCTCTCTCTCTCTCTCTCTCTGCTTTTTTCTCGCATCCTTTCTTTTCTTCGTTCGCGAGTTTCCGAGGTGCTTTCACGCTCGTAGTGCGTAAAATAAAGCGGTAGAGAGCTGTTATCGAAAGCTTCACTTGACATAGATACGTACGTACAGCGTGTGTAGAAGTCCGTGTAGTGCATGCATGCCTATAGAAGTAGTATATAAGAGTATGCAGAAATATCTGGAATATATCTTAACGACGAATGCCCGAGTACCCGAGACGAGAGAGAAACTTGTAAGAACTTTATTCGCGAAGCTCGCTGAAATTTAACGTCGAGAATATCTCGAATACCGTATACTTTTTAATAAACAATACTTGCCAAAGAGTAAACCCGGATAAAGGGGTTACGTTCGATATATCGTAGGTCTCTGCGCCGTCAAACTTGTCGCAACGTAAAATATATATCGCTTTAACGTTGTCACGGATAAATTCCAATCCGGTATATCGTATCTACCCGCTGCTTCTTTTTTTTTCGAAAGCGAGAAACAAAGGCGATTAAAAGTTTCCATTAGGGTTTAATTTTAGGTGAAAATCCACTGTACTCGTGCTAACAACGTTGCGTTCTAATAAAAAGGAGAACCATTCCTTCGATTGCTTCCCTCGACTGATCGGAATTAGAAAAAAAGAGAGGGAGAGAGAGAGAGAGAGAGAGAGAGAGAGAAAGAAAGAAAGAAGCCGGTCGGACGAGAATTCTCGCACTGATAAAAAGATCTCGCCGAGTCGGTTCTTTTCTCGAGCAGTGTTCGCATCGGCGACCTTTCGAAAAGAAAAGCTTAATCGTTAGCGATGTTTCCATCCGATTCCACCGGCTTCCCTTTAGCCGCTGTTCCTTCGATTTACCTGCGACGTCGAGGAAATAAGATTTCCCCCGGCTCCCTTTCGAGATAGCTTACGCGTCTAATCGCGACCGAATCGAACCAGCATGCTCACTTTGCGCGACTATCGATTTTACAAGAAATATAATTGACGGCTCTTACGATGTTTCTCCTTAAAAGGAACCCTACGAGAACGACGCGTTTTTTAATTAGACACTCGGTCGTAAAGTGGTCGAGTAGTTTGGGATCGACGACACTCGCGACGGAGTGACGCGTTAAAGTATCGATTAAAACTCGGATATTCGTAACAACGAGAGTAATTAGTAGGACGGAAGAACGAAATGCATTTTCCCGCGCGGATCGCGTCGTCGGATTGCGCGATCGAATCGTACTCGGAAGGAAGGAAGGAAGGAAAAATGGAGACGAGCATCGAAGCGTCTCGCGGTCCGCGGTATATCCATTAGACCGACCACTCGGAATAACGCGGATTATTTAGCCTCGGCGAGTATTCCCCTCTTGGAATCGAACGATCGAATTCCTAAAGAGCCGACAATATTCCGTCCATTTCTAAGCGATTCTAGCCTAGCACTTGGCTATCCGTTTCGCCAAATGCCGCGGAACGAATAGATTAGAGCGTTTCGTTAGAGATCGTCGACGCGCAGTCATCTCGCCACGGATTCCGCGCACCTCTTTCGAATATCATTTTACGATGACTCGAGACAGATCGATCTGGTTAACGAGTCGATCTCTTTACTCTCGTTTATCGTTCTCGTTACTCGTGCCACCGTACCGATCGAACGCGCCTACATAAGATCTCTCTGCGTCGCGAGCTGCACTTTTCTTCGTTGCTCTTTTATACTTGTCCCTCTCCTCGGTCTCGTAAAGTTTCGAGGAAAAATAGCTTGCGAGTCGGAGGGTAGAGTCGGACCTCGCGTTGTTTAAATCAAACTCGGGCTTCGTTGGAAAACGACGACGACTGGGATGGTCTTCTAACGGTCGCGACAATAAAGTGGCATAGACAATGTAGCATCGTTGCCAGGCACGAGGCATTCTGCCTAGACTCTTCTCCGGCTACGCGGTACCAACGGAAAGAGAAAGAGAGAGAGAGAGAGAGAGAGAGAGAGAGAGAGAGAGAGAGAGAGAGAGAGAGAGAGAGAGAGAGAGAAGGTAGCAGTCGGAAGCGAGGATGAACGAATGAGAAAGTAGGTCTCCTCTCTCTCTTGTAGTTTTGATTAAAGTTCTTTCAGGGGCAGAACGCCGTGATTTTGCACACAGACACGTACGTAAGCGTGTAAGTAAACGCACGAGTTACGCACACGCGCGTCTCTTTTTTCAGCCTCTTCCGTTGTTCTTCCCCAACTCTCTCTCTCTCTTTTACGTTGCCAGTAGGAGGGGAAATAAAAAAAAAGAATCTAAAGAACGGCGTCTGCAATTAACTTCTTCTTTCTAGCGTAGCCGCTCTTTGTTCCCACGAGTCTCTGTCTCGCGAAGATTTTTCGAAGATCGATAGGAGAGAGAGGGGGAGAGGAGGTAATAATCAAAAAGCTTTGTTAAGGGACGTGCGAGAGGTTAAGACGTTGCAATAGGGTGGCAACGCGAGCGAAACAATTTTTTCTGGATTCGCGATCTTTCGATATTTCTACGAAATCATTTCTTCGTTGTTATTGATATTTCTCGTTGCATCTATTAGAACGATATAGATAGTACGTTCGTATTTACACTCACGAGACCACGAAACCATCGTCGAGCAAAGCAAATGCAATTGGTATCGCCGATATATCCGCACGATAATATCGGTTTGCCGTGATTCGAGAGATGCTATACAATCGGAATATCGAACGATTCGCATTTAGATACCATTATGGCGGAGGATTACGCGTACGGTTTATAGCGGAGCTGCTCGATTTCTGCGGGACGCGATATAAATACCACGTTGCAGTATTTGTTGTTACAACATTGTATCTCGCGTTGACGCATACATAGGAAAGGTTCTCGCTCGGCGACCAAGCAACGTCTCCAAATTTTCCCCAAAATCGTTTTTTCGACGCTCTGATACCAAGAGACGTTGACGTCCAGGTATCGATGGGGAAAAACGTCGATAGGAGTCGATCGCGTCCGTCTCTCGTCGCTTTCCAAATTTCATCGAAATCGGATTGCGGTTTCGACTTGGCATTAGACGGATACCCTAATGGAGCAATTAGGCGTAACGCTTTAATGACAGTCCGTGTGCTTTACCACCGGCTGTAATCGTTCCGTTCGTCCATCTCTCTCGGGCTGTTGCGAGATTCCAAAGTTTCGTTAAAGAGAGGCGTATGTTAACGAAGACGTCGACGACAGGTGCACGACAAGACGCGGACGCTCCACTTTGTTCCTTCTTCCTTGCCTTTGAACGAAGATCGAGTGTGAGAATGGCCAGGCGACGACAACGATGATCGAACGTATAGGGTGTTCCGAAAATAGGGTGCCTCGTTAGCACGCTCGTTCGGTTCGCTCATTTTTAATCGTTTACGCCAAGTCTCGTTCGGAAAGTCGAACGGAATATTCGTTTCACGAATAATTTTCTCTCGATCGATTAAACGATCGCTCGACAAAGATAATAATCGAACGGATAGTTACTACTAGCAGGTAGGATAACGTTGTCGGGAATAGCGAAATAATAGGAGCGTCGACGATACGTCCGTACTAATCCTCGGAAATCTCCTCTTTGCTTTCTAAAAGGACTAACGGGGATACCGATATTCTATAAATATTCGATCAAACGGTAGATATCGGAACGCTCGATGCGACTATTCGGAAATATTCTCGAATCCCGCGTGATCGAAATTATTAATTTCGTTGGGAAGTGTGTCACGTCCGAGCGAAAAATTATTTGAATATTTCTTTGGCGCAGCGTGTAGGGAAGATCCGGCGTAAGAGAGGAGAAAGAAGCTTAGGGATTCGCGTAAGGATAATCTCTTGAAACTGCCGGTGGGAAAGCCGCAACGTGGTTTCGCTTCGTCGAATAGGCGAGCTCGGTTAAACGAGTTCGTCTCGAGATGATTCCCGATAGTTTTCGGTCTCCACGGCGTTGTTGGGCAGCTCGCTAACGGGACGTCCCCTTTCCCGTACGAAGTCACGTTCGACCCTTCGCTCCCACCCTCCCCCGTCTCTCTCTCTCTCTCCATGGAAACCAGCTTCGATCGGAACTAGGATGATCTTCGTTTCGGTGTGTTCCTCTCCCACCTGCTGCACGCTCCGACGCGACCTGTAGATTCCAACGTAATTACTCTAATGGTAGGATTAATGTAAACGAGCGATAAGCGAGTTAAATGGATTCGAGGATATGCCAAACGTCTTTTCCTATCGAAGGAGAAAGATTCGATTCGTCTCTTTACGACGTTCGATTTACGCGCCCGTTCGTAATAATCTCAAAAATATCGAGAGCGCGTAGCTTCTCTCTATCGATTATCGCAAGCGTGTAGGCGTGAGCGTAGCGAAGGACGGTTAGCACGCCCACGCAGGAGGCCGCGTTGGTAATCGCGCGTGTAAATGTAATCGCGCTCCTTAACGTCGCATTTCCGTGATTAACGGAGAGGAACGAAGATTAGACTAGGAGAAAGGAAAACGTCCGCCGCGTCGGTGTGTTGAGTCGTGCGCAACGATGCGTGCCACTTTCGTAAGATTCGACCATCGTCTCTCTCCTTTTTCATTTTTTTGTTTTTTTCCTCTTTTTGTTTTTTTTTTGTTATTTCTTGCTTTTTTCGAAATTTTCTAATCGGATCCAATCGCGCTCGTCGACGCGGCAAGACTTTCTACGATCGGTCTCTTTTACGACTTTTAGAAATTCATCCTGTCGGAGAAAAGGAAGCGGGAATAAAGGGGAAGAAAAGTGTCGAGAAACGTTCGAGCCAAGACGTCGTTTCGGCTATAATTGTAAACTCGAGGGTAGGCTTGGCGAAGTAAGATCTCTCTCTCTCTCTCTCTCTCTCTCTCTCGGACCAACTTTGCTCCGATTTCTTTTGTCGGAGTATTCGTGAGAGGCAACAATCGAAAAATCTTCGATCGCAGTGACCTCAGGGCTGTCGATACTGCTTCCGGTCTCCGATAAGAGTAACGAAGAGGGCCGCGTACTTTTGTACCATCCTTTTCTCTTTTTTCCAGCAACATTCTCTCCGTTTCTACTTGTTTTCTCTTTTCCATCGGGTCTCCATTCGTTTCTCTTTCTTCTACTTTCAGCCCCACCTCGAGCTCCTTGAAATCGATACGGTATCGGGCTCGACAATGGGGCCAGAAACTCGATGGTACGACGAAGGACGAACTCTGCTAACGATCGCGTCGGACGATATCTCTGCCAGGAGATATAGCCCAATGACACGATCTCGTGGTTACGCCGTTTACAAACAGATTCGTAATAAAAGATCTTTAGCCTTAGCGCGCTCTTTATCGTCGCTTTCGATTCGATCGTAGCGAGGGAAAAAGGACAAGAGGAAGGAAATGGATAAAAATCTGATAAAGAGCGAACAAAATGATGTCGGACAGCCAACGATTACGTATTTATAAGCACGTGTCGCGAATAAGTGGTGGATAAAATTACGCAAAGCGGCGGAAAGCGATAAGCTCGGGAGAGAGAGGGGGGAGAGAAGGAAAATACGATAAGAAGGAAAATCTCGCAAAGTCTCGACGGAGAGCGAGCGAGCGAGAGAGAGAGAGAGAGAGAGAGAGAGAGAAGGGGGAGAGGGAGGGAAAGAAGGAAGGATGGAAGTTAAGTGAGTGTTCCGGCAACGAAGGGTGAGGTCGAACGAGACTAAGGGTGAGAAGAGTGTGTAGCGGTAGTGGTAGTAGCAGTGGCAGCCAGTAGTAAAGACCGGCTCGTGTCTGGCACGCCGTACCACCCGGTGCAACTCGTCGTGACGAGAATACGTTCGCTACCGACGAGAACCATTTTTGATCTCTCTCCGTGTGTCCCTCCCCCTCTCCCTCCCTCCTCGAAACGATCAACCGAGCGCCATTTTACGATTTACAGGTTAACGTTTGCTCGAGCGAGTCCTCGAAACGTTACGAAGCAAGGAAAGAAACTATTTTCGTTTCGGCGAATAAAAGACTTTTAAAGAACGGACGTTAATTGGTGCGTTGTTAGCGACTAAGAGAGTAGACGCCGTAAAAAACAAAGAAAGATCCTTGTACACGTAACAGATTTCTCGCGAAAACTATGTAGTCGATTCTTTCCTGTCACGTAGCTACCTGTTATTCGCGTTTGCGACGCGAGAGGAGAATGATAAAATGAATCTTCGTAAGTAAGAGGCCTTTCGGACTCGTAGCCTCGAGGTGAGAACGTTCCGAAGTAGTAGCTAGCTCGCGCTCGTTATTTCACAGTACTTACGACTTTCTCTCTCTCTCTCTCCACGAGAGCCACGAGAGAGAAGAGAGTTTACGCTCGGTAAGTCACGGAATTTATGGGATCGCAGAATTTATAGTTTCAATTTCCGTGATATTCAAACGGCGCTAGCTGCCAGTGGCGATCGCTTAAAATTCGAACTTGACTGCGCCTATTAATCGTTCCTTCATTTTCGATATTCCAATGCGAGTTAATGCGCGGGAAGATAGTAAGCCCGTAATTATCTTTTCTCGCTGTAAAACGAGAAGAGATCTTTCCTATCGATTTTCAGCTCTGTCCAAAGTAAAAAGGATACGTTTGACGCGACATAGATATTTTTTACGTCCGCCCGTTACTTATATTCGCGTTTCGCGCATTAAAGTAAAGTTCCATTTGGCGAAATTGCGAACGGCCGGCTTTGTCGAGGCAAAATCGTTACCGCGTTTGTTTCATTCTCTTCTTCCATCTCTCTTTTTTTCTCTATCTCTCTCTCTCTCTCTCTCTCTCTCTCGTACGACCCGCAGCACTTGTTAAGAGCTCCCTCGGATGAGTTCCTTTGTAAAATAACCCAGATAGCTTTCACCGGGGCCGAGTTACTCGGCGTAACGATCGCGGCCGAATGTGCGTGGCCGATGTAGTTGCGGCTTGTCGGTATTCGTCCGCGCGCGTATACGTAGGAGAACGCGAAAAGTGCAACGCCGTGCACTGGAACGTCGAAATTATTCGACGCGATCCTCGACGGGTATGTCTTTTTTAGATAGCTCTCTCGTATCTTTGCGAATCGATCGCGAAAACTTGGCTGCTCTGCTCGGCGCGTTAGTCCGTCTAACGGTTCGTTGCTCCTCGACGACGCGATAGACGAGGTAAATTGAATTTGCGTAATAAAGTTGCTACGACCGCACCGTCGTCCTCGTCCTCCGTATGCATCGGGGAGTGTGTGCGCGTGTGTACGTACATACACACACGTATACGTATGTATATATAGCTAGAATATAAAGGGAAACACGTGGCTAGAGGGTGAACGACGCGATTCCAGTCTCCGGGAGGACGGGGAAGCACGACGAGTGCCGTCGAACGGGTCACCCCCAGGTGTCTCCTCTCTCTCTCTCTCTCTCTCGAACGAACGAACGAACGAATCCTCTTAAAGGGAGCTCGTATTGCAGAGAGGAAACACCGCGAGTGAACGCTTCCTGCTTTTTGTTCGCAACGACTCGAGTGGAATTCGCGCGCGATTTTTACGTTCCACTCTGACGTCTTTCTTGCGTCTCGTTCGATCGACTTTTCCATATGTATGCGCCCGTTTCGAGGGAATCTTTAATCGAGAGAATACGTACGATGGCGCGACGACGTTGATTTCCAAGTACAAAAGTTGCACACTCTCGTCCAGTCGAGTTCTTCTCCTTTGGCCATTTTTGTTTTCCCCCTCAGCCACGCGCCGGTACGACGTAGGCACATAGTTGCGTATATTTACCGAATAAGGTCAACGCATTCACCTTGAGACGTTCCTCGCACGCTCGGAATCCGTCCGACGATTTGGAGGTTGGCCAGCTATTTCCGATCGTGACCTATCCTCCTATCGGCTCACCGTGTGGTCCACGAAAGAAAATGGAAGGAGGAGATCGATGGGGTGGAAAGGAAAAGGGATAAGAAAGATATCCGACGTCGATCTCGGCCAGCTCGTAGAGAGTACTCGGTCTAAAAGATCTCGCGATATATCTCGCCGAGAGATAATAACTCCGTCGAACGTTCTCCTACGAGCGCACAAGCCCACGAACCGTACGCGCCTCACGGTTGCATAACTCATGGCGTCGACCCACGGAGAACCGCCGTCGCTTATACCGGTTTCGCCGCGAGCCCACGTACTCGGTTATTCGCTCCTTGCGCGAACGCTTACCACGCGTGCTTCTCCCTCTCTCCATTTTCCTTTTCTTTTCCTCGGCGGCGAACAACGCGCGCGACGAGAGAACCGAAGCGGTTCGTTAACGGGTTTTCGAGCGTGGTCGTGTCGGTTGCGAAATCTCGAGCGAATGAATTCATATTTCATCGTTTTTCCCGTCGCGCTTGTTCCTCCGTCCGCGAAAAAACGTCGTTAAACGATCTCGCCGCGAGAGATTTCGAATCCCATATAAATCGCGCGACGTTCGATCGCTCGCTCGCTCGCTCGCGCGTAAACGCGTACGTAGGAACGACTCTGATTAATTCGATCGAGTTTCCTGCACACGGTTTACCGACCGAAGGGGACGCGTCATAATTTTGGCCAATGCCGTCGCAACGGATTATAGCTTATTTAACGATGCAGGGTCCTCTGTCGAAGGGCAGAGGTACTACGGATCATTGGCACGCGTCGATCGCGTCGATACTCCTCGTTCCGATCGAACGTATTCCAAAGAGATAACGCGTTCGTTTCTCCGTGGTCGATCGGTCGGTCGGTCGGTCGGTCGATCGATCGATCGATCGATCGATCGAACGATCGTTCGTTACTGCATCGAATTTAGAGCGGCCATTGGCAGAAAAACGCGAAACGTTCGTTCGCGGATCGCGTACGATCGGGCTCGCTTTGATCTCACGATCGCAGGAACGTACCAACGTTGTCCCGCTACGACGACGGCCGTTTTTAGAGCTCGCGGGAAAACGGAAAAGGATATCGAGTCGGAAAATGTATCGAAAGTCGCGACGAACTTCGAGAGAGAGGAGAGAGAGTGCCACTAGTACGCGCGACGACCGTCGCGCGTTAGAGGGGGCGCCCGCGTCGCGCGTTCATCCCCCCCGCAGCCTAGCGACCCGAGTAGGGGCACCCCCTCCTGACCTCACCTCCGCCTACCCTCCGGTAAACGCGTTCGGCCAACGAGCTACGTTCCCCCTCCCTCGCGACAGCCGGCGCGGCGCCACTGCCGCCTAGCCGGCGAGGCAGGAGCTACCCCCACCACTCGAGCACCGGCAGCCGGTGCGAGCGCATAGTCGACGCACGTCGTTGAGAGAGAAGCAGGGACGCGCGTTTCCTTCTCGTTTTCTTCTTGCGTTCCAAGACCGTGCGCGAGCGTCTATGCGCGTGTGCGTGTGTGCGTGCGTGCGTCCTCAGGACGAAGCTACGTTTCGACCGACGACTTCAGCCGACGGAAAGAAGAGCGTCTTCGCGGGCTCGTCCTCGCTCCTCGGAAGAGAATCGAGAATCGAAATCGAGAGAAATTTGGCGCGTCCCCTCGCGCACGCGTGACGCGAGGAAGAAGAAAGCCGCCGCCGCCGCCGCCGCTGCTGCCGCTGCCGCTGCTGCAAGGATAACGAAGAGAAGAAAGGAGAGACGACCGAGTATCCTGCGATCCCCGGAGTGCGTTACCGTGCCTCGTGTGCGTGGCTCTCCGTGAAAAAAGACGAGGAGTAAGAGAGAGAAGTACGTGCGGCATCTGCCCTTCTTTCTTTCTCTCTCTCTCTCTCTCTCTCTCTCTCTCTCTCTGTCTATTTGGTTTCGCGTGCGGCTGCCAGAGCGCTGCTCGCAGATCCCTTTCGTCCTTTGTCTCGCGCGCCCCGCCGGCCCTCGTTCCGTTTCGTTCCGCGCGTTACCACGCGAGAGAAGAAAGAAGAGAGGAAGAATTCTCGACGATTCGTTTCTTCGCTTTCTTTTTTCCCTTCCCCCTTCTCCCGACTTCTCTCGGCCGCGTCGCGTCGTGCTCCGTGTGCTGCGTGCTCGGAGACCTTGAACTTGCTACCGAGTCGTCCTCGCAGCCGTCGCGCGCGTCCTCGTCGTCGTCGTCGTCGGCGTCCTCGCGATACTGGATCGCCGCCGGTATCTGGATACTTGGAGAAACGCGGAGCGAGAGGGAGGGAGAGCGAGAGAGAGAGAGAAAGAGAGAAAGCCGAACGCAAGCCAGGGATCCTGGAAGCTAAGAAGAGCCAGGATGTTTCCTTACACGACCTTCCCGGCAGTCGGGTAAGCTACGAACCACTACAATCTCTTTCTTTCTCTTTCCAAGCGACTATCCTCTCTCCCTCCCACTCTCTTTCTCGCGAACACTCGTCGTACGATCCCGACGCGCGAGACGGGAAAGAGTTTTCTCGTCTCTTTCCTCGAGACACGTAACCTCTCTCGCTCTTCGCGCGTCTTCTTTTTCTCCTCTCCCCGACTCGTTTGTTTCTCTCTTCTTCGTCGTCGTCGACGACGACGACGACGACGACGACGACGACGACCGGTCGGATGAGGGAGCGAGCGAGAGCGAGAGAGAAAGCAAGCAAGCGCTGCTCCTCTCTACCTGCACGCTTCGTCCTCGTGCGTCCTCTCCCCGCGCCCCTCCCCCTTTCTCTCCCTTCCCGTCCTGGCGCACAGCCGCTGCTACGCGCTTTGTTTCCTTTCGTAGAACGACTCGCTCGAAAAAGGATATCGCTCGTCTCTCCCTTCTGGCTTTGTACGCGTCGTATCGTCCGCTCGTGTGCGTGAGCGTTCGCGCGCGCTTCGTAGCTACGCACGTCGCGCACGAGAGGTGTACGCCCGGACTCGGGAGCGCGTCGTCCTCCTCGTCGTCGTCGTCGTCGAAGCTTTGTCTATCCCCTTCTGCCATCTTTTGTCTCTCTCCTTCGTCCTAGGCTCCCCGGTCCGCTCGCTCGCTCGCACGACGCGCTCACCCTCTTTCTCTCTCTCCCTCTCTCGCCTTCTCCTCGTTTCTGCCTTCTCGTCGCGTAGTTACCTCCCCTCCTCGACGACGCGCACATTTTCACGAAATCGCGACGCCCGTCTCCTCTTCCTCCTCCTCTCTTCTTCTGCTTCTGCTTCTGCTTCTTCCTCGCGTCTATCGCGAGGAAAACAAACTCGTCTTTTTCGTGCGTTCGGCCATTTGAATTTCGTGCTCGACTAGCGGCGGAAATACGTACTATCGCGTACCAACTGCGCGTTAGTCAATAAAATCGTTCGACGAGCAAAATGCGCGTTTCTCGTTTTTTCTTTTTCCCTTCTCCCGATAATCGCGCCGCGAGCGAATTTTTTGTTTTCTTCGCTTTTCCTCGCGCGATGGTACGTGCGCCGCTGCTCGCGCGTTGTGAAAAATAGTCGGTGAAGGAGCGTCGAGATCCGTTTCGAAACGAACGAAATCGTTTGCCGTATATCGCGCCTCGTAAAACCGTTCGGAAGGTGTTTTTTAGAAGCGTTTGATTGTCAAATCGACCGGCACGTTTACGTATCTCGGATATATTCTGGACGTTCCACGAAGGCATATAAATGTTTGGACATCGAACGGCCACGGCACGGTACGCTTGTATATAAATATTAACCCATTAACGTCCGTGCGATCTTCGGACGCGGAATGGATACTGCGTGGCTCTGTACAAACGGATCTCTAATCGTTTACGTTTCGCTTCTCCGTTGGTCTCTCTCTCTCTCTGCTGGTCGTCGCGACAACGCGTTACGCCACGATCGCCGGAACGGGGAGAATCCGCGGAAAAGGCGAAGGGTGTCGCGGTTGCGTTACTTTCTCTCTTTCGCGGCCATCGGCGTCGTCCCTTCCTTCTCCGACCGTCCGAGCGCTCGTCGTCCTGACGACGCAAAAACAGATGGTGCGTTCGATACCCTCCATCCTTCTCCTTCTCTCTACTTTTCTCGCTCGTTCTTTTATTTGTTATCACGCGGGCAGGTATATTTTTCTTTCGCCAATAAAACCGCTCGATCGCTTTTCGCGCAGTTACGATTCGACGGCGAATGAAGTCCATCCGTCCGTCGAGCTTGTTGGCGCCGTTCGTTCTCTCTCTCGTCGAGCGTTTTCTCCGTTTTTGATCCATCTTCTTTTTCCGATACATTCGACGGAACACGCGAAAGTACGCGTGTATCGTCGTCGCGTCGCCAAGCACGCGCGCGCCTTTCGTTGCGTCGACCGTGACTCTTTTTCGAAACGTAGGAGAGGAAAACCTATCCGGAGTTGCTAGATCGGGTAGTTTTCGTCCGAACGTTCGTAAATTCTCAAGGCGGGAAACTCGAAATCGTCTCGCGACGCGATCCGCGCGTATCCTTGGAAACTCTCGCCGTGGCGGCGTTGTTTCTGCCGTCGACCTTGAAAGATTATTTTCGCTCGGCCATCGAGAGTACACGGAAGTACGCGAGGACGAAGATGGCTATTCACGCGCTCGCGCCGGCGCTCGTTTTTGCGTTTCTCTCTGCGGGCCGACGTTCCCGTCGATGCTTTTCTTCGATCGGTGTACCTTAAATTTCCATCATTGAAGCTTCAACTACACGGCAATTTCTTTTAGGCGCTAAATTAAATTTTTGGGGATACGCACGCTCCGACGGGAAATTCGGGCGCGAGCCACCGGTGGTACGCGTTAGACTTCGTTAAGGGAAGTTCGTTGAGAGCAGCGGTAGGAAAAGCGAGATTGGACTCCATCCGTGAGAACGCGTACGATCGTTAACGAAAGGTGGAGAGAGAAAAATCGCAGGGTATTCCCGCGGAAGGAGAAGCGGTCGGTTTTCGGGAAAGGTAATTTGGTTGCTTTCGATAAATAATTTCCGATGCGAGCGATCGTTAGGGAGAGCGATTAAAGTGTACACGTATATCGTTGATAAGCCCCTCGTGCATGATAATCCCCGATAAAGTGGAACGCATGGCTCTCGAGTGCCGTCACGAGAGTGACGTCCCACCGCAAAAGGCTAAACCGTGTGTATGTCCGTCAAATCTCGCGCCCTCGTTTAGGTTAATTAATTGCGGAAGGAATAATTACGACTGCGTCCAAACTCCCTTGGCGACGATGACGATAATAGTAATAATAATTATTCGTTCGAGCGATCCAATTTTTCGATACGCCCTCTCATCGCTTTTTTCGTGCTACCGACAAAGTTCGGACGGCCGGCCAGTCCGTCTTGGCCTCCTCGTCGAGCGCTTTGAAAGTTTTTCTCTTCGAGTCTCGCGTATTTTTCCTTCAGCTGCGGCGAAAAGGAGGGGAGGCGAGGAAGAGCGCGCGCGACGTTGAAACCAGAGAAATCTTTTTCCGCGTACGCGACGCGACAACGACGAACGTCGAATCTTTTTCTTTGGATAAGACGTCTTGGACGAGGGAGAGGGCGTACGATTAGCGTCTCCGTCGACGTCGAGAGGAACGGCGCCGCGGTAGGAGGTACCATCGCGCGTATTTTTCTCACCCGATCGAATTCGATATCTTCGTTGGAAGATTTTTCGAAATAGGAGAAGTTCGGCTTCGCGTTACGAAGAATAGAAAAAGGGAGAGGAAGAGAGAAATCGAGCACGGTGGTTTCCAGTGACAAAGACCTCGGTCGATGCACGTGGTGCGCCTAGCACTCTCTCCCTCTCCTCTCGCGAGTCGAGCTTCTCCCACCAGACCGGAGCGCACCGTCGTCCGTACCTCTCTCTCTCTCTCTCTCTCTCTCTTCCTACACAACCCGCATACGCGTTCTTTCCACCTCTCCTGCGAGATGGCCCGCCGTCCTCCTCCTTTTCTCCTCCTTATCCCAGCTCCTTTCGTTCTCTCGATCTACGAGCTTCCTTTCCACCGTCCGTCCGTCCGTCCGTCCGTCGATCGATCGATTTTTCTTCCTTTCGTCCAACTATATATTTCGGGGTGGGAGGGACGACGACCGAACGAACAAGTCGAAAGAAAAGTCAGCCCGCTTTGTTGACCCGTATACGAATCGTCGATAACGTCGTGCACCGGAGAGCGCGCCTTTTTCGCCGGCTGCGATATTAGGCGAATCGATCGATAGTTTTGTTTCGAAAGTGGGATACCTCCGTGACCCGAATTAATTCGATCGTCGTTGTCCCATTCTCCTCTCATTGCGCGCGGCACATCATTTTCTGTCCAACGGTGGAATTCTCTTTTCGTTTCGTTAAAGTTTTTCGAGTTCTCTCACAGGGAGCAATAACTCGCGTTTAACCGACGAATACCGGTTTTATCCTCCCTTCGGATCTTTCGATGCGCGTACAACGCGCGTCTGTGTACGAGTGGCTCGTCGAATTCGTATAAAACGAATTGCATTCCATGCAAATCTTGTTCTATTTGGATAGGTATTAAGTACAAAAGCTTCGTTCGCCGTGTATTTCTCTATCGGCTCGTCGAATTTTCATTCGACTCTCGTAATGACGTCGAGAGTTATAAAAGCATCGGCGATGCGTGCGTCGATTATTCGATTTTAAAGTAGTTTACGCGATCGGACGTTTTCGGTCGTCGTTTCGCGTGATTCTTCCAAAGAATCGTGCCATCGATTTTTCCCGGGCGTAAATAACGCGATAGGCTTGTTCCCGCAAGCGCCAATTTGCTCTCGAAAAAAGACGCTACTCTTTCGTCGTTATTATTATTATTATTATTATTATTTCGCGCGTACAGCCGCATCGACTCGAGCTAAAAATGTAAACGTCGAATCGGGATTAGTGTAACAAAAGCAATGGCGTCGGGGTACTAGGATACATCGATTCGTATAGTTCGTAGGATCGTTTTACCTTGGGCGTTTTGCGTGTAACTTTGGAACACGGTCCAGCGAGTCTCGAATAACGAGATAACTATTGTCGGATTCTTGTTCTCTCGACCGAGCGGAGAAACGCTCGTTATTTGCTACCAGCGTCTCTCTCTCTCTCTCTCTCTCGTTCCGTACATCTCCGTCGAAGCACGAATTCGCCTTTCTTCTTATTTCTATTGTTACTATTATCGTTGTTGTTATTATCATCGTCATTACCCGTCGTTGTTATTTCCTGAGAAGAGGATCGGCCGAACTAAGTTCGTCAAATTAAATCCGTCATTCGTGAAACGCCTATCCGTTCCCACCAGACTGTAATTAATTCTAGCAATTAACCGATTCTAACCTTGTATCCGGGAAATTTTTGTGCGTAACGACGCATCTCGCGTCGCCTCGATTAAAATGGCCAACCACAAAAGTCGCTGGAAACTTTTTTCTCCAGTTTCATACGTGTTATCGTTTCGGACGAACGAGATGTGTAAGAGAGATCGATTATTGGCCAAAAAGTAGAGAACAAAAGGCACAAAGTTCGATCAAAAGACGTATAACGCGCATAGATATACCTGGTTACTCTCAGCGACGTTCTTTAACATTCTTTTCGGTCCATTCCCGGTGGAAGCAGCCGCTGTACTTTATTTCTCTACCTCTCTCCCTCGTAAGCAAGCTCCAAGGCCTTCAGACACCTTTTCCGTTTACTTACTATACGGATGATACGTATATTCTCGCATCTCTTTCTTTCTCGCATGCACCCAACACCAACGTTTACATTTCTCCTTTCGCGCTGTAGAGCGATATCAAGAAAGAAACGGAATATTCAGTGCTCGGCCTCGTTACAGTCAGCACATTCCCATTCAATTCTCCTTTGTCAAAAGCGCAACGGTGTTGCTGATACCGAAGGCGATTCGATATAAAGCCGAAGAAGAGAAGGAGAGAAATGCCAAGTTTTACTGGGATTTTGCAAGAAACTTTTTTTTTTAATCCAATGCGTAGAGAATATATATTATTCCAATATATTCGTTAATACGAGCGATAACGATAGCAGATGTATTTCATAAAGTTTCTTTGATTAACAATCGTCGTACGTTCCTTCGGTGTAGTCGTCAACGCTATTCTCAAAGATAACAAAAGAACAATACTAGCGTACTCGTACGCGGGACTTTAAACAAATATTTCATACAATAGCAACGCACGCGACCTCATTGATTTCTCTGCCTCGAAGTTGGCTCGGCGAAAGAGCTCCGTATCGATTCGGTAAGCTTCCTTGTTAATTCTCCGTTACGCAAAATTTCTCGCGAAGAAAAAAATTGTCTAATCGATCCACTTTCGTCGAGTAGAACTAGCGTCCGATCGCCGAAGCCTTAAAATTTGGAAAATTTCCGCTCGGCGAAGACTCGGCTAGAATTACAGGGCCACTTCCGATCTCTCTTTTTCTGCGTTTATTACGGCTGGAAGGATCGAAAGGTTTCCTCGCCAGGTGCGAGACAGCAGCTGCGAGCGAGCTCTCTCGTTTATTTCATGTGTAAGCTACAGAAGGAAACGCGAAATTCCCCGCTCCTCGAGCTACACTACCCTTTATATTTTATTTAACGTTACGTTTGAAGAGTTTTCTCATCGCGCGCGATACCGTTCGAAGTAATTTCAAACGCGTATCTCTCGTATCTAGACGAGAGAGAAGAGTCGACGAGGAGGGGCTGTTTTTCTATCAAAAAATGAAATTACAAAGCGATGAATATCTATATCGGAGCGATAAGGGAGGAGGAGGAGCAACGTTTTCGAGTCGGTAGAGACGAACCGAGAGCAAAGCGCTCGCGCGGTCCGTAAGGTTAAAAGCAAAATCGTTAATTAAAATCGTTGGCCGAGCTTCGGAATACAAACTTTCCTTATTACAGAACGTTTAGTCGGTCACTCGTGAGATCGTTCGGCAAACTTTATTCGCCTACGCGTCTAAAAAGCTTTTGATTATCCTACCCGACGGATTTATCGTTTACTCCTTATTTGTTATATTACGTTCGAATAATTACCGACAAAAATGTTTGCGCGTATTCGTCGAGAGATTTCTCGATACGGTTGGCATTCGGAATAACAAAGTTTTTGTCGCGTTCGAAAGGAGAACGTTTGCGTGTTGGAGCGAGAGTAATTAAGATTTTAACGAGTCTAACCTTCGATGCTGCAACGTGTCACGAAATGTCTGCCGTTTTAGAGTCGCTCGCGGCCGCTTTTGCTACATCGTGTCGTTGCGTCGTTGCGACAGAGAGCAACAGGTCATGCGTGACTTTGGCGAAGAAAAAGGGATTTAGAGATACGACTATACGACTTTGAATCTTAGTTGCTTAGTTTTATTCGTCGGTTCTACGTAGAGATCGCACGTGCATGTGCGTCTATTCGAGAGACGATAGAGGCCAATTTACTCGGGGGTAAAGGAGAGAGAGACGCGTAGCGTCCGTAAGACGATCGGGGAGTACTCGCGAGCATCGTGTCTCTCTAGCCACTGGAGCAACGTCGTACTCAACCAATAAAATCGAGTCCGTGGTCAGGAGCGGTCGCTTTGAAGGTAGAGCTGCTACTTCTCCTACTTCGTTGAAAACAAGCAGTTTAGTCCGAGCAGACGGCACCTTCCTCTCATCTCGCGGTTCACCTCGAGCACCACTCGTCCTCTTCCACGTATATTGTACATCTGTGTGTATGTGCGCGCGCTCGTGCGCGTGTATGCACCTAGAGATATATTCCTCCTTCGTGCAACACAAGCAAGCCACACCCTTTCTCGAGTAGCTCGCTTTTACCAGACGAAACTCTGAACTGGCATCGCAAGAGATAGTAGCTCCTCTCTCTTTCTCTCTCTCTCTCGCGCGCGCGCTCTCGCTCTCGGTTCCGCGGCTATACGTACGAAAGAAAGAGAAAGGGAGATGTATGGAGGACCATCGTGCGTTTCTCTCCTCGTTTTTCGTCTCGTGAGAGGAGTCTCGGAGCGAAGAAACGAGAAAAGAGAGACCGACTTCTCTCTTTTTCTCGGTTCGTTCATCCTGAAGGAGCTTCGTTGTTGCCGACAGCGAGCTTTGCTAAATTGCTAACGGCACGATGGTTCTCATTCAAAGAGCGAAGGCCAACCACGATTGGGATGCATCAGACGCTCATCTTCGTCGTTCATCAGGCTCGGCACGCGATGCTTTCTCTCTCTGTCTCTCTCTCTCTCTCTCTTCTCGCTCTAGTTGTCTTTCTTTATTTTCGTGCCAGTCGTTCAACAAACGGTCTTGATGAATCCTCGGCCATCCATCAACCGTCTTGAAGGATCAATGATCTGACCATTTACGGCACCCATATGTTCTCCTTTATCTTTATCTTTTAAAGTTTGTCCGAGTGAAATATGTGCATACGAGTATCTAAAAAATCCATCGAAGCCCATTGGCAATAATCTCTCTTCCAGTTTTCGGTTTTCGAGTCTGTGTTGGAAGCACGACACGAACGGTGCCGTTGTAAGCCGAGAGAGAAGGGAGAGGAGGCCCATTGTCCGCCGTTGAATGAGCTCTTTGTCGCGAGAACACATGGCGTGTGTGTTGTGTGTCGTCGATGACGTTGCTAGCGGCCACTGACGACGATATGGCTGCTGCTGCTGCCCGGTGACCCGTTGGTGCGCTCCTTGCCGATGATACGATGCGTCTCCTCTCTCTCTCTCTCTCCCCCTTCTCTCCCTAGCACACACTCTGGCCTCCTGAAAGCGGCTCGTAGTCCTTCAGACCGCATCGAGGATGAATCTCGAGGAAGAAACGGTCTACCTTGGCACGAGAGAGGAGTGTGTAAGGAGGACGTTAAACCAGCCTTAACAAGATATATAGTCGTGTGCGAGGAGGAGCAACAGCTGCCGAACATTGACTGTACTCTAACCATTATGGCGGAAGATCGACGTTGAACCGAGAAGGAGGGAGCGTTCGAGCTTCTCCGTTCTATCGTTGCTACCACCGTCGTCATCTGGTGTATCTATACGATCTCTCATCGACGTTGATTCCTAATCGTTGTAGAGTTTACGAGCTCGATCGAAATAGAAGGAAAAAAGCGCGTGGTAGCTTTGGGGGAAAAAAACAAAAGAAAAAAATATGCGCGTCGCGAGTTAAATCGACGCAATCGGGTCAACGTCGACAAAGTTTTCGATCGATTGGTGGGGGGGCTATCGACACGACTTGTCATTTTCCTTTCTTTTACGAGCCACCAACAGGCACCGGTACCACGCCCTAAATTAGTACGGTGCAAGATTTCAACCTATTTTCGCTTGTACTCTCGATATAACTCGAGATAACAACGTTCCGGATATAACTCGATCGGCAAGCTCAAACACGGCCGCTTCTATACGTCTTGTCCTGCCAAGAAAGACGTCGGCGCCATTATTATCGTTTGCGATTATCTTTGCGCTTTTCCTTTTTTTCTTTCTCTTTTCTCCCCCCCCCCCCCCATTTTCCGCCTCGATTGTTTGCTCTAAAAATATCGTTTCGATCACGCTCGATTCGGCAATTAAAACTAGAATTTACTTGGACGCGAGATGACCTCGTCGTTCGGATTGCCTCACGACGCGAGGCATCAGGGTGTCGGGGATAAGACGTCGAGTGAAATCGTTCGTTGCGAACGACAACTGTGCGTTTGCGAGTACGTTCTCAAAGTTCGCTAGATTCTTGAAAAAAAATTCGTTCGTAGCTAAAAGAAATTATTTTACGCTGGAGCTGGGAAAAATAAGAGAGTAGAAAAGTTTGCGATTAGTAGCTCTTCTCGACCGTCTCTCTTAATTAGATACGTGAATGCGGGCACGTTTTGATGCGGGGACGAGAGTAGGTCTCTGGAAAATTAAAATTCCAGCCAAAGTTTCGAGGACGGAACGCCCTCTTTCTCTTCCTCGATCGTACGTACGTGGAAGGTCAGTTAGCAGAGAATCGTTCGAATGGGAGAAAATACACGACGATAATTTTTCTTTTAGTTCGTTTATTTCTACGAGGAGTTTTCATTCTACACAAATCTTGCGCGTCCGGAAGAATCATTTTGACGTTGACCGCGGGTAGCAGGGAAAGCGAGAGGGAAAAGGAGAGAGGAAAACTAAGGGATTTTGGGGATTTCGAAAGGAAAGATCAGAGGTCGGAACGAGACGGTCACCGGTTCGAACAATTTCGTACTTTACGACTTTTAAAGAGTGCCTAAATCCTCGACTCGGGTTGCGAGTCCTTCGAGGATCGACCTCTCCGATTTTTGTATTATTTCTCACTAAAGATTTTACCTTGACCCTGCTCTTCGAGCAAAAGCAAAATTTTATACCGCCGAGATTGAAATGGATTTAAATTAATCGTTTATTCCGGAGCCTTTTCTTCTCGCCTCAGCAGTTCCTCTATGTCGATCGAATCGTCCTCGCCGATCTCGTCGGTTTCCTTTCCATCGGCGTCGAGCATCGGCTCGTGTCTCATGAGTCGATATCGATTGTCCAGATGAATGGCCGGCTTGAGCTTTTTCGTATACCATAACTGCAAACGAAAAAAGTTTTTTTTTGTTTCAATAAAATGTAAACTTTGTAGTATTCCTACGATAGGCGGTGTAAGCGCAACCAAGCAAAACTTTCTATTTCGAGGAGAGGAAAGAGTTTTGAAAAGTATCGATCGATGAACGCCCGATGACTCTCGTGATTGGAAACGTTTGAACGGCAGTCCATCGAGAAAATCTTCGATAAGAAGCTTTCGCTCGAGACTCGAACGACATGTCAAAATCGATCTAAAATTAGAAAGATTTTCTTTGGTAAGCTAATGGCAGTGGTGGTAGTGACTTCGATCGAGCGAAACTTTAACGAGTCGATGGAATCTACGATTCCCTCCGAGTAGAACGGAACTCGAGATCATTCCGTATTCGCGCTCTCTCTCTCTCTCTCGGTATAGGGTGGAATTCACGATTTTAATCGCGTCTCGACGAGCTCGGGGAAGCGCAGACCACTGTGCCTGTTAAGTGCTTCCACGCGTTTCCCTCGATCTCTCGTCTCCCTCCCTCCTCCCTCCTCCGCCCTCGCTCCCTCCGTCGCGCGCGCGCGCTAAACCGACGAGATTGTCAGCTCGCTCAGGGAATAATACGTCCTGGAATCGCTGACACGACGACAACGACGAGTAAACACGCTTTTCTATCGCTGTTGCTGCTCACCGAGTCAGCCCCTTCGAAACCGCTTCGCCTCGAAACGAGTGCAAAGCTCTGCAATTTTTTCTCACCCCCGTCCACAACCCACTCTTTTCTTCAATCGCTTATGATCCGCCGGTAGCATACCGTGTACTCCGTCGCTTCTCGGCTTTCGGTCAATTTCATTAAAAAGAATCATTACCGAAGGAGCATTCGTACTTTCATCGAGACGATTATTGGCAGCGATAAAAGTCCCCCCGGCCTTCCTTCTTTCCTCTCTTCTTTCGTCGAAAGCAGCTTAAAACTATGCTTCCCTCCTCCACGAGTCTCTTACTATCTCCGGAAAGAATTTTTTACGTCGGCTCGTCCGAAGAGCGAGGAGAGAGGGGGGCTACTCGACATGCGTTTTCCGTATTTACTCGCCTCTCTCCTTTACCCGTTTCGTAGGAAAGTTCGATACTCGGAAACGCACGAGTGGGCCGAATCGTCGGGTACGAATAGAGCCGGTTCTCCCTGTACGGGGTGACCCATTTTGGTTTGCGAGCTAAACGCCGAAAGATGTCCGTTCGAATAAATCGGTGGATCGATCGATGCCGAGTAATTAATTTTCTAAGGGGAATTTTCTCATCGTGGCCGCTTGCGCGCAGAATCTCTCCGATAACGTCTACGTACGTACTTGGGTAGACGTATATACGTGTACCCTTTCCTCTCTTTCGACGGACCTGTTGCACCTGTAATTTTTCTTTTTTCTTTCTTCTTTTTTATTTTCCCTTCTAGGCGACTCTCTTTCAAGAAGAATCAATTTCGTAAGTCGCGAGTTTGCGGCGAGAGGAGAAAAGAAAATGTTTAAAACACGAGGCGTCGTCGTACCCCTCGAAAGGGAGAAAGAAGGAGATGGCAGTAGTGGTAGAAATCGAATTATCTCGTTAGAAGCCGCAAAGTGGACTCGCGAAGAAACCTTTGCAAAGCACTCTCCTAAGCCAAATACCCGACCCGAATTCGCGGGTCTTCCATATCCATACATCCGGCTCCTCCGTGGGGTTTCCGAAGAGCACGCGTTTCCAAATCGTCTGAACTCCGCTCGCATTTGTTTAACAAGCTCTTCGCTAATGATCATCGATTGCCCAAGAAGGCGCAGCAGCCATGTTGAACAGCCCCTCGGTCGATTCTCTCTCCCTTGGCAAACGCGAATAAATTTCTAGCGACTCTGGAGAATCCGCGTCTCCGTCGAACGCGCCCAAAGAAATTGGCTTTGCTCGAACACGAGGAAATTTTGCGCACGACTGCGAGCGACGAGGATTAGATCGATACGGATAGGAACGTCGTCGACGATCGACGACGATAGGACGTTTGTAAAATTGAAAGAGAATAGCGGCCGAGACACGCCAGACTTTGCATTTTACAGACTACGTGCCCATTCGCGTACGGAGTATTGATCTTAGGGGGATGATTTTTAAGACTCGCTTCGAGACCACCAGTACAGATGGCATCACCTTACGCCTGCAATTTCCAGGGAGAGCGAATTCGTACGAGATCGTCCGTCGCTGCACTCTCGTCCTTCGAAATTCTTTAATCGCGTGCCTATCGTCGATCTCAATGACTCCGGCGAGCCCGATCGAGCGAGGATCGATCGATGAATGATCGATCGTCGAGATTTCGGCGCGATTAATATCCGTTACACGTTTCTCTCCGCTCTCGTTTCCTCCGAACGGAGGAAACTTTCTATTAATCGTATTTGACAATGGTCGCCTCCCCTCCGTCATAAATAATAATTCCTCTCTGATCGGCATCGACAGGGTACGTCCTTTTAAACTCTCGGATAGTTTCTCTCTCGCTCTCCGGCCGTCTACCTCGAAACATTTACGTCGTGATAACTTCTTAAGGCTTCCCTCGAGAGGTAAGTTCCTCGACGACGACGACGACGACGGTGGTTCTCAACGGAGCTCCTTTTCGCGATGCCGTCCGATGCGGCGGCTCTGATATAGAACGATCTCGGTAATTTATGCAAGATAAATCGCTGAGATCGGATATACGGATGTTTCGGAGGAAAGAATTCGTCTCGATAAGAATCGATAGGAAGAGGGAAAAGGTCCGACGTAGAGAGCAGAGGCTCTCAAACGAGGAGACGATTATAGACGTCGTACGCGAGAGCACGGAGGTTATTGACCAGGCGAAGATAGGTTCGCCGAAGGGGTGGCGTCGGCGACGACGACGGTGGTTCGGTAGGGTGTTGGTGGGTGCGAAAGGGAGGTGTCGCAGACGACGTTGGTGGCAGCAGTCGTTCGCACGTAGGTAGGAATCTAAGTTTACCGACTGTTGTTCCGACCTACGAGAGAGGGAGAAACGGCGAGAGATTTACCCCCCGAAGAACCTTCCTTTCTCTCTTTTTTTTTTTTCTAAGAGCGACGCGTCTACGGGTTTGTCAAAACTTAGGATCGCCGTTATTCCCTCTTTCTCGCGAAGAAGAACGACGAGGAGGTTTCGACGTCGCTCGCTCGTTCTCTCTCGAACCAACTTTCGTTACGATTTTCGGCGGATCGTCGTTGCTCGCAGCTCGTATCGAAACGTAATTATTCGTGGAACGAGACCCAAAACCCGTTCGACATGGTCGACGAAGGAAAAGTCAGGGAAATGGCAAGAGGGGAGGGGGATAAAAACGAATTTCGATATTCTCGTGGTCTTTCGCGCGCATTTTCGCTAGGAAACTATTCCTATTCGTCGACTCTCCGACACTTGGCACCACTCGTCGTACCCCGTACTTCGCAGCGTCGTTAGCGTTCGAGCACCCAAACGATCCCCGATTCTCGGGGCTCGAGTGTAAATTATTTTTAAGTGCCCGAGACGCCCCAGCTAATTACCCACATGGAAACGCGAAAGAAAAAGCAATCTCCTTTTGTTTCAACGGCGCGCTTTATTGATCGAGCCTTGGATCGCTGTTACCTATATCTTAGAATCTACTCGACGCACGGATATATGTATGTATGTGCGCGCGCGCGCGCGCGTCTGTGTACGTATCGTTTTGCGAGCGAGCTGGATCATCGAACGGACCTGTCTCAATGGCACTTTATTCTACTATCTCTGCTCGCAAACGAATGCGTACGCTCGTGTGTTTGCGTGTGGATTAGACGAGTCATTCGGAAGAATTTTCTCGATTCGTTGGAAACGAGTATCGACCCGATGTGCCGGCATATAGTCCGATCTTTCTCCCTATCGTGCCTTTTTGCTTTCTCTCTCGCTCTCCCTCCCCTTCTCCTCCTCCTTGTCTTCCCTCCATCGTGTCTAGCCTCATCCCCCACCACTTTCTCGAAAACTGTGCGAGAGAGCTGCGTGTTGTGCGCCCGCGCGCCTTTTACGCCTATGGATTTCCTCCTACGTTATTCTCCCTCTCTCTCTTTCTCTCTCTCTCGCTCGCTCTCGCTCTCGCTCTCGCTCTGGCTCTCTACTTCTTCCTAGATAGTTGTCCTGTCTTTACTAGGAATTGCAGGAAAATTAACCAAGTGACCTTGTTGCGCTGGAAAAATTAAGCTCGCTTTAAATAAAGGCATTTTTAATATTTTCCTTTTCGCAACCGTATATAAACCGTATAAAATAAAAACGAGAAAAGCTGAAGGAACTCGATGACAAACGAATACGCTCTGCACGGAGGAGAGGACAAAATTTTTCAAGCTACGTCGTTTTTTCATTCCTCTCCTTTCCCTCTTTTCATGCACTTTTTTAACTTCATCCACCTACGTTCTCTCATTAGAGAATTTGTGCGACATCGAAATTTCCACTCTCTTTCGAGACCTTTCCTCGTTCTTTTTATTTCTTTTTCCCTTTTTTTTGGTTTTCTTTGTTTTTTTTTCCTGCTTTTTTCCCAACCTCTTTCTCTTTTTCTCTCTCGAGATACTTGAAGGTAGACGGAACGTCTACCATGACGATCGTTCGAGTATCCGAAGCTTGCGAGAACTTTGCAGAAAACAAATTCCAATCGAGTTTGAAGCTCGTCGCGAAGCACGAGTACTTTTCGAGTACGAAAACGATGGATCGGCGACAAAATGACGAAGGATGATTCTTCTGGACTCGTACGGCTCTAACGGGAATACCTTTTTTTCCTCGCTAGGGTCGTCGTTCCGTTCGCGAGATGCGTCGTTTCTCCCCTCTCCTCCTTTTCCTCCTTCTATAGTCGCGTAATCAATTAGTCATATCGGTAGGAAATCTTGTTGTATCTCGATAAAAGGAGAACCCCTGTATATTTCGACGACAAGTACGTAGGACGAACGTCGAGCGTAGTACGAAGCTTCGACGACTTGAAAAACGCTGTCGTAGCATAATTATCATATTACGTTATATTTATATATCGCTTGAGTAGTTTAAAGCGAATCACCGATTTTAGAATATCCGTGGCTTTATTTTTTATGCAATTGTTATGGCGAGGCACTGTTACACACCTATTACACACGTATATATTATACATTTGATATCTAGTAGTTGCGGCAGACTCGACGCGTCTGATTTATATCGGGTATACGCCGTATATATATGTATGTGTATGTTCGTACGTACGTATATATATATACGTATACACGTATACGATCGGATGTATCGTCGCTTATTTTTTAAAATGATCACTTTTCGTTTTACTGCGCATATTATCTATTGATATGAGTGTGTGTGTGTATATATATATACATATATATATGTATATACGTATATATAGTTGTGCGTATCGTTTAGATCTAGATGTATTGATAATTTAATGGTCGTTAGTATATCACCCATTGCTCTCTAACGCATAGCCACGTTTGAAGTAAAGCGCAAGAAAGAAGAAGGCGTATTTGTATCATAGCGGATTTTTGTGATTGTCTCTTTCGTATTGAACTTGCGTAAGCTTCTATGGTAGACTATGTTATATTTTTTACGTTTCGTCGGAGCGACGCTGGAATGAGTAAATCGTTAGATATTTGCTGTGTGTTTGAGCGGAAGCGTTTAGACGTTCGAGAGGAAAAAGAAAAGAAAAGAAAAGAGGAAAGTCTCAGACACGTTTTCTTGGCTCGGTCGATCGGCCAGAGAAGGACATTCTTCCGCAGACTTTCCCGACGACGTTTTGCCATCGAGCGAAATGAAAGAGTGGGAAAGAGTACTAGACGGATGAAAAGATGAAAAGATAAACAAGTAGAAAAGAAAGAAATTAGATAGAGAGAAGGACTACGCTTAAAAAGCGGCGAGCCACCGTCGGCCCGTTGATGAAAAGTCTTTTCAGCTGAGAACCGCTGTTGTCTCTTTTTTTTTCAAGGATGCAGGTACGAAATCTGGTTGTCGGGCCTGGTGAAGTGACTGTGGACCACCAGGTGCGGGCGCGAACGGTGGACCAACGGTGACCAAGACACGGTGTATTGTCTATTGTGAGTTTCCTCTAATTACCAGATCCTAACCGAGTCCAGGTAAAGAAACCACGATGGGAGAGCGAGAGAGAGAGAGAGAGAGAGAGAATAGCTTCCTTATCTCTTAGCAAAGTTAAATGGAGCACGCCGACGAGTTTCTTCCGAACGAAGTAATGATAAAAAGTTCGTTTCCGCGTGGGTAAGGAAAAATGGCGGACGAAAAATCTCGAAATCTGGCACACCTCGATACTTTCTACGTTTCTTAAGAACCTGCAATAAGTTTGGCTCGATCGACTAGAGTCACGCACGCGATCGAATTTAGGTTAGAACGTCCTCTCGACGTTCGCGTAGCGAAAGCACCGCGTCGTCGGCGGTTTTAATCCAACGACCGGATCGAAAGGAGGGAAAAAGAGCTTTTGCCGATCGTCGATTCCGCAACGATCGAATCGATGGGTGTGGTCAGGATTTCTGCCTCTCTCGCCAAGAAATTCCCTTCGCGCATTCTATCGCTCTCTCCTTTTTTCCTTCGTTCGTCGCCCTTTCTTCTCTCTCTCTCACTCTCACTCTCACGCTTCTCGTTCTTTTTTTAGCTTACTCTCTCGCACCGATCGACCTTTCTCTCTTTTCCCTCTCCGTTCCATCGTTCCTATCTATCTCTTCGCACATTTTGACTCTTTCTCGTTATGTATATCACATGGAAGTAGGGTAATCGTTAGAAAAGCATCACTAACATACATAACCACGTAAACGTAACGTTGCAAAAAAAAAAATAACGAAAATGATTCCTCCCGCGACTTAGATCGCTCATAGATCCTCTCGCAAATGGTGTGTACGCGTGTGTGAGTGGCCGTTCGTTCGCTCGCGATTTACTTTATCGCGTTCCGCGTTACGTAGCCGTGGTAAACGCGAGCGCGCGTTTACGGTGTAGTCGGTAAGTAGACTCGTAGGTACCCGCGTTACCGATGTCAGTTTCTCAACGGGTTCTCTCTCTCGTAATCTCGAAACGGGTTTGGGCTCCGCGCGATGCCACGTAGAAATGGCAAACGCCGGGATATCTTCCTTTTCGATGGAAACTTGTTCGTCCTTTTTCGATCGACTCGACGTGGGAAGCGTTTCGTACGGTTAACGCGATAACGAATCGCGTCTCCGTATCGTTGAACCGTTCCAACGAATTTCTCTCTACTTTTCCTGTTTTATTTCATTTTTTCGATCGGGGTTATTACGAGGTCGTAAAAGCAACCACAGAACGAGTTCGCGTTTTATTCGACGTTCGTATCGCTCTCTCTGCCTCTCTCTTTACCGTTTCGCTTCTTTTTGTCTCGTCCTTCCGCTTTTTCCCTATACCCTACTTCATCTCTTTTTTCTCCGTCCTTTTTTGTTTTTTGTTCCTTCTATGGTCACGCCACGCGCACACGTTCTCTCTTTCTTTCCTTTCTTCATCGGAAGCTATTGGATCGTAACGACGGAGTTACTCTCGCGCGCACGTTCGAAATCGAGCGTTTCTCGGCAAAAACGGTCTCTTTTCTTCGTACCACGGTATCTTTCTAATGGTCTCTTCGAAAGGAATGAAACAAAAAACAATAAATAGATAAATTCGGCTCGTCCTACTCGGAGTAAATCTTTCATTCGTCGAACGTAATTACACGAGTCGCGAAAATAGCGTGGTAGCAGTGACGTAGTTGGATACGCTCGATGGTGGTAAACGCTCGCGTGAACGATCTTCGGCCAGGGTGTTCGCTTAGAACGATTAGGAATAATCGGCTATGCGCGACGCGTCCGTCGATCGTCGTTCTTCGCGAGATACCTGATCGATCGATCGATCGATCGTTTCACGGGCTACCACGACGATTTTCGAACCCACGCGCGATCGGAAACGTATTTCTAATTAACGTTTGATCGACGATTGATTTCGTAACGTTCGGGTAACGAGCCAAGAGACTCGAGCGTTTGTCTTTTATTCGTAGACGTAGAAAATCCGTTCTAAGCTTTCACCGACCATCGTCCTTCGTAGCAAAAATCCTATAGGTCCGTAGAGATTCCGTTCGATCCGCGATTCGATCGACTCCGCAAAGTCCGTTGACTTTCTTGCGGCGTATCTCCGATACGTGCTGTACACGCGTACATACGACTTATATAATTGCGTTTGTCTCTTTATATTCTTACGTAACACCCGTACAGTATTCCCTCTCGTTTGATCTCTATTTAGCAACTAGTCCGTAGTGCTCTTCGGAGCGAACTCCAATATTAACGAAGCATCGATAACAAAGTATCCCGTTGTTTAACCGATTAACTATGTATCACGTTGTCGATTGGTTGAGAGCATCGTAAAAGAGCATGGGTATATACATAAGTATGTACGCACACGCGCGGGTGTGTATAAATGTGTGTGTGTGTGTGTATTGTTTCAAGTAACTTGGTTGATGTGTTGCACACTCTCGTCGTATTAAGAAACAAGCACATCCGCAAGTACTCTGCTTCCGTAGGAAAGGAAAGAAGTAAAATCGATCCGGTTGGTCGTCGATGGTGTGTAGTAGCGCGAAGAGGAACCATGTTGGATCTCAAGATGGCGCAGGACCAGAACGTACGAGACCTCGCGAAAGCTTATTTATTAAGGGTGTCGTCGGCGGCAGGAACCTCGAGAAGGTTGACAAAGAGAAAGGTGACGAGAAGGCGCGCGTGCTCCGTTCCTTTGGGAGAAGACAAAAGAAGCAGGGATTTCGAGGAGAAGCTCCTCTTCTCTCGCGTTTCGCCGTGTTGCGTACAAAGGACAGCGAAGAGCAAAGAGAGTCCACGAGCGTGTTCTCTCTTTTGTCATGCCAACGACGAGGAGAAGAGAGTGCACGAGAAAAAGGGACGAACGAAAAGAAAGAGGGGAAAAGAATGGAGGACGCGCTTCGTCCCGAAGGATCTCGCGTCATCGATCGATGCGATAAGAGGCGAACGACGTTCTAAAGATCGACGGAGGGAGATGGAAGCGATTGAGCAGAACGAGCTAGACGCGGGCCAAATCCGAGAGCGGCGTCGATGAAAACTAGTCCTTTTCTTTCGAGCTCCTTCCCTCCTCCCCCCCTCTCTCTCTCTCTCTCTTCTCTCTTATTATTGTACCGTCACTCGGATGATAACGAAATCGTCAGGTGATGGTGGGTTTTGGAAAGAAAGTAGTACGAGAGAAGGAGAAAGATCGATTTTCCATAGGAAGGGAAAGCGAGAAGAGAAGAGCGGGGGGAGGCTGGCGGGGAAGAACTCTTGTACGACACTGATTTAGCGGTAGGTCAGTAAATTGGTTGAAACAACCGAACACGACACAGACCGTAATCCCTTTTCTTTCTTCTTTCGTTTTCCGTTCTTCCTATATTCTTTTATGTTTTTCGCTGTTGGTTTTCTCTTCTTTTTCCTTTCTTTCGCTACTCGTTTCTGCAAGATATCTCAGTTGTGTTGTACCTTTTAACAGAAGTAGTCAACCCGAAATTAGATTTTTCACGATCGTCGTCTTTGACCGTCGATTTGTCGCGTGGTGCTCGATGGGGGGTGTTCGATACTCTCTCTCTCTCTCGCGCGTGGACGCCTTCATTTCAAGACGAGTACGACGAGTAGTTGTCAAGATGTCGAACACTCCTTCGAAATATCGAAAGTAGCATTCCGTTACACGTTTTTTAATCAGAGTGGTTTTCTTTGTGTTGTTTTGTATATGTAACATGTCGTGTCGTTGAGTTACGAGTTTCCAACGTAGATAGTCACTAGGATACATCTACGAGCGATCGTGTCGGCTTCGCTTATTAGATGGGAAAGAAAATTTAATTAGTCTTGTTTAGCCAACTTTTGACAGACTTTATTTTTCTCGAATTTTCTTTCTCAAGTAGGCAGAGATGTATGTTCAATTCTTTACGGTGTATAAATTATAACATGGCTTACCCAGTTGCAGTTATACCGTATCGAATAAAATCTAAATATTTAGAAATAAAAAACATAGTACATAGCGATAATTAACAAGTAGTATCGACCATAGAAACGAGCATTTTCTAATTTTAGTGGAATTATTCGGCGAGGAACGAATAATAAAAGAAGAAGATATCGCCCCAGAGATTTCATTAGTTTTTACGTAAATTGTACAAAGATAATTACACGTTGTTATATATATATATATTTTTTTGTGAACGAAGACCGAAAGAACGGCGGACGTTGACTGCGTTACCACGGGAAATTTCTACCACGGCAAAACAGATTCGATCGGTATTGCGGAGGAAAGGTTGTCGATAATGTAGAAATCTTTATCGCTGGTACGAATGCGAGCTACCTTTTCCGCAATTGGTAAAGAAGTCTGAACGAATTTCGACGGACGATCTCGTTTCCTTTCCTCTACGAATTTCGATTTATTACAATTCGTTGTTTATCGTACGAACGATTAATACGAGTTTTCTGCAATTACGGAATTTTATCGCTGCGAATACGATTCTCTGACCCTCGATAACGATTATGCGATAGAAAAATGCAGACGAGTCCAAACTTGTCGATTACTTCGATTAGCATTTCGTTGCACAAAAAAGAGAAAAAATTTCTCGAGCCTATCGGATTGCACAAAACTGTCGTGCCATGCGAGACATCATCGGTATTTTTTATTTCCTTTCGAGAGAATACGAACGAGATAGTTACGTAAATCTGAAAGCGTTCCTCTCGTTGAGACGACGACGTAGCGATATATCGCATATACAAATTCTTCTCTCTAACGTCCATCGATTTTCGAACCGTTTCGCGTGCAAGCTATAACTCTCGATGGCCTCTTCGCGAGAAGAAGGTACGTATTACGAACGCTCGGTCGGTAATTCCAAGCTAGGTAATTCCTAGATTTGTCCGTTTTTTATAAGATTGAATAAAAATGGCACGGCAGAGAGGGAGAGGGACGGAAACTTGGCACATGGAGAAATTATTCTCATACTTCCTCGCAGAAGGAAAAGAAAAAGTTTGAGGATCTTGAGGGATTCTCGTTGGATGATTGGGACGATGAGAAAGATTCTCGAGGATAATCGATGATCGGAAGGAGGATCGTCGAGAAAAGAGAAAAAGAGATGAAGAATTAGTAGGAAGGCCTTTGCCTTTAATCAAGACTCGCTCGTCGATCGTCGAGCGTGCTAGACTTTCCACGTTGCTAATGAAAATGCGAGGGAGGGGAAAAGAGAAAAAATCTCGGATCGGTCGATGAAAAGAGCGAAGAGAAAAGAAAGGAAGAAAGAAAGAAAGAAAGAAAGAAAGAAAGAAAAAAAAGGGATTTCTCGTTCCTATCGATAGTCGTCGTTCGCATCAGCTATTCCTTCTGGCCTGGGCGTGCCCGGGATACATTCTACGTACAAGATACGTTGTTGGTGGTGTGTTGGTGTCGGTGATGGCGATGCTTGTAGCGGTCGTTGTGGATTTAGGAGGGTTACTACACTGGGGTATGGTGTTTCCCGTTGGCCATCTGTCGAGGGTGCCCCCCGTGGATTAATTGGAGCCCCGCGTATTGATCCAATAACATAGAGGTACTGGATACACGAGCCACGAAGAGAGAGGGAGCTAACGCGAGTCGTCAGCCTAGGAGAGTAGGGGTTGATAGAGGGGGAGAGAGAGAGAGAGAGAGAGAGAGAGAGATATTCCTGGGATATATGAGATAGGAGAGGCACTGGGAGGAAATAAGGAAACCTATTAGCTAATGGAAAAATCGTCGGTCTTCGTTAGACGACGACGAATCGTCCAGATTTCAAAATCTCTAATGGGCGACTCTTTGAACATTTTTGATCCTCGCGTCGATCGAATTTACGTAGGACTAAACGAAAAGAAACTAAAAAGGGAGATGTTTACTCGTTCGAAAGGGCACTCGCAGTTCTCTCCCGAGCCTCCTCTCGCTCGGCGCGTGTGTTAATTTCTTAAAAGGATTCGGTACGCGAAGCTTGCTGGAAAGAGGAGGGTGGACGCGTGTAAGGTGGTAACTTAAAAAGCGACTACCCTACAAACGACTTTGCTCCAAGACTTTGAAGCAACCCCTCTAGCTATTACCGCCTTGTTTCATCTCCAGCATCAACGCACGTTGCTGTTTCACCGCGTTAATCGTCGGTCTTAATTAAAACTAATATCGTCCAAATTAAAACAAATTGAGGACGCAACGCCCTTAGTCTTCTCGTTCGGAGAAAGAGAGAAGTGGGAGGGGAAAAAAGAAAAAGAAAGCAAAAAAAGATTATATACATACATATATACGTAAAGAATCTTGGCGCGTGTAGAGTCGTAGAAGACGGAGAAAAAACGAGAAAAAACTACTCGTAGTTCGGAAATGAAGCATGTAACTGAGTTTTCTGTTGGTTTTATTTCCTTGAAATTTGATTTATTATTCATTGACTTTCCATTTTTCTTCGGCGCACAACGTGATCGTTATAATTCATACAGTTTCTATTGGATTTCAAAGTTCTATCGAGTTTCGTTCTTTTTCATCGATCGAATTCTTCCTACACGCAACGACTCGACGAAAGTTTACACGAGCAACCTTTAATAATACATACACCATATAGATATCTAATACGCGAGTACTCTTTGAATCTCGGATTCGGCTCAACTCGGAAATATATACATATCTAAATTCTACGTGTGCATATCTAAATAGGTACACATAAGGTAATGGTGCTTATATAAACGTTTATACGGTTAACGTGTACGTGTGAACATAGCTTGATTACAGCTGCCACTGCGACGTGCAACGCATGCAACCTGCTTTGCCGCAAATACATATATTATATCGATCGCGGCTTCTCAGCCCGCCGGAAAACGCCGTCAACTTTACGTGTAGCGTTTTATATCGCGATGCTATGAATTCTCTCGTTTCTTTTTCTTTTTCTCTGCGATCGAGAAGAAACTTTTTTTCGGGAAAATCGGTTTCTACGACGATTCGCGTAATTGGAAGAAGAAAGTAAAAAAAAAAAGGTAAAAGAGAAATGAGGGAATCGGCGCTGATACTCGGACAAAAGTGCTAATATTAGAAAATTTCCAAAAGTATTATCTAAAATCTATAGTAATGCCTACACAACAACGACATCTGCATGTGGCAGCATGTACTCTACGATCTACAACATCTATGGGGTTCTCTGTCTAAGGTCTCTCACGCGAATAAATATGGCGGACCTTTTTCTCTTTTTTTTTATATATATATATTTTTCACAACGAGCTCGATCGGCATTCTCTTCCACGTTCTTCCTTTTTCTCTCTCGTTGATTCGTTTCCGCGTTCGTTGGGTCGTTCCTTTTCGTCTTCTCTGCTTTTGATATTCCTCGAGATAAATAGAAGGTAGCTAGCTTTCCACTCGTTCCTCCTAGCATGCTGGTGTCCTCTCTCTCCCTTTCTCTCTCTGTTCTTATCGATGAAAGATTCGCCACCTAGCGTCCATGCCCTGAAGCAAAGTACAGAGAGAGGGCGAGCCGACAACGCGTTCCCATCCACCCCAATCGCAACTTCTCTGCTCCACCCCGTATCGTTCGAAGCACCACAGAAAAGCACCACTATCACAGTCATCACGGTTAACAACTTGTCACCGACGTCACCAACACAGTTATCATCGGCACTTCCACGCAAACGGTCATCGACGTACTCGTCTCACGATCGTCACGAACGAAGAATGACCTCTCCATCTCCACTCTATATCTGTCCTTTCTCGAATATCAATTCGTCGTCGAGTTTCCGTCAAATGCTCTTTGAGAAAGGGGAGAAAAAAAAGACGAAAACTACGAGCGACCTCGATGTTAAGGTTTGCATCGATCCCGTTCGAGACTACCACCACCCCTCTTTTTATGGAGTCGCTTTAATTTGGTATATCAAACTGGGCTTGGATACAAAATCGATTCGTTGCTCGATAGAAGCTGCTTTAAAAGAGACATCAAATTATTTCTTTCCAACAAAATGACGGAGAGTCAAGTTGCACGTCGAGTCGAGAAACATTTGCAGGAGGAGACTCGAAACTGCCAATTATCGTGTTTGAATTGTCCATAATTATTTTAGAGGATACTTTAAACTCCTCCTTTTTTTTCCATTCTCGGAAAAACGTCGAATCATCGTACGTTACGCGATCTTTTTTTTTTTTTCTTGCAAATTCAGTGATAAAAGAAAAAAATAGAATTTGGTGAAAAATTCTTATATCGTGTTCGGCGTTCAATACCGGCCATCTTGGGTATGCCAAGCAGAGAGAACATGCTGCGAAAACGAAATCCGTGGGTCTTTCTCGTTCAAAATATATCTCGTTCCAATCACTGAGAGTTTTCGATCGAACGTCATCGCGACGACTACGTCGAGCAAGAGAACGAGGAATCAGCCGCGCCTTCCAAAAGCTACCTTATCGACCGGAAACACCACATCGCTCGTGGTATCCACGTTGGCGATAATACGAGAGACATCTCCGTGGAAAGGTTCACCTCGTGGCCATCTTTCTTCCTAAAATAAAACGAGGCTCGACTAGTAGATTCGGTTTTTTTTTTTCATAGCAAAAGTTTGCGATTTCTCAAACTAGGAGCCCTAAACCCGTTACTCCGTTAAATATGTACATGCACGGTAAAACGTAATGGCTGCTCGATCAAACAAAGTTTGTCACGAAGCACCAAAGTAAGATAAGACGACACACTGCCGTGTTTTACCGATCCAACGAAGAAGAAAAAAAGGAAGAAGAAGAAGAAGAAGAAGAAGAAGAAGAAGAAGAAAAGTAATCAACACAGAAGTACAGATTGTAGGAGGTATAGGGGATAGAGAGGTCAGCCATCGTAGCGACGAACGTGTTCTTCCTGAAAAGAATCCTCGCCGTTGAAAGTAGAGTAGGGTAGAATATCGGCGTCGAATGGACCACGAGACGAGGACAATGTCCCATCACACCAGTAACTCTTTGAAGGCGTACTGCTGTGACAGGACAATATCCCCGGCACTGGTACACATGCGTGATCTCCCTCTCATCCGATGATCGTGGCACTGAACAGTCCCGATACGTTGACAATACACGGGAGTCCCTTTAAAGAAAATCCAAAGACTTTTTTTCCTACATTCTGTTACATTTTGGCCGGATCGATTACTCGAACGCGACGCGCCAACTCGTCTAGGTTGCGTGTTTGTCCTCGAGTTAGCTCGTTGGATAAAAATACGAAGCTTTGTCAATGCGAGGCCGACGACGACGACGACGGCGGCGGCGGCGACGACAACGGCGACGACGGCAAAGTTTTTCTTCTCGTTCGCGTTCCACCGATCGGGAAACTTTGCTCTCGTCCTCGAAGAAAGAATGTTTCTTCCGCGTTTAGTGCGCGTATCGCTCGGTCGAGCGTCCCGACGGCACTGCGTCTCTCGATGGCGGTGCCGCCTCCGCACCCTGTCCCTCCCCCACCCAAAGCGGGAGAGAGACGATCGGCCACCTCGGAGCCCCACCAGAGCAGGACTCACCCTCGAAAGTACCGACGCACCACAGCCAGAGAGAGACTCCTCTCTCTCTCTCGGTGAAGCTACGCGCGTCTCTACGTACGTAGCTCGCGCTTGCGCTTTGTCAAGTGCGCGCGCGCACCCCCACAAGAGAGAAAGGAGGGTAGACGAGTTACTCGATGTTGCCGTGGGGCCACTGCTGTTTACCGGCCATTGGAGTATTCCTCGATACACTGAAAATACTTCGATTTATACTCTCTACCATCGCGTCCTTCTCCGCTTTTGCTTTCGCTTCTATCTCCGTGCGATTTCCTTGCGAGTATCTTTGCTCTCTCGAGCCACCGTGCGATTCTCTTCGCACTCGACGTCACGTTTTTCCTCTTCTCTCTATTTTTCATATTTCTTTTCCAGGCTTGGCTATGGCGAGCCAAGCGAACGGGGTCATGGCTAGAAAGAGCGTCGTAGTCGATCGCAAGTTTGACGAAGCTCTCTCGATGTCGTCCCGATCGATTTCGAATTCGCCGATGGATTCTACGAGGTCGTTGATACCGCGACTAACTCCAAAGCCAGTCGTCCGTCTTTTTCTTTCCTTTTTTGTTCCTTTTTCTTTCTTCCTGTCCCTGCGTCGGTCGAGTAACGCGGCAGTAGGGTACGAGCTCGGTTTGAGGAGCTCGATCGAAAGGCGGGGACTGCTGCCGAGGGAACGAAGAAAGTAGAAGGATGAGACAAGCCGTGTCCTCTCCTCTTTATCCTACGACATTCGTCGTGCGAAAATTTGCCTTGCTCCGATGTGTGCGATGGAGCTAAGAATTTCACGAGAAAGAGAGGGAGGGGAAGAGAGAGAGAGAGAGAGAGAGAGAGAGAGAGAGAGAGAGAGAGATCCCCATCGCGATCGATTCCTTCCGCGAGCTCGGGAAAGACGGTCTAGGGAATTCTCGGCTAGAGAAAGAGATTCGAGGAGAGGGATATATGGCAAGAAGATGTAACAACGAAGAGAAAGAGAAAGAGAAAGAGAAAGAATGGAAGATACGAGGAGAAAAGGAAGGAAGAAAGAATTTTCGCAGGGGTGGATCAGGACGCACGCGGTGCGGCGCGGCGCGGTGCGGAACGCGACAACCCCCGGAAGAACCGACTGGAGAGGGAAAGAACGGAGGGGCGTATTGATCCACCAGCTGCGCGTTCTCTCACCCTCTCCGCCTCTACCGTTGCCACCCCCACTACCAGCAGCTTCTCTTTCTCCGTTCCTACATCGAAACACGTTCGCTCGTTTCTCTTCGACCCTCTCCGGCAGGCAGGCAGGCAGGCAGGCAGGCACTCTACTTGCCTCGGGACCTTCTCTCCGCGATCGTGCATCCCCTTTCTCGTCTCGCAAACTCGACGCCGCACCCCACCCAGCGCGCACCCTCTCTCTCTTTCTCTCTGACCGTGCCCGCGAACGTGCACGATATATCCAAAGCGAACTAACGCGCGACCCGTCTTCTTCCCTTTTCTCTTCTTATTCTTTCTTTATTTTTTTTCTCTGTTTCCTTGCTTCATCCATTTTATTTTATCGGTCCTGATGTTTCTTCCTTTCTTCGTCGCATCCCTGCGATTCCTATTTTCTTTCGTTTCTTTTCCATCCACGTAGTCCCTCCTTCCTTTTCTCTCCCATAGAGTTTTAAGATAAAGTCGCCCGTTCCTTTTCTCCTTCCCTTCTCGAGGATCGACGTGTCATCGAGAACGAAGAAACGGATAGAGAATCGATCGATCGAACTTCTCTCCCATGCGACCATTCCATGAGAATAGCTCACGAAGACCGAGTAGCTCGTCGTTGGTTCCTCTATAGTTGGACGAATTTTCGAATTATTCGCCATTTTCTTTGGACGTCGACGAGTCAAGCTCTCACCGACGTGTCGATCGATATGACGACGACTGGCAAAGGTCGATCGTACCTTTCAGGGATCGGACACGAGCTGTCCGATTCGATTCTCGTGGTACGCCTACTTCGTCCTTGTTAAATGAAGAGCTAGTAGTAGGCAGGGGATATGTGTATTACGTGCGTACGTACATATAGGCAGGTCGGAAAAAATTAGCGTTAGTTGTATTTTAAGTAGATGATAGGGGACGTACCTTGAGAACACGGGGGTTGCGCAGGTCGAAAAATCGTGGCACCGAAGGAATTTCGAATCGGTGATAATCTCTGAGACTAAAAAAGCAAAGAAAGAAACGCTGACTAAGTGGTCGTTACAAAGGAACACGGTGTTACCGAAGGACTTACGTTACATCGATCGTAGTCACAAACATCCTGTGGTAGCACATGAAAGAGATGGAAAACAATAGCGCTGTTTTAATTGCCAACAGTGGTATTAACTGAAACGTACGACATAAAATGGGTAAAGAAAAGCTGTGTCGGGTATCATCGCAGAATTTTCACGCGCTTGGTCGATTTTCACGTTAGAGATTTTAGCGTATGTAGTCCCCGTATGTACGTATCGAAGTTGTTTAGTCGAAGGAGATAACTGTATTTGCCTTTCCCTCCCCCTTTTTTTTCTTTGTTCTTTTTTCTTGAGAACCAATGCTTCGATCGAGGAGTAGGGGAATTTCAAAGTCCGACGCATAAATTTTCAAGCTTCCCTACTGCTCCTCGTCCAAGCAATGGTAATCGAAACGTTCTGATCTATCGTCGTATCGATGAATCTGTGGGATTTATGTTTCAGCGCCGGCATGGAGGCAGCGAACGGTGCCATCGAGCACGATTTTCACAATGCTCTGGTCCCGATAAACGGTAGCCATTCCGGCAGTTCTGGTAGAAGTACGCCAAACGGAGGCGATCCAGCCCCTGGAAAACTCTTTGTCGGTGGTCTGTCGTGGCAAACCAGTAGCGAAAAGCTCAGGGAATACTTTGGCATGTTTGGAACCGTAACTGACGTTCTCATCATGAAGGATCCTGTTACTCAGGTCGGTTTTATCGTCATGACTCTCGAGGAATTAGAAGGAGCGTCGCTTTATATGAGGCTGTTTGCACCGCGTTAGAGTCAATCTTTCTCTCTCTCTCTCTCTCTCTCTCTCTCTCTCTCTCTCTCTCTCTCTCTCTGTCTCTCTCTCTCTCTCTCTCTCTCTCTCTGTCTCTCTCTCTCTCTCTCGTTTTGCAAAATACGTTTTCATGGTGGACGTGCACGTACTACGAGGCGCGCATCGTCCAATCGTGCAAAGCAGCAGCTTCGTGTATTTGCTCCCAAATCGACCAATTTTTCGTCTCTTTCTCGATAGGTCAAATCGTTTAAAGCAGTTCTTTCCTTGTACCTTCCAAGTATCTGATTTAAACGTACAAGGCGCGCGACGAGTTTATTTTCAAGGAGATTCGATGCACCAGTTTCTATTCCTTTCACTTTTGCACGAGACTTTATACAGTAGAAAGTAGAAAGAGAGTTGTACTAATCGATGTAACTAATAGCTGAGAGAGTATAAAGGAAGTAGAACGTAATAGTACAATGTATTATATTGACCGTAAAAAAGTGACGAAGGGCAGAAATATATCGAAAGTTTGCTAAACGTAATTGGGGAAACACGTTTCGCGTAGGGGAATCGAGATTACTTACGATCCGTAATTGATACTTAAAAATTTTATTCTCCTTGTCTTATATTTAACCCTAGAATGTTTGTCTTTAAATTAGCTTGGAAAGCCTTGCATGTAAATGGTAGTTTGGTAGCATTAGCTAATTGTAAATAACAACATTTATATATACATTATATATATATATTTATTTGTAATACGACTACTTTTTCGATGCAGTTAGAATCAGGAATATATACGGATACGGACACGCACATATATGTATAGGTATATGTGTGTATGCATTTCGGCGATTGGAAATTGTTCGGTGAAAAGAGCAGGGCGAGAGACGTGTTATCGAGTTTTCGCGATATTGCCCAGGTGAGAGAAACGGTCGAGCGGCGTGTTTGAATTTAGGCGAGAAACGGAAAGAGACAAAAAAGAAACAAAGCAATACAAAAAAAAATAATAATAATAAAAGAGAAAAAAATCCGAGCTAAGTTTAAGAAAAGAAAAGAGAAAAAGAATGAAAGCCCCAAAAGGTAGAGAAAGCGGACAGTCGTGCATCGTGGCCGTTCTGGCTTTATCGGTTACAGCGTAGTCGTGGGTTCGGTTTCATCACGTTCGCCGAGCCCGGCAGCGTCGACAAGGTGCTGAAGTGTCCTATCCACACCCTGGACGGGAAGAAGATCGACCCGAAGCACGCGACGCCGAAGAACCGCGCGAAGCAGGCTAATCGGACGAAGAAGATCTTCGTCGGTGGGGTGAGTCAGGAGACGAGTAGCGAGGAGGTAAAGGCCTACTTCAACCAGTTCGGCAAGGTCGAGGAAACGGTGATGCTGATGGATCAGCAAACGAAGCGACATCGGGGTTTCGGCTTCGTTACGTTCGAGAACGAGGACGTGGTGGATCGCGTCTGCGAGATCCATTTTCATACTATCAAAAACAAGAAGGTCGAGTGTAAGAAGGCTCAGCCGAAGGAAGCGGTACAACCGGGTGCCCTAGCCCTCGGTAAGAGAGTGGTTTTGGGCGCGTTGGGCGTTAGATTGGCGCCCCAACCGCCGCTCCCGGTGGCCGCGGCGGCATCTCAGATCGTCGCCGCACAAGCGCAGGCCCAGGTACAAGCGGCCGCGGCCGCGGCTGCGGCTGCCCAAGTACAAAACGCCGTCGCTGGCTACGGAAAGTTGTTCGCTAGCAGCTATCCCGCGTTATCCGCCTACAGATACGCGCCCTATCCGATTCCGGCCGCGGCGGTCGCAGCCGCGGCCGCGGCCGCGGCACCCGCCCCGGCACCGGCCCCTCCTGCGGCTGCCGCGGCCGCCGCGGCTGCGGCTGCGGCGAGTCCGGCTGCGGCGGCAGCTCCTGGCAATCCCTATCAAGGATATTCCCTCACCAACGTCGACATGTCGAGCTTCCAAGGTGTCGATTGGGGCTCTATGTACGGCATGGGCATGTACGTCTAAGCTCCTTTCTTCTATCGTCACACCTCTCTCTTTCTCTTTCCTTCCTCAAATTCTTTGCTTCCTCCGTCTCTCCTCTCACCACTCTTACGTCCCGTTCGCGTCGTTTGCCTTTCGCTTCTACCAGCGACTCCCTCCTTCCCTCCCTCTTTCCTTCTTTCTCCGTCTCCACTTTGACTCGTCGCCCATTCTTCCTCTCTTTGTCTATATGTTTCTCTCTCTCTCTCTCTCTCTCTGTCTCTCTCTCTGTCTCTCTCTCTCTCTCTCTCTCTGTCTCTGTCTCTGTCTCTGTCTCTGTCTCGACCATCACCAGCTTGACCGCCGACGCGAACATTCGGAGAAATCGAATGCGAGATTTACAAGTGCCTGCTGCTTATCTCTCTGGAGTCTACGACGATGACAACAACATCAATAAGAAGATTTCTCGTCTATCTTCGCGAGAAATATCGAGGCAACATCGATCCCTTGGTAGAAGCGCGAACGCACGGCGCGAAGCGGCCGCACCTTGACATATTTGTTATCTCCTTCAAGATCAAAAGTTCAAACCGATAAAGACTGGAATACGGGTATGTACCGCAGGATGACTGATCTCGTCGATTAGAGAGATACTCGTAGCCACGAATTCGAATTAGAGGAAGAAGTGTAGCTGCGAACGAGTCGCGATATATATATGTACCTCTAGTTAAGGACGAGGCGAGCGCGTGGAGAAAAAATGGGAATACCGAGGAGCGAGAAGAGAAACACGATGCTTCGAGACGAATTCCAAGGTTTTTTTTTTTTACGTTCTCCTCGTTATTTTTTTATTGTCTCGATTCGAAGCTATCACGATTTTTTGTTTTCTTTTGTCCCCCTATTTTCGAATCGTACATTCGTATTTCGCGCTTGTCGATTCGCAAGTTACGCGTCCCCCGTGGCAGCGTCACGGTCTCGTTGTCGCGGTCTCGTCTTGCGGCCCCGATCGTAATTACCGATTATCAATTAAAAAAATTCGCGTCGCCGAATCGACCCTTCGATTAACCGGTCGTTCTCCGTTTTTGAACGCGACGCGTGCAAGCAATAAAATATAGCGTGAAGACAAAAAAAAACGGGGCCAGACTCGATACCGCCAACGAACGAATACGTTCCAAAGGTCTTTGTCTCGGTTTATTTAAACATTTTTTTTTTTTTTTATTCTTTCTCAAATGTTCTTTCTTTTTCGCGTTACGTACCCAGCGAGAACTTGCGTTTTCCCAAGAGATAGTCGAAAGTATCTATTATATCGATCGTATCGATCCCGACTACGATCGATCTTTCCTCGACTTTCGATACGTATTTTCGTCACTCTCGGGAAAGCGTAACACGGCGACTCTACACTTTCCGTAAAAAAAGACACGCATACACGGGGACACGAGAGATATTTGCATGTATATGTACGCGAATATATATACACACACACACACAAATATATACTCACACACCCGCTCACCCCTCGACACACACACACACATACACGCAGAGAGAGCACACGAAATACATACGTACACGTATATACACGTGTGGAAGGTCGCTTTGGTCGACAAGAGTACAGACAAATACGTCTAGATATATGATGTATAGCGTAATACATATATATTTTTCTTCGAGTAACGGAAGACAATATTTCTCCGATCTTGATCGCGCGTACGTTAATATTAATAATAACTTTTTAGATGACGCGTTCGCGTAAGATTAGGTTCTCTTGCGTAAAAAGCTGGGTTAACGTTACATTTACACGAATACACACATGCGCGCGCGCACTTACACACGGCGAGAACGAAACACGTAATTGTACGAGACACGGATAGTATTTAAAAAGACATTTCGACATCCGTTTTGAAATTCCGCGCGCGCGTGTACTCGCTCGGAAATGACTACGGACGACTCTTTCTGAAAGATGGTGTAACGGAAGGACTCTTTGTTTTCATTGAATTGCGAACTCGGCGAGTTTACTTAAACGGAATAATTAATAGCGATAACGACAAACAAGACAACTTTTGACGAATAAGAAGAAGGCAAAATACTTTGTCTGCGCTCTATCCGCGCGAGTATAATAATAAAAATAATAATAATAATAATAATAATAATTACTATTACTAAGAGAAAAGAACAAAACGGAGAAGATACTCGTTCATAGATTACGTTTTAACCGTATGCGTATATAAATGTATACACGTACGCGCGGGCCTACTCGACGTACGACAGATGCCGCGCGTCCGTCCTACGGAAAGTATTAACGTACGTGCGTGTATACGCGTATATATATGTATGTAAATTATATACATAAATATTCTATAACCATGTAAGTCTCGTTCGTACGTTGGCAAACGGACGAACCAGGAACCCAAGATTGAGATTAGCTGGACGCGCGTTAACCGAGCGAGTCTAATTAGATTAATTAAATCTTTAAGCGCAGGATTAAGTTTAGTCGTTAAGAAGCGATTAATTTATACGAATCGCGCGTAGAACGCGTCCCGAGTTTCTTCGAAGTCCCAAACTTTCGACGTTTCGAACCTAGAATCGTCGCCAAATTCCCTCGGTCTCTCGCGAAGATTTCGCTCCTCGCAGCTCGATGCCCACCGTGTATATTAAGCGATTCGATCGAGCGATCTTAGTTCGTTAATTCTCCCACCTTGTATTTATTCGTAATTACGTGTTAAGACTCTTCGTTATCTTAGCCTTCAAAGTATTATGCAACGAGTCCTCGTACCGCGTACGATTTGTTCTATCTATCCGTTCGTCTTTTTCTTCTCTTTCGTTTATTTACAACCTTTGGCTGTGCAAGGCGAATTTAATTTTATAAATTATTATTACTTCCTTTCTTTTTTCCTATTATTTCGTAGCTTTTAAATCAATGATCGCTATAGACCGAGGGACGGTGCGAGCAGAGAAAACGAATAAAAGAAAAAACAGAGAGGGGAAAAAGTTGAGGCAAGCAAAATATCAGGGTACGTTAAAAAAGAAAATAATAAAAAGGGGACAACGTTTATTATCATTATCATTATTATTATTATTCCAATCATTATCGGATGTCGATAATCTCGGAACGACGTTGTCGTCGCGCGAGGAGGACGAAGGATGTGAGAAATTTCGAGCAATAAGCGATAAAAACAACCTTATAAAGCATCTACCGTATTACCATTTTATCGATATGTACCTATAACGATAATTTATAACTATAAGCGAGCGTTGCGTACGTTAGTCTTACAAGATGAAAATAAAGTCTAGAGATACGAAAACGATATACTTAAGAATATGCTGAGAAAGAAGAAGAGAAAAGGACATTGGGGGTGGGCTTGGGGAAAAAGATGAAAGATTAAATAAGCGAGAAAGGGAAAGCGTGAGAGAAAGGGCATACGCGTATGACGAAGGAGGAAGGGTTTGTCATCCCTTCCGAACGATAAGTAATATACTCTAGTGATATACGCATATACATATATATATTACTATATATGTATATATCTATATATATATATATATATTAATTATATACGATATTATTATGACGATAATCATCCCGTATTATTAGCGATGAGAAAACTCGCGAGTGATGTTTATGACTTATAAATGAAAAGAACAATACATTTTAGGAATGTAAGGGATATTAAGCGAAAATAAGAAAAGGAAGGGATGAATTGGCCGAATGGAGGAAGAGCGTACGCCATCGACGATAACGAAACGTGGACGGGTGCGTGCGTGCGATAATGCGGACGAAAAGAGAAAAAAAAGATGACGAAGTATCGGCAAGGAGAGACGAGCGAAATACCGGGCCTGAATTTTTACTTATTCTTCTAATCTATCGAGTACTTTTTCCTATAGATTCCTTCATTTTTTCTTTCTCGATTTAATCGAGAGATAATAACGAGAGATAACGCGCCCGGTATCGCAAACGTGTCTTCCCTCTCTCTTTCTCTCGCTCTTTCCCTCTTCTCCTGCTTCTCCTACTTGACACACGGAATTTTTGCTTCTCGAGGGGGAGGGGAGAGATAAAGAGAGAGAAAGAGAGAGAGAGAGAGAGAGTGTCCGTGTGTTATCCGACGCACGCACGCATACACGTATACGTAACGATCTTGGTTTTAAGATCAATTCTCTCTCTCCCTCTCTCTCTCCCCCCTCTCTCTCTCTCTCTGTTGTAAGGCTTGCTCGTCGAAAACAGTCGAGCTTTCGTGATATTTGTACTTAACTGTTAAGCTCACTCAAAGTTGGTGTGTTGAATAAAATAACACATGACCGATTAATCGATTATAACGCGATTATCAAAGCGTCGATAGCAATAACATTTTTGGTAGACGATTACGACAAAGTTTGGTGCGTTCGACTCGACGAGCAAGCGAACGAAATCGGCAATAATAAAAATCGCATTAGGCGAACGGGGAAAAGTATTGATCGTCGTCGACATTTCTGTGTTCGGAAATCGTCGATCGTTCTTCTTCAGCGTTTTTAATAAAAAATTGATAGAAAAAAGCGTAATAATTATAACAAAAGAAAAAGAAAGAAACAAGTTTTTGCGGTGGAAAGCTCGTTCATCTCTAAGAAGACGATCGTGATTTCACGGTGCACGAACTAGAAAAAAAAACAAAAGAAAAAAAGATAAAAGGTGAGACCATTGCTGTCGAGAATTCGTTTTCGATTGGAATGCGTCGAGAGATTCGATCGTTCGATCTCTCTCTCTCTCTCTCTCTCTTTCCCTCTCTCTATCTCTTTCTCTTTCTCCCGATTTTTGTTTCTTCCGACGAGAGAGAAGGAAAGAGAAAGAGGGAGAAAGAGAGAGTGTCACAGATCTTTCTCTCTTTTCGTGCTTCGTTCCAATTTTTCATCCCGACGAAACGAATCTCCTTCCTATTTCTCTCTCATTTCTCTTGATTATCCCTTCTCTCTCTCTCTCTCTCTCTCTCTCTCTCCCTCTTTTCTCTCTCTCTCCTTGAAATTCATATCCCACGCCAAGAAAACACCACTTTGGATACATACCTACCTACTTACTACCACCGACGATCATATGTATTTTACACTGCGGATGTCGAGAGTAATTTATTATTAGCGTAGCTTGTATTTTGATGAGCGCTAACCACCTACTAGTTGAGTGTATGAATCATTAGGTGAAGCATGCTGGTTGAATTATCTTCCACTTAATCTCTCTATCTCTTTTTCCTTTCATCGATATATCAAATATATATATATATATATATACACATGTATATATACATATCTACGATCATTTCTCTATCGCAAGATGAAATCATTTTCGATTATCTATCTTTGGAAAGATAGAGAGATACGAGATCGTTAATAACTTTAACGAAATCATTATTATTTGTTGCGAGAAACATCGGCCCCATTTTGTCGATTTAAAACGAGCCAGTAAAAACTTAATTTACCTAAAGATAATTACTGACTCATCCTGTGTATGTATATGTATATTATAAATCCTGCTTCCTTCGCCTTTTCCTTCCATTGGCCATGCGATCCAGCATCGAAAAGAGGAGAAGAGAAAGAATATAGATCCTCGCAAACCTTTAATATTTTCGTGATTTTTTCTTTTAAACGCTTCTTTTAAGAACCCAGTCTTTCCTAAAGATATATCGAAAGAAACGATAAGTATGGAATTTATGAGTCGCGTCGAGTTTACTTTCGAGATCAAGATGTGATCCGTTGGCCAATCCACTTTTTTATCTCTCTTTCTCTCTCTATCTTTCTATCTATCTATCTATCTATCTATCTATCTATCTGTCATCTCTCTCTCTCTCTATCTCTAACTCTAATCCACCGTTCTTCGTAATCTTCCCACGTATTTTCTTTCATTCCATTGGAATAAGTTCGTAACTCCCCCCCCCCCCCTTTCTCTTTAATCTCTCGTTGCTACGATTTTTCATTTAAGTCGTTTTTGTTGTCTCTTTTCGTTGCGAATATTCTCTCTCTCTCTCTCTCTCTCTTTCTTCGTCCATCTCTTCTTTTTTTTTCGCCTGTGCTTTTGCGAGGAAGAAAGATGAATTACACGAGAATGGGGATAGGTATAGAAAAAGAGAGAGAGAGAGAAAGGGAGGGAGGAAGGGAGGGAGAGAGAGAGTCGACGAACGTAAGAAAAGAGATACAGAATCTATCTCTCTCTTTGCTCTCTTCATTCATCCATTTTCTTTCGACAATCGAGCCACCCTTAGCCAGCCATCCAACGCCTAATTGTGTAAAACCGATACTCGAAGACTTGTATTATTACTATTACGTATGATTATGATTATTAATTAATTGCCATTATTATTATCATTACTCTTATTATTCTTATTATTATTAATATTACTTATTATTATTCTTATTATTATTGTGCATCAGCATCGCTATTACTATTATTATTCTTATTATTAGTATCATTAATGTCATTATTATTAGTAAGCTACGAACACGCAAGACACAAATTCAACACACGCGATATACGGGCGCGTAAAATACGTATTCTGACAGACAAGTACACGTACACAGAAAATAAAAGTAGTATAAACGCGGAGTGCGTGCGTGCTCGTAGTATATTCTTTCGTGACTATATACTTTGCCCTTTATTTTTCTTCGTGCCACTCGCATGTGCCATAGAGAACGCGACTTTCACCCCCTGGTCGTCTTTTCTTACTCGTCCTTGTGTTCACGCAGACAAACACGCGCACACGCACACGCGCACGTAGAGATTAATAGAGAAACGCAGAGAATTTCATTCGTTAGGGCTGAGAATTCACGTCTTCCTCTCTCTTTCTCTCTCTCTCTCCCCCTCCCTCTCTTTCTCTCTCTCTCTCTCTTTCTCTCTCTCTCTCTCGCGCGCGCGCGCGCGTAGTCACAGACATAGAAAACCCCAGCAGCACAATCTCTTCATTTATTTAGTCGATTTTTACTTACTACACGTTGGAATAACGTCCCGAAAGAGAAGGGCCAAGGGATGAGAGAAATGTGCGCGCGAGAGCGTGCCGAGTGCTCGTTTTTCCTAGTCAAGGGTGATGTACCATCCCCCAGCCACCCTCTGTGCGTGTGCGCGTGGGTGTGCGTGCATGTGCGTGTGTTATACCACGAGAGAAAGGCGATCGATGGTGTGGTGCGATGCTGTATATCGTTAATATCGTCTGGGGATGTTACCGTCGCGCCAATATTTCATTCAATTAACAATTAACGATTACAATTGAAATGTAGAATCGTTGAACGAAACTCCCACATTGACAAGCTACTTCGTACAAACATATTTTTCAATGTTAATAAGGAAGTAATATGTTCCAATTGTGATGGTTAATATTGGCCGGTACTATCAACGATTTCAATCCCCGAACCTTCGACTCTCTGTCATCTACCGGGTGTTTATCGATAATCGGTCCTGAATTTCCGATTTCGCAAGTGTAACTTTGTATCTCGCGATGGAGTAACGAGCTTGGGTTATATTCGTTCGTTATATTCGTATTACGATTTACGTTCTAAGGCACTGATCCTTGTCTTATCGTTTTCTTTTTTTACGTACTTTTCATTTTCTTTTTCTTTCTTAATTCCTTTATTAATTATGTACTTACTAAATATTCGTTGTATTTAATGTGAACGCAGTTGTACTTACATTCGCGAGAATCAGCTATTTTTTGTTTCGACGAAAAAAATCGTTTTCGTCGTTTAAATGATCGCGACTGTTTGATCATATTTTTCTTTTATTTTGCGTTAGAAATCATTTTTGTTTGTTTAAAGTTCGTGATTGAGAACGATAACGTTTTACGTGCACGCACGCATCTCTACACATAATCATGTTACACACACATAGGCATACAGCTATGTTCATTCACTCGCTAAAATTTCCTTGTTCATTAATCGGACCCAGGAGCGAGAGTAATACGCGACGAATGAAACGTCGAACAAAAAAAAAAAAGAAACAAAAAAAGGACATGAACGTATTAATTAGTTTAGATAAATGCTTAGAAAATTTGCCAATAAAGTAGTCGTTTAAAACTGGTAGCTAACATCTTTGTGTATCTTCCCTGTATATTCTTTGATGATTCACCCTGCAATTTCCCAAACCCCCTTTAACAACAATCCGATGCCGTGCCTTTTTCCCTTTTGTAATTGATTACTATTGTTATTATATTATTATTATTACTCATTATATTACCTGTAACTCGCCTAACCGTTCGGCAATTATTAGTACTTACTTTGGTGCCTGTGTATTTTATTATCTGTTCACACACACACACGCATACACAATGTTCTCTCTCTCTCTCTCTCTCTCTCTCACTCTCTCTACCTACCTATCTATCTATCTATCTATCTATCTATCTATCTATCTATCTATTTGTCTAGATCTTTCTTCTCTTCCCAACATCAATTTCTTCCTAATCTGAGTATTTATCTCTGTGTATTTATTATCATAATCATCAATGTCCTCGTCACCGTCTCGTCGTCCTCGATGTATATCATCGTATTCATCGCTACTGCAATCATCGTCATGATTCTCATCATCGTCATCGACATCGTGATCATCGTCATCATCATTTTTGTTGTTCGTTATTAAAAGGCAACATCGGTCCTGTTTGTGCCAGTAGCGCTCGGCGCATGCCCCGCGGGGTCTCCGCTAATTGGCTAATTAATATTAAGCCGTAATTACCGTCGTTAACCCCGCTGGGCACTAGTTTCACGCCGCCCTCTGGTTGGTCAAAATTCCACGGATTGTCCTCGAGTTCATTTGCTCTTTCTCTCTCTCTCTCTCTCTCTCTCTCTCGCTCCCTCTCTGAGAGAAGGAAAAAATCCGGCAATTTAGTGAAAACGAGACTGCTAGATTTCAACTTCGAAACGACGAGCTCTAATTTCTCAAATTTAACAAGTGGAGCGAAAAGAAAGAGCTTCTCCATATATTCATCAATTTCAAAACGTTTTCCTTTTTCCTTCCGGATATATCCAATGGTTTTTACCGACCGAACAGAGAGTGGCGTTTTACGTATATATTTCTAGCATATAGATATATATATATATTTGGTATACACTTAGATATCCCTTTAATATATATTATTCCAACCCTTACTATCATCATCCTCCCTCGTTATCTTGCTTATCGAGCGGTTTAAGATAGCCAGTGGAATTGTTGTAGCGGCGCATGCATCTTAGCTAGACTGACCCTGGCACATTCTAACCGGCAAGTAAGAGTACAAATAAACGTAACTCATATATATTTATTCATTCCTCCTTCTTCCTCTTTCCCTATCGTTCTCTCTTTATCTTTTATCCTAAAGAAGATCCCAGAAAAAGAAACACCAATCTCTCTCTCTCTCTCTGTCTCTCTCTGACTCTCTTTCATCTTCCTTCTCCTTGCAAACGCAGTGATACATGTAATTCTAACGATTTTTTTAAGTATATCCAGATCGTTTTAACGAAGGAGAACGTTTCATCCCTTCTACCTCGACTGTCTCTTTTTAGCCCACCTCATCGGAATTTATTCTAAGTCGATATGCCGCGATATTCGTGGATATTAAAAAAAGAAACAAAATGAAGAAGAAGGAAACGAATTGTCTTGCCTTTGATAACAAACTAATGATCTCAGCTGTGTTGTACGTACGTACATACATATATACATACATACATAGATACGTATACCGTAATCAATTTCTAATGGATTACGGCTAAGTTGTCCGAAATTTCGGAAATTTTCTGCGCGTTTTCTCGAACGTGTGTCTGATATAGTAGTAGTGCGTATCGAAGGAAATCAAATAATGGTAATACACGCAAAAGGACAAAACTTTCTCTGTCGGAACAATAAAATGCGTGATAAGTTAAGGCAAAATTTATTTAAACGTTCCTCCGTTTCTAATCGTTTCTATCTCCTTTATAGAAAAAATAAGAAAAAAAAAACAATTAGTAAGAAAAAAAAAAGAAAGAGAAACGCAAGAAATAATCGTGAAAATTTTTCTTGGAATTGTTGAGTTACGCGCAAAAAAAACAGGACCCAAAGGTAACGTGAGATGCGTGCGCATCTTACGTACGTAGAGTGTGAGAAAGGGCCGAGGCCGGGACCGTATCGGTAGGGATAACCTGCCTCTGCATCGACGCTTTGATTCATTAGAGTGTGTAATCGCGTTGGGTCCGGTACTTAACCTTGAAGTTTCAACGATTAGTGCGATTAGATCGTTCAAGATTAGAGTAGATCGATATTAGCGTGTTCTCGCAGTAGATCATCCTAAACGATATATTGAAATATTAATTAGTGTTATCATTAATTATTACTACATACATATCAGTACGTGCAGAATTTTTGAAAGAAATCGTAGTACTTTCTTTTTAGATAAAGTGTGTTTTTCGCGGTGTGTGCGTGTGTGATATATTAAGTAGATATCAAACAATTTTTAACTCGTACACCGCGATTAAAAAAGTTCGATCGGTTAATAATTATCGCCCATGTATTGTCGTTCATCTAGTCATACTTGTTTATTAATTCCTAATACGGGCGTGTTATCACTCGAACCTAATATCCTTCTCCGAACCTTTTTTTCATTCCTTGTTTAGACCTGCTTTTCTCTCTTTATCTCTCTCTCTCTCTCTCTCACACACACACTCTCTCTATCTCTATCTCTCTCTCTCTCTCTCTCTCTCTCTCTATTCTCAACGTGCAAACGAATCTTCCTCCGTGAGTATCGGAATAACCCGTGTGCCTTAATCCGAACCTTTTTACCCATCTTTTACTCCCGAGTATGAGCAAAACGAAATAAAAGTAAAAAAAAAAAGAAAACATAAACAAAGTCAAAGGAATACCAAGGACGATTTAGATGCATATTAATCCTATAGGCAGTAGAGAGTTGTGTGTCGATCGCTAGAGAATCCGCCGATCTTCGTTCTCTGGGTTGTTCAAAGTGACCGGGGCGAAAGGACGACGTGATCAGGTAAGAAGAAATTCATTTTATTCTTTATCTCTACGTATATATTCCGCTCTGTTTACCTCTCTCTCTCTCTCTCTCTCTCTCTCTCTCTCTCTCTCTCTCTCTCTCTCTCTCTCTCTCTCTCTCTCTCTCTCTCTCTCTCTCTCTCTCTCACTCACTCACTCACTCACTCACTCACTCACTCACTCACTCACTATAAAGTACAGATATATCTTTCTATCTGTCTATCTATCTATCTCTATTTCTCTCCTGTAGATGACAGATTTAGAAGTACACATAGATAATCGTATATTTAGCGTGTTTAGTGCAAGCATAATTTGTTGAAACTAACAAGAATTTGTTTAGGAGTTCGGCTAATTTACTAGCACTCTGCTTTCGTTTTCTCTCGATGATGGAGGAAACGATGATGCATCGGACGTATCACGCATTATTTGATAATGAATGTAATAGCGTAATGTGTCTTACTCTCGGGTGATCGATCGGTCGTCGATCGGTGGTCTACGCGTGTAGTTTCTCTATCGAATTGAATTTTCCGATCGCTCTTTTAACCAATATTTTTCTAGGAAAATTCAACCGGTTTCTCGTTTAATATAATACTCTTTTTAATTTCTATTTCTTTGTATCCGTTAAATACATTTTATTCCAAATCAATGTGTGTATTACGATCTACACAACACGATAACCAAGGTTTCTTTTTTCCTTTTCCACTTTTTTTTTTCAAACGTCTATTAATCCATTTTTAGAATACACACGACGTTACGACCGTGAAAGACCGAGCGTTCCCTCATCAGCAGCATAGAATAGCATATATTAACAATGTAAATGCTACTCGCGTTGATAGTTTAAAAGGTCAATCTGTCGAGTTGGTGGTACGACGCAAGTATCCAACGTGCATGCGTAATAAAGCCTATGTAACTAATCGATATATAAACCGATTGTCTCGTATCCGGTTTGTTTCTTTTTCTTTAGGATACGACAAATCGTTAATGAAGTAAAATATTAAAAGAGAGAAATGATGCGATCATTGTCGATACGAGACAACGGTACGTACGATGAATGTGACAGTGGAGCCTATACTTATAGTAGTCGCATGCGAGATTTGAAGAAAAGAAAGATCGTTGATCTCGGCAACGGTGAATGCCTTTACTGCCATCATCCATTAAACCAACCAACAACAACAACAACCATTACCTCAGTCGACGGCGAATATCGAGGGAACAGAATTATAAAAAAAAGAAAAAAAAAAGAGAGATAAGAAAAAAGAAAAAGAGGACGCGTTTCATCGACGCATTCGACACACGAAAGTTCAGATGTCAATTTTTATGCGAGTCATTTTCGATAGTCGGTGCTTTGAGAGAATCCTTTAAAATAATTCGTTCTTTTGGTCATTTATAAGAACTTATCGAGAGATTACAACTAATCGTATATTATATACAGGGTGTTTCGACAAGATTATTTGTATTTCGAAGTACGCAAAAATGTTCGTACAAACGTTGGGCCGTCAGTTCGAAATTTTGAAAGAAACGTTATCTTTCTGTCTTGTTTTTATTTACTCTTCTCTTTCTCTTATTTTATTTTTTCAAAAGCCATGGGACCCGCGCATATTTCATAGCGCTTTTACAAAGGTTGATAGCCTTATTTCTGGCGTGTGCCGGCGTCTTGTTCTTCCAGTACATACTTATACGTATGTAATACGTGTAAATATATTCGCATATATCGCATATGTATATTTATATTTGTGCATTTTATCCGTGTACATTGATTCGTCTAATGTACGAGTATAAATATGCGTATATATTATAACGGATGTACGATTAGTATCGTTGGCCAATGTGCCAAGCATGCGTTGAAACCGTAGATCAGTGTTTTTAGATTTTACGAGAGAAAACCAAGTGGAGTTCTACGAGACTTTCCAAAGATGACAATGATCGTTAGAACGTTGATATTATATTAAACCGATGATCGTTTGGACTTTAACGATTTATTCGTGCATTTCTGTTCACGAATAAATAATGCAATGAGGTTTCGATCGTATATTTTAACAAGAATCTTACGACATGGAATATTCGATCTCGATGCTTGCAAATATTCTGCCCGAATCGATACATTTCCTTTGTACAAACTAACAGAATTCGATATTTATTTATTTATTTATTTATTTATTTATTTATTTATTTATTTATTATAAGAATTGCATCGATTGTAACATTAATTTTTTTCCCAAGACGCATTCAGTCTCATAGATCTTTATTATTTCTCTGACGATTTATTGCAAAGAAGAATGATTGGTACGTGACTCTAGAATCTTCGCTCTAGAATCTCTCGTATCTTTGTCTCTCGTCTCCTACCTTTTCTCCAAATATATATATATATACATACACCTATTTCAATTCCCGTTTTCGTGTGATATGGTACATATCGTTGTTAATGAGATGAAAAGAAAAAAGAAAAATTCGTTGAATTTGCTACATGCCTAAGTACGAGAGAGAGAGAGAGAGAGAGAGAGAGAGAGAGAAAGAGAATAGACAGATAGATATATAGATAGATATATAGATAGATAGATAGAGAACACACCAACGTGGCCTTGACACGTTTCATTTCTTTCCCTTTTTCTATGAAAAACGAGACAAATTGAAAAAAATGTTAAAAAAAAAGAAAAAAAAACGCTTCAGGCAGTATAATTGTTGCCGACTCAAATGCAATTAGAGTAATTTACATTGATCGAAGAGTGAGACAGCAGATTAATTAGCATTGCATGTAATCACGCAACGAATTCTTCTTTAACATGGGAAAACTAATGGGGATCACCGTTGATACCACTTTCTCTTCTTCTACAATTAGTACTATTTAGAATTTCTTTTTCTTTTTTTTCTTTTTTTTTTTTTCTTTTTTTTTTAATGAAACGAAGAAGGCAATAAGAAGCTAGCTAGCTAGTTAATATCGACTCGACGTGTACTTTTCTACAACTTCTTATTCACTAATTCTCTCGTATCGTACAAACTTTAACAAATAAAAAAGAAAAGAGACCAAATCGAAAGAAAAGTAAAATTTGTATCGTTCTCTTATTAGAGATTATTATTAGGACAAATTCGAGTTACGAAAAGAAAAAAAAGAGAGACAGAGGACAGGGAGGGGGAGAGAGGAGGTTATCGTGACTCGCGTTACGTATCAAAATCAAAAATTATTCGAGCGGGAGAAAAAGGCGGCAATAAGATAAATAAAAAATGTGCAGTCTTCCAAGATCGTCGCGTCTAGGGAAGCAGAGGAAATAAAAAGAATAAAATAAAATGTAATAAAATATAATACTTGAATCGGGAATTGGAACTCGCGTAGATCCTGAGACATCCCATAGTCACATAGTCGAGTAATGTAAATATACGTGTATGTATGTACGTATATGTATGTATATCGTACATGCATATTAACAGACATACTATGGACATTTATGATATATACTACGCATACACATCACACGCGCGCACACCACATATATATATATTTTTTCAATCTAATCCGAGTGATCTCCCTCATCTTGTTGAAAAAGAAAAAAAAAAAAGAATAAAAAAAAAAGGAAAAAAAATAAAAATAAAAACAATAAAGAACTCGTTTCCGATATCGTTCTTTAATTAATATACTCGTGTGATTTCTTTTTTACGTATAAAGAAGAAAAAAAAGGAGTCCCAGCAATACTCTTTAAAGAATGAAAAGTGATTGCCGAATTACCTCGATTTCACGATTTCGATTCTTTTCGCGCGATATATCGATGCGAAACTCGAAAAGAATCTCTCTTTCTTTTTAAATATATATGCATACATATAGATATATATATATATATATATATATACACATATATATACACACACACTGACACACGTGTAGTATATATTTCTTTTGTAAATAGTTTCCTCTTAAGCGATCTAAGCCTTATTCTAACCGGACGAAAATGCTCTCAGTGAGAGTAATTAGAAGAGTTAATCGATCGAAGTTCATTAACGATACGATATCGAATCTAAACCGTGCGAGATAGATCGTCGATTTTCCCAAACGATATATAACGATATAATGTGTAAATTGGTTTGTGTTCTTCTTTTTTTCAAATTCTATTCATGTGTATGTACATACGTGTTTGGACAACAAGTTAATCATTAAGAAACGTTCAGAGGAGACGTCACGGTTTTGATCGTCGATACCGACTTATTTCTCTAGAGAGATTTAGAAATTAGATTTAGATCTTAGAGTCCCACTCTCGCAAGATTTCGTCGTTTGTGCGATTATTAACTATTCGATATTGCATAAGATAAAAAAAAGAAAAAGTAATCGTTGTTCGTATCAAGAGATGTTGTGAAATTAGTCCTTTCGACGAAAAATTGCAGAAACCCGGAACACACTTCCTCGTAATATAGTATACGTAGCAGGTAGAGAGTTATCTTAAAAAGAAAAAAAAAAGGAAGATACTTTAATCGCTAATTATCGTTAACCGTACACGAAACGTAATTATTGCGAAGCAAGTAGTACTCCAATGTTTCTCCTTTCGTCGAATGTTCTTCTCCATACGTTGTCGTTAGTATCGTATTATTACGAATTGTTCGTTTCGATGTTCGATATCGATAACGTCTAGAAAATCGAAAGGATTTCGTCAGGGAGGACGAGAGATGATTTTTCGGACGTTCGAGATATGGAACGTGTTCTCTATTTAAAAAACACTATGTATGTATGTATAACGTAGAATAGTATTCACAGTTTCGTTTACTCCTAAAGGAAAGTATTCCTTTTTTTTTTTACCGAGATCATTTTCACACACGTAAAGGGTTGAAAACCTGTATCGCATTATTATTATTATTATTATTATTATTATTATTATTATTATTATTATTATTATTATTATTATTATTATTACTATTATTATTATTATTACAATTATTATTTATGTATCGTTTGTTTTCCTATCGTCGAAATAAATCGACAACGTAGTTAAATCTTTTGAACCCGTGAACGTATGTACCAAGTGGCAACGATTTCACATTGTTTCTCAGTTTTATTAGTACAAGAAAAGATCGATTTGGAATTAGAAATAATTTCTAATACGATTCGTTCGACTCGACGAAAATCGTCTCTAATGTCTGATCTCGTACTTATAATTTCTTTTCTTCCCATTTTTAAGACTGATGCTAGATCGTTGCCAGTAGAGAAAAACCCCGAATTCCGTAAAAGATACAGCTATCATAGAACGCTAGTTAGACACAACCAAATAGTAAGAAAATACGTAGCGACTGTGCGTTATCGATAAAAGCTATACTTTGATTATTAAGATTTGAAAAGACAATTAATAATTATTTATATGTATATATATATATACACATGATTATACAAACACAATCCACACACGCATATATATATATGTATAAATACATATTAGCGAGTAGTAACGAGAATGGACAAACGAGAAAGAGATGCGAGAGCGACAGGACGGAGAAAGGATTGTAAGCGAGAGAAAAAAAGAAAAGAAAGAAACGAAAAGAAAAGAAAGGAAGAAGAAGAGAAAGAGAACAAATAATTACCAACGTATTTACTGCAGGTAAACTGATTAACTGTGTACCTGTTGTTGTTGAAAACATTAAAAATACTCTTATTCCACGCTAAGCGCTTGCGGTATATGTCTTTTTGCTCCTCTCCACCATATCGTCCATTATCGAGAAGCTTAAAAGGACCGTCGTCTTCTCTTTCCTCTCTCGGAAAACTAAGAACGATTTCAATCGCGAATACGAGTTTCGGTCGAAAATAAATTTTCGTTGAATAGATATATGTATCGTAGTACCGAATCTACGAAGCGATAATATTCGTTTGTTGGCAAATAAGTTTTGACCAATTTTCTTTTTCTTTTTTTTTTCTTCCTTCTATCAGCGCGAACGCGAGTGTCAATATTTGTAAATATCGTAGGAACGTTAGTATTTGAAGGAGTAGATGATAATCATCCAATATTTGTGTCCTTTGACATACACAAAGAGAGACGAGTAAACAAACATACACGTATCCCATTTATACATATGTACACATACATTCCAGCTGAGCTACGACGTTGAAGCCAGTAATTATTAACCGAGCATGAAGATACGTAATAACGAAGTGCGTATTAACGAGGAAATCACCGTTGAAAGTATATCGAATCGAAATAATTATTTTTCTCTTCGATCGGAGAATGACAAATTTCCTTATCGTTCGTTTATCGCAAAATTCTTGAGATGTATATATATATGGACCTTTGAGAGATTTAGATTCGATATACTTTCGAGTAATACGTACAACGACGAAGACGAGACGATCAAAAAGTAGATTACTCGCTTATTCGTACCAAGTCGGAAAGTAATTAGGAAAGTCGAGAGGTGAGTGACAATAAAGGACGAATATTTTTGCATATATTTTTATCTTGTAACAAATATATATGTGTGTGTATATGTATATATATATATACACACACGTATATGCATATGTATATAATTGTGACGTACGTACGTTACAATTCGTTTACACTTTACGACATCGTTCGTTCTTAACATTTTTTGTTCTAATCATCCTACCGTTAAAACCCTTCCTAAAATATTCCACCGTGAATCCAAGTAGTTTTTACTCGATATATACATAGATTACTATATGCGTACTTGAACCAACATTAGAGTAAAATAACGTAGGAAGTCGTCTTTACTCGTAGATATTAATATAAATTGATCGTCGATGTGTGTATCGTGAAATTGTATGTAGAGAAAGGATCTCTAGTGACGATTCTTTCGTTCTTTTTGGCAACGAATTTCCGAATTTATCTAGCATCTATCGAGAACGATGTGGCCTACGATGACGTTAGAAAAAGTAAAAAAACAAAAAAGAAACAATAAAGTAGAAAAGACATTGTACGTCGTCTGATCCATTATTATTAAATACATAGACGTATGATTCCATAGGATCTTTCGGCCAAGGTCCTTTACGCGCAGGGAAATACTTGCAAAGAGTGTTACGCTCGAAAGAAGAAAGAGGAGGTGGATGCAACGACAACGAAATTTCGGAGGAATATTTTTTTTTCCAGGAAAATGGCAAAGGGAACACCAGGGAAAGCACATCGATTAGGAACTAATAATAATAATTATTATTATGACGATAATAAAGATACATACACGTTAGAAAATATTTGTACGTTGCAATCTTAGATGAAAATAATATCGACGAAATGAAGGAAACGAATCGATCGATCCTTTTGGATCCTAACAACCTCGATTATTCTTCGCATGGACCAGAAATTCGTTCGTTTGATCAGGACCATATAGTTTTCATCCGTATGTACACCGTGTCTCATTTGTCTCGAAGAAAATTGTTGGATTTCGAACGATTCGATCGAATGAGACGCCTTGTATGAGTGAGCTCGTAATTTAATTGTACGACGTATATATATAAAATATCTATAAAGATTAAGAAGCGATCTCGAAGGTCTTCCACGTACGCTTTTCTCGCGTTTCACAGATTCTTATCGTCTCGTTGTCGTAAGAGGAACATTTTTTTGTATCGTTCGATCGTTAAAAAGAAAAAGCGAAAAGATCTCTGACAGGTGCGATAAAGAGCGTTCGATCAAGCAAACTTGTAACATTAATATGTATAGGAAAGCGTGCGGCACTTTTCAAACGGGCAAAACGAGATCGAAAAAGCAAGCTGCGTTTATTATTTTGCGGTATATGAGGCGCGCACATACATAAACATGTTTACGTATATGAACGTATAAGGACGTATGTGCGTCAAGCAGCAGTAACAACACCGGCGGCGGCGGCGGCGGCGGCAGCAGCAGCAGCAGCAGCAGCAGCAGCAACAGCAGCAGCAGCAATAAAGCGTTAGGAAAAGTGACTTAAGTTAAGTGCTTTTATATGTTTATCCGAGTACAAAGGGTGTACATAGGATACATATACACATATACGTATATACGATATAAATATGTATTATTTATGCTAGTGTATGCGTGTGCGTGTAAGCTTCGAAACGTGTGCTCGAAATTAAAACGGCAATAAGAAAGTTATTGTATTATCGGGGGATACGATCGTCGATAGGGGAAAAAAATATCTATGTAAACATTTGAAATAGGATAGACGCGTTCTAGACCCAGTTGATTAAATGTTTTCTCACTCAGTCGTTCCAGTGCGATCGGACGAGGAATACATTTTCAACGTTTCTTACCAGAGGGAAGTCGTCTTGAAGATAAAAAAGAAGAGGAAGGACCAGGAAAAGGAGATCGAAAGCAAGCTTTGATTACTTACGAATCGAAATATTGATTGATATCGTAATATTATATAAATGACGTCGCTATACTTTTTGTTCCATTGTGATTATCATTATCATTATTACTATTATGATTATTATTATTATTATTGTCATCAGTACCGACTTTCAATCCTATCGCTGTGTGTTACCACTCTTATCGTTACGTAAAACTAATTTATAATGGAAATACTAATAAGGCGAAGGCTTCCGTGTAATAACCCCATGACCCCGTTTTTCTCGCACGACCAAAGGATATACGTATATACAGGGTGTCTCGCCAACGATGGAACGACGAAACAAGTAAGTAACGTAGTACATTATATCGATCGAAGCTAAGCAACGCGTTACGACGATTTCACCAGATTATCCCGATTATATTCCTGCCGGCGGAGAGAGTAGAAAATTAAAGTCGAAAAATAATACTCGAATCTTGGAGCGGAGCGAGGAAACAAAGTACACGGTAGTGATAAGAGGAATAGGAGAAGGGCGAACGTATCGTCGAGTAATAACGTTCGAAATCGAAACGAAAGGTTAAATAACGTGTTACTCGCGTAAGTAGGTATATAAGTTTGGGTCACGTAAGGAACGGGACAATTATCGACCGCTAAAAGTTGCGTTATCCCATTAGGTGGAATAAATCGTTCTCTCTTTCTCTCTCTCTCTCGATCGTCTGCTACGATATATCACGGCTCGAGAATCGAGAATAAGGGAAAAGGTAGGGAAGAAGGTCGTGACGTTATCCCCTTAATATCGGTCGCATGTTCTCTCTCGCATTCGTTGCGTTTCGTTCGAAACGAGTTTAATACCTTGACACGAGAAGACTCGTGTCCTCGAAGGTCACCCAGGCAGATTTACAGGCTTGGAAATGCCTGTCGTTGACCCAGAGGAGGGCGAAGGAACGGCTCTGGATCGTGGAGGATGAAGAGGAGGAAGGGAAAAGGAGGAAGGAGGGTATATATATATATAGAAGGGAGGAGAAAGCAGATCGATATTGAAACCCCCTGGGGTATACACGTTACCTACGCTCCTGTCTGCTAAATAGCAGCTCGACCTGAGAAAAGGCTGCTTCAGGGAATGTAGACCGTGTGTGTGCGGCTTTTCTCTTATAGCCTTTCTATCGTCGACGAGAAAAAGAGGATAGAGAAGAAGGGAGAGAAGGGTCGGACAATCCTAGATAAATTCTTTCGTACCTCGAGCCCTTTCGCCCGTCTCTTTTCATTTTCTACGAAATCGATCGCCCTACGCCATGTTCGCTCTTTAATACCTAGAACATGTTTCAACGCGAAACGACGGATATCGTTCGCTTTGTCGAGTATGTTTCAAAAGCTCGAGATCTCGTTAGATCGTGGCATGTTTTCGTTCCGCACACACGCACGTTCCTGGAAGGAAAAGAGGGTGCGAGAGGGCGTTTACGCGAATCTTCTCGCGGACACACCCCTGTTCCGACACGAGCGTCCTACTCCATTTCCTTCCTTTCTTCGTCTCGCGAGAACGCGAGAGAAAGGGAGCGAGTCACGACGGCTCATTTGTTTATTCCTTCGCGAGAGATAACGCGATAATTGCGACGTCGCGATTAATCGGACGAGTTTTAAAAAGATATATCCGACCGAACTTGGATCAGATCTTTTCGAGTAATTTATTCCTTCCTACTTGTCGATATTTTTGTCGAGATTACTTCGTTCGACCGTCCGAAACGCGACGATGATAAAATCGCGAACGTTTCTAGGCTCCTATAGAATTTTCGTTTAAGAAAAAAAGACACGTAGGAGAGGAGACGCCAAAGATTTTTTTTTTTCTTTCGTCGCGGACACTCGATTTCGCTGTGTAATATTCCGCGTACGTCGGCTCGAGGGGCTTTTCGAGGATTTCGTTATCACTTTGCTACGACGTGATATTCAATATAGCTGACTGCATTATGTAGCGACTCGGACAAGACGTTGGCTGGAGCATGGGAAGGGAGAAGGAAGAAAAAAGAAAGAAGGGAGAAAGTCGAACCCGAGTAAAGTATGTCGTTTGCTGGTCTTGCATGCCAACTAAGCAAAACGTATACGAGTATGTAGAGCGCACGAGTATCTCTGACATTTCTTCCGATCTTTCGCGCGTAAAAACGTCGAGATCGTTTGGACCGATAGACCTTTTTCTAACCTTCTCTAGAGCGTAGAGAAAAACGAGGCGCGAAAATCGTACCACGGATATTTTTCTACCGAACGCGTATGTCTAATCCATTTTCTCATTTCCCTAGTAAATGCACGTTTCCTGTAACTCGTTCCATACTCTCGTTTAATGCTTCGCTCCCTTGAGCGTAGAATCGGGGGAGAGAGAAGATGGGTCGAGAGAGAGAGAGAGAGAGAGAGAGAAAGGGTGGTAGGTCTCTTGGTAAATGTTGAAAAGAAAGGGAGGGAGGATAACGAAAGAACGAACGAACGCGAACGGCAAAGAGTCGCAGAGCTTAAATCTTTGATGCTGGAGGGCTCGTCTAAATGCCCGCTTCTTCCTCTACGGGTTACTTCCTTTATTCTTCGTACAGCCCGATGCAAAACTTAATAAAGGTAAGAAACGAGAGGCATCGTCTCTCTCCCTCTCCCTTCTTCTCTCCTTTCTTTCGATCGAGCCGAGCAAAGAAGATCCAACGAGAAAATGTCATTTAACGAGCACTAACTTTACTATTATTCATTTTTATAATCTCGATTTGCTCGATGAAAGTGTCTCGTCCCAGACATCGAAAAACATTTCCCCTAGAAAAGCGATCGTTTTACGAGGGACGACGTCGAGACCCGGTTTCCGGTAGAGGGAGAGGAGGAGGAGGAAGAGGTCGTATCGAAGAGAAAAAAAAGAATTCCCTAAAGAATTCTCGGTACCGAGACGTTTCCTTATATCTCAAGAAAATATACTGCCCTCGTAAAGGAGAGAGAGAGAGAGAGAAGATAGAAAATTGCAGCTACGTGTGGACCATCGAGATAGTACGTACGAGACACGCGACATTTTCTACTCCGCTAAAACGGACGAGCTCTTCTTCTTCGCTCTCGAAGAAAAGAGAAAGGGAAAAAGAAAAACTGAAGAAACAGGGAGTCGTCTCTCTCTCTCTCTCTATCTTCCTCTTTTCCCTTTTTCCCCGGGTAAGTTGTTCGCATCTTTGCCCTAAACATGTCCGGCTCTGCCGTCGGCTCGGCGATGTTTTAAAAATAAACTCGCGCTGGAATATCGTTTCTACCGTTGCTCCCTCCGTATCTTCCATCACCACTACCACCACCAGCAGCAGCAGCAGCAGCAGCTCACCTCCACCATTACTATCCGAGCTACGTCTCTCGGGTAGCGCTCTCGTCGCATTCGAAATGATGCTTTTATCTCGATTGAACCGCGCGCGAATTCCATGGCCGAGGCTTTCCTCCAATTAATATATCGAACTTCCTGGCACTCGAAGGATTTTATCGACGAGAATCCTGTGAGATATACGGCCGCGATCCGAGTCTAACGCACTTTTCTTCCTTTTCGTTCTCCCACCCATCCCGTCGGCCGTTCTTTCGTCGTACAGCGAGGTAAACGATCGAACAAAGTTGAAACTTTGAGAGCTATCGATAGAAAATTTCACTCACCTCCCACGAATGGCCTTTCGGAAGTTTTAAGTTCTTGAAAAAGTTCCAGCGGTAATGACGCTGAAACTGCGAGCTACAATCGGGCCTCTCCTTGTCGTTCGTCATTGCGATCTCAAAGACGTTGAGATCGTACGACCGACGTAGATGGAATAATTACGAGACGATTTCGCGCGTCTTTGTCTCTCGTTGAAATACGCGATTACGTCGTACGCGATCGAAACGACGATCCTCGTTTCCCTTCTTTTCAATGTTTTTCGCCAGACAGGAAATTGACTTTTTCATTCGTAATGCTCCCGATTAATTATTCTCTCTGTCTCGCACGTGATTGGTCGACGCGTTTACAATATCTCGACGGCGGCGAGTTACGTGACAATGCAAGAAAGATTTAAAAAAATGTTACGCGTC